>NC_060142.1:564330714-564679464 GCF_021461385.2 Schistocerca piceifrons
CTGCCATCCATGACCATCTCGCTGATATTCACCGTGCTGCTTGTTCCATTGACTTCCTGGCCATGTGGATATCCCGGGTAATGAGCTCGCTGATCGTTTGCCTGGGGGAGCAGTTACTTACCCCCCCCCCCTCCCCCCCCTGTTCCCTGTAACCCCTCCTGCAGTGGATTTACGGCTTCACATCAAATCCCACTTCGCACAGTCATGGGCCAATTCTTGGGAGGCTACTCCCCTGTCTAATAAACTTCGTGCAATTAAGGTGACACCGGGCCCGTGGCGTTCTTCCTTTCGCCTCTCCCGAAAGGACTCGACCACACTGTCGTCTCCGCATTGGCCATACCAGGCTGACCCATGGTTTTCTTTTGCGTGATGAGCCCTCCCCACTTTGTGGTTGTGGAGCCTTCCAGTCAGTAGCCCACATTTTGGTTGAATGCCCCCTTCTTTTGGCTCTGCGTGCTAAGTACAGACTCCCTCACACTTTACCTTTGATGTTGGCTGACGATTCCCGGATGGTCTCTCTGGTTCTCGGTTTCCTCCGGGAAAGTGGTTTTTATTCTCAGTTTTAAGGTTTTTAATCTCTCTCTGGTGTTGGGGCACGGCGGTGAGTGTTTGGGTGTCTCCCACTGTAGGCAGTGTTCGGAGATTCCCGATTCACCTCCCTGACCGAAATCCTCTTTTCTTCCCCTTTTACTCTGTTCTTACCCTTTTTTTTTTAAGGCTTGGTTAGTCTCCTTTTCCCATACGTACTTTCTACATTCTAGCGGTTGTACCTTTTAAGTCACAGGTGGTCTTGCCTATGCTGCTTCAGCATAGTGTTGGGTTCGTTCTCTTGCTGACTTCCCTTGTTTTGTTTTTACCATTGACAACATGACTGCCCCTTTACATTTTTAGCCTTTTCCCTTTTATTGTTCTGACTTTCCTGAGATGTCACATTAGCGGAACGGACCACATGTGAAACAAGGGACTGATGACTTTGCTGTTTGGTCCCTTAGACCTCAAACAACCAACCAACCAACCCAGCACTGCCATTTGGTTTTTCGACCTTCACAAGGCCTATGACACGGCTTGGCACCATCACATCTTTCTTACACTTCATCAGTGGGGTCTTCGGGGCCCACTCCCTATTTTTATCCACCAGTTCCTGTTCCATCCGTCATTCGGGATTCAGGTTGGTACTGACAGTTCTCCATGGACCCAGGAGACGGGCATCCCACAGGGTTCTGTCTTGAGTGTACTGCTTTTCCTCATTGCTATAGATTGCTCTGTCAGTCCTTTGGTCACCCCTGCCCTGTATGTGGATGATTTCTGCATTTGGGTGAGTTCCTCTTTGATGGCCTCTGCAGAGCGCCAGCTCCAGGGAGCTATACAGCGTGCCTCTGTGTAGACTCTCTCACACGGGTTTCAATTCTCTCCTTTAAAATCGCGGGTGGTCCACTTCTGTCGATGTACTACGATCCACCCCAATCCGGAGCTCTGTCTCGATGCACAATGATTGCCTGTGGTCCCACAGTTTCGTTTCCTGGGGGTCTTCGTTTCGACAACAAGCTCCCTTGGCTGCCTCGTATCAGACTTCTGAAGGTAGGATGTTTCCGTAAACTCAATGTTCTTCGCTTCCTTGCCCACATCTCTTGGGGTGCGCACCGCTCCATCCTTCTCCACCTTAATTGTGCTTTAGTTCTGTCTCACTTGGACTATGGTTGTCAAGTTTGTGGTTCGGTTGCTCCTTCCACACTGCACATGCTGGATCCAGTCCACCATCGTGGTATCCATTTGGCCATCAGTGCCTTCCCTACTAGCCCTGTTGATAGTCTCCTGGTTGAAGCTGGGATCTCCCCCCCCACCCCCTCCCTTTCTGTTCGGCGGTTTCAGCTTGTGGTGTCTTATGCAATCGCTGTCCGTTCTTCTCCCACTCATCCTTCCTATTCTGTCCTGTTCCCAGACCATGGACGTCACCCACCTGATTCCCGCTCTCAGGCGGGTTTACCAGTTGGGCTCCGCTTTGCGTCTCTTTGCTGTGATTTTCAGCTTCCTTCTTTGTCCTATATTCCACACTCCCTCCCCACCACCCCCCTTTTGGTTAGTTCCTTGGCCCCGAATTCGGATGGATCTCCGCTGAGGTCCGAAAGATTCCATCCGCCCCCCATGGTGTTCCGTTTCTTTTTCCGACGAATTTTATGGGAGTTTTGAGATGCTGTTGTTTTTTACACCGATGGCTCTAAATCTACTGATCATGTGGTATATGCCTCCACGTCCTCTGTTGGCACAGAAAATCATCTGCTGCCACCTACATGTGGGGTGTTTACTGCGGAATTGATGGCAATTTCCCAGGCCCTTACCTTTATTAAACAGTCCCAATACAACCGCATTTTGTTATGTACGGACTCAATGAGTGGCCTTCTGGCTATTGACCGATGTTTCTCGTGCCATCCCTTGGTCTCAGCCACCCATGAACATTTCACTGATCTTCACAGTGGTGCTTGTTCCGTTGACTTCCTTTGGGGCCCTGGCTATGTGGGTATCCCAGATAATGAGCTTGCTGATCATTTGGCTGGGGGAGCAGTCACTTACCCCCCGTTCTCTGTAATGCCTCCTGCAGCAGATTTATGGCTTCACATCAAATCCCACTTCGCACAATCATGGGCCAACTCTTGGGAGGCTATTTCCCTGTCTAATAAACTTCGTGCGATTAAGGTGACACGAGGACTGTGATGTTATTCCTTTCGCTTCTCCCGTAAGGACTCGACCGCACTGTGTCGTCTCCGCATTAGCCATTCCAGGCTGACCCATGGTTTTCTCTTGCGTGATGAACCACCCCCCACTTTGTAGTTGTGGAGCCTTCCAGTCAGTAGCCCACATTTTGGTGGAATGCCCCCTTCTTTTGGCTCTGTGTACTAAGTACAAACTCCCCCGCACTTTACATTTAATGTTGGCTGACGATTCCCGGATACTCAACCTGGTTCTCAGTTTCCTCTGGGAAAGTGTTTTTATTCTCAGTTTTAAGGTTTTTAATCTCGCTCTGGTGTTGGGGCAGGGCAGTAAGTGTTGGGATATCTCCCACTGTAAGCTGTGTTTGGAGATTCTCGACTCCCCTTCCTGGCCAAGATTGTCTTTTTTTCCCCTTTTACTCTGTTTTTATCACTTTTTAGGATTGGTTAGTCTCCTTTTCCCATACACTCTCCTACATTCTAGCTGTTGAATGCTTTAAAGTCGCAGGTGGTCTTGCCTCTACTGCTTCAGAGGTGGGATACTTCCTGCCTCTAGCGTAGCCTTCGGATTGCTCTCTTGCTGACATACCTCATTTTGTTTTTACCATTGACGACACGACTGCACTTTTACGTTTTTTAGCCTTTTACCTTTTATCTTCCTGGCTTCTATGAGATGTCAGACTATCTGAATGGACCACATTTGAAAAAAGGGACTGATGACCTTGCTGTTTGGTCCTTTCAAGCCCAACTAACCAACCAACCTTTGGCTGAATGCCGTTCCATGCTGTTGGCCACCAGCTCTCGGCAGTCATTGAGTTGAGAGCAACCGTGGTAAGATTCTTCCTTTTTCTGTCCACACCGTGTCAAATATCCATTGGAATATCCATAGCATTAGAGCCAATCGGGATGAATTGTCGATCCTCTTATGATCCTACTCGCCGATCATCTTCTGTCTTCAAGAAACAAAGCTGTGTCCCCACGATCGCTTTGTTTTCCCTCATTTTCAGTCAGTCCGGTTTGATGTCCCCTCTGTTGATGGCACTCCAACACATGGAAGACTCATGATTCTTCTCCATGATACTGTCAATTATCACCCAATCCTCTTAAACAGTTCCTTCCAAGCTGTTGCTGTCCGCCTTTCCCTTTCTGAATGCACCTTATCTCTTTGTACCGTATACATTTCATCGTCCACACTGATGGCAAGAGCTGATCTCCTTCATCTCCTTGGTCAGCTCCCGCCCCTTTATTTGCTGGTTGGGGACTTCAATGACCACCAGCCGCTTTTGGGATCTCCACATCCTTGTCCGCGAGGCTCCCTATTGATTGATGTCTTCCATCTAGCGGATCTTGTTTGCCTCAACACTGGGGAACCTACATTTTTGTCTGCCTCCATGTCAGACTTCTCTCATTTGGACCTTTCGGCCGAAACTGTTCAGCTAGCTCGGCGCTTTGAATGGTTCGCTCTTGCTGATACACACTCGAATGACCATTTTCCATGTGTCCTTAGATTGCAGCCACAACTGCCACCTCTGCGCCCAAGACGCTTGAAGTTTGCCCAAGCCGATTGGACACTTTTTCTTCTTTAGTGACATTAGATGACAGTCACTTTCCTGGCGTTGACGATCGGGTCACTCGTGTTACAAAAGTTATTCTTACAGCCATGGAACGATCAATACCTCTCACATCCGATTTGCCCCGGCGCCTCCCAGTTCCTTGGTGGAACGAGGCATGCTGTGATGTAATATGTAATGGCCAACTGTATTCGCTATAAGCAGTTACATGCGTGATGCCATCGCGTCATCTGCGATAGCAAGAAGGCAAGCTGGGACTTCTTTGCTAGATCTTTTAACACCTTCACTCCCTCCTCAGAAGTTTGGAGTCGAATTCAACGGTTATCTGGCATGCCTAGTTTCTCCCCAATCTCTGGGCTCACTGTCGTGCATGATACCTTAGTGGACCCTGTCGCAATTCCTAACTCATTGGGTCAACACTTTGCTGAGATTTAGAGCTCTTCAAATTACCCGCCAGCCTTTATCCCAAATAAATGTGCAGTGGAAGTGTGACCTCTTGCTTTCTCCTCTCAAAATAGTGAAAGCTATAATACTGTTTTCTCCATGCAGGAACTCCAACACGCACTCTCTTATTCTCGCTCTTCGGTCCCAGGATCAGATGGTATCCACATCCAAATGTTGCTGCACTTATCATACCGTAGTCTGCGTTACCTGCTTCGCCTTTATAACTGGGAAGCTATCGTCGTTTCTGTTCCAAAACCTGGAAAAGACAAACATCTCCCCTCTAGCTATCGCCCAATTTCTCTCAAGAGTAGTGTATTTAAGGGTTTGGAGCGTATGGTGAATTGCCGTTTAGCTTGGTGGCTGGAGTCCCGCAGTCTTAACACCTGCCCAATGTGGTTTCCAAAAGCATCGTTCAGCAGTTGACCATCTTGTTGCTCTCTCCACTTATAATATGAACAATTTTCTCAGGAAATGCCAAATGGTAGCAATATTTTTTGATCTGGAGAGAACATAAGGTACCTATTGGAGGACAGGCATCCTCTGCACACAGTTTTCTTGGGGCTTTTGAGGTCAGCTGCCCCTTTTTATTCATGAATTTATGGCAGAGTGCACATTTAAAGTGCGGGTGAACACTACACTCTCCCGTTCTTTCTCCTAAGAAAACGGGGTACCCCAGAGTTCTGTGCCAAGTGTTGTACTGTTTGCCATCGCTATAAATCCAATTATGGATTGTCTCCTTCGATGTCTAGGCTCCCTCTTTGTGGTCGATTTTGCGATCTTCTGCAGCTCTCAAGGATGTCTCGATCACCTTCACTGTTGGAGTATCAAAACCGGCTTCCGCTTTTCCCCCAGTAAGACCATTTGTGTCAATTTTTGGCGTCATACGGAGTTTCTTCTGCTTTCCCCACATCTAAGTCCTGTCGACCTTCCGTTCGCAGATGTCACTAAATTCTTGGGTCTTATGTTTGACAGAAAACTGTGCTGGTCCTCCCACGTTTCCTATCTTTTGGCTCACTGTCTGCGATCTGTCAACACCCTCCATGTTCTGAATGGTACCTCCTGGGGAGCGGACAGAGTGGTCCTTCGCCTCTATCGTGCCTTAGCGTGCTTATAATATGACTATGGAAGCATAGTTTACTCCTCTGCTCGGCCGTCTATTTTTTGGCGTCTCCACTCTGTCCACCACCATGGATTATGTTTAGCGTCTGGAGCTTTTTGCACCAGCCCTGTGGAAAGCCTTTATGCTGAGACTGCTGAACCTCCACTGTCCAATCAGTGGACTGTCCTTCTGAGTCATTATGTTAGCCATCTGTCTTCCATGCCTGCTTATCCGGCCCATGACCTTTTTTTCGACGCCTCCTTGGATTTAGGGTATGCAGGCCGCCCTTCCTCTCCACCACCACTGGGAGTCCGCTTCTGTCAGCTGCTATGTTCTCTTTCCTTGCACTTTCCTAAAACTTTCTTGACAACTGGAGGTACAGCACAGCCTTGGCTCCGCCCGCAGACTGCCTGCTCCGTGAATTTTGTCAGCTTCCCAAGGATGGTACCCCTTCTCTCGTTTATCATCGGGCAATTGCTGCTCTATGCGCACAAATGAAGGATGCCACATTTATTTACACTGATGACTCAAAAACATCATTTGGTGTTGGGAGTGCGTAAATTGTTGGCGACGCACCTAATCGATTTCTGCTTCCCGACAAGTGTTCGGTTTTTCCTGCGGAGCTTTACGCTGTTCTCCAGGCTGTCCAATACATCTGTCACCATCAGCACATCAGTCTCTCTTCTTCAGCCTGCTGTTCGCATGGTTCCCTTCGCTGATCTACCGAGTGTTTTATGTCGTCATGTTGCTCTTTTATGACACGCACATTGGTCTACACTTCCCAATAATAAATTGCGGGACATGAAAGCTCTTCCCTGTGCTTGGATCTCTTCCTCCTGAACTTGTTGTTGGGAGGAGATAATTTTAAGTAGACTCCGGATAGGACACTGTCTTTTTAGCCATCGACGTCTTTTAAGTGGTGATCCTCCCCCGCATTGTCCCCACTGCTCTCAACTGTGGACGGTGAGACACCTTTTACTTCAGTGCCCCTATTTTACTCCGCTACGTGCCCGTCGACAGCTGTCACCTGATATATCTTCCATTTTAGCAGATGAAGCACTCAGCCGATCGCGTCCTGGAGTTTGTGTCAGTGAGATGACATCGTTTTGAGTTTTGCTCCCATTGCTGCTGATTTCCAATTTGCTTTTTTTTTTTACCTTTCCCTTTCCCTTGCCACAGACTGGGTGCTAATGACCGTAGCAGTTTTGCACCCTAAAATTATAACAAAAATAAATAAATAAATATATGCTCAGCTCAGCTTAGAAGACAGTTCATTCTATGACAGAGTGAGAAATATCAATCTGCAGTTTGGAGTAAACAGAGACCTGCATGAATATTCAGAAGCAGACTGTCAGTGCTTCTCATATAGCAAGAGTGAGAGAAAACTCATGCAATAATTGAAGAAACCAGCTTGGACTGTATGGCAGAAGCTCTTATTTTATCATTTCTTTTACTTACTCCATTTGGATATGCTGACCTCAGAGTCTTCAACTTTGTGTTGGTCATAAAATGTGTGATGCAGATAGGTCCTGCATGCTGCTCTTTTTGTAAATGTATCGTTCAATTCTTCCTTGACTATGGTTACATAGTTAATGGCTCTGCAGACCAAGCTATCTGGTGATTGTGATCAGGAAAATGGCAATTATCATAATGAGCAATGCTGATGCATTCTGTGTTGCTGATGTGGTTTGTATCTATTTCAAAACAGTTCTACTGAATTTGCATACTGTAAATATCGTCCTCCTTGTATCTGTCAAGAAAGTAGAACAGTCAGTGGAAACTAATTTTAAACTTATGAAACTAATTTTAAACATCTGCTGAAAGACTTCCTTAATGTTGATAAATGGCTACAGCCACATACAGAGGATTTACATACCTCTGGTGAGCTGGCTTGTCTAGTCATAGTTTATTATATGTTATGAGATTTCCTAAGAGGAATAGCTCATCCTATGCTTTCCTGTATTTCATATTATTGCTTTTACAGCTATGGAACACTTAACGTCAAATTGCTGAGCAGGAAGTTTCTGTGGATTTAAATTAAACAGCACACTGTAGATGTACATGACACATGGTTTCATAGTATGATTAGATTTAAGGTATTTATTCCCCCACCTGTTTTATGTAGATTTTGATTTTACAATGGTGTACACCGATGAATGAAAGCTATTCTGCTTCTGGTGAAACTTCACTGTACTGCAAACTTCATGTGCTTCATGTTACCAACATAACCACATGTTTTCATGCCACTAGACTACATGTGGAGAGAGTCTGTACATTGCATGCCAGTGTTTCTCATCTTGGTCTTTCCCATTTTTAATCATGCTGGTGCTTTGGAAGAATGACTTTCAGTGTACCTCCATACAATCCTAATTCCTTATAATTTTATAAACATGATCATTATGAGATATGCTTGTAGAAGAAAGTAGTAAATTTGTTGAAGTTTTCACATTTTCCACTGAAATTTTAAGTGTAAGCCCTTTTCTGATGCACTGTCATTCTTGTAGTTTCTTATACTGAAATTTGAGTGTTCATGTAAATCTATCATACTGAACAAACTAACTTGCAAGGAATCTTGCTGTTCTTTTTTGAAGACTCGTGTGTACTTCCTCTGTTCAACAAGGTAAGTGTGCTAAATGAACAAACAGATGAGAGTATTGTAACCATCCTCCTTTACAAACAGATTGCACTCAAGACTCTGGTATCTGATTTGCAACTTAAGCAACTGTAGCGAAACTTGATATTTGCAAGCTGACTGATTATGGCAATTGATTACTGGTATGTGGTTCTATAAAGAAACATTATGTGCCTTTTTCGCTTAGATGCCCATAACAACTTTTATGCTGTTAGTTATCTTCAGTTGCTAACAATACTACGTTAATGGTTATTAGATTGAGACTGTACATATATAAGCTGCATTCCATTTTTCGTTTTTTTTTATGAATGAGACCCCGTTGTATAAACCTTAAACAACTTTCGTGATATATTGTTTATTTTTAAATACCAAGTGATGGAGAAAAAAGTTATTTGTGTAGTATCTCTGGCTGTAATGTACATTAGATTAGATTAGATTGTTTTCATTCCATAGACCAAAAAAATGAGATGATTCTAATGGGTGTGGAACATGTCAGAAAGTATAACATAAAACATTTGAATATAATACTCACTAACATGATCATTTGTCAGGAGATAGTCGAAATAGGTTAATACAATGCTGTAAACTGGAACAGAATTAACACAGTAGGAATGAAACACTGTTATGCACTATCAATAAAATTAATCATACACAAAATACCTAACCTTGACTGTTGTGACAAAGTGTTGTCAAAACTGAAGTCTAACAGATATTTTTACTTAAGCTGGCTCAACAGTATGTTAAAATATTCATCTATGAAGTAGAAGGATTTATGTATCAAAAAGTCTTTCAAACTCTGTGTAAACCATGCTTTATCTGAAAGCAAGTTTTTAGTGGTTGCTGGCAATTCATTGAAAATGTGTGTTCCTGAATATTGGACCTCTTTTTGGACCAAGGTAAGGGATTTTAGGCCTTTATGTAGATTGTTCTTATTCCTAGTATTGAGACTATGTATTGAGTGATTGGTTGGAAATAGAGATGTATTACTTCAACAAATTTCATTAAGGAATAAATACATTGAGAAGCAGTGGTTAGAATATAAAGTTCCTTGAACAGGTTTCTCCATGATGTTCTTGAATTTACACAACAAATTATTCTTATCACCTGCTTTTACACCCTAAAAACATTTGCTCGGTTTGATGAGTTGCCCCAGAATATGATCCCATATGATGTAACAGAATGAAAGTAAGCAAAGTATGCAAGTTTTTTAATATTTATATCTCCTACATCTGACATCATTCTAATGGCAAATACAAGTGCTTAAGCAGTTCTGTGGTATGCACTTCCCAACTGAATTTATGATCGAGTTGTAATCTCATAAATTTAACACTGTCAACCTCTTTGATCTGCATGTCTTCATATGTTATACTCATGCTGGAAGGAAATATTTTACAAGTTCTGAACTGCATACAGTGGGTCTTCTCAAAGTTTAATGACAGTGAATCAGCTTTAAACCAGTCATTAATGTCAGTGAAAATTTGATGAGCAGCTATTTCTAAATCTGTACTTGACTTACTACTTACTGAAATGTTTTTATCATCTGAAAACAAAACAAAACAAACTTAGCATCTGGCAATGTAACAGATGAGAGGTCATTAATGGATACAAGAGAAAGCAATGGACCCAAGATGGAACCTTGAAGAACACCACATGTAATTAATTCAGTCAGATGAAGACTGGCTGCTTGCTGCACAGCTATTTCACAACACCTTTTGTTTCCTGTTAGATAGGCAAGACTCAAACCATTTCACAGCATTGCCAGTGACACCATAATATTCTCATTTACTTAAGAGAATGCTATGGTTCACACAATCAAAGGCCCCCCCTGCGGGTCCGGGGTAAGAATAGGCCCGAGGTATTCCTGCCTGTCGTACGAGGCGACTAAAAGGAGTTTCAACCATTTCGGCCTTCCATGTGATGGTCCCCCTTGGGGAGCCTTTTGGGGAAGAACACCTTACGTGGTGTACCACTGGTCCTAAGTGCACTAAGACCTTGGCACTCAGCATTGCACCGGCGTTGTAACCATACCCACTATTCCTCAAATTGGGCCTAAACGCCTGATGGGTTGTCCAAGTTATGCCCATAGTGCATCTCCATCTGCACCAGCGATCATGATGGACTTTCCATGGCACCAGAAATCCAGCACGGTAGCCAGCCCGTTGTGGTGGGGTCGTCATGTACCCTCTAGGTTGTAGCCCCCTGACAACACAGGGATCGTACTGCCGATACCTGAGCTGCACCCTCCCCACGTCAGCCAAGGAGTAGATGCCCGTCTCCTTGGGGCATCAGGACTCCCAGCAATGGTCATCCTGCCAGGTGGCCCTTGCTGCGGCTGGGTGGCGCCCGTGGGGAGAGCCCCTGGTCGGAGTGGGTGGTATCGGGGCGGACGTTTCGCAGATGAAATGTCAACACGTATCAGGTCGCTCTGCGGCCGAGTCTTTCAAAAGAAAAGGTACCGTTTCTAGTTCTGGTTCTCCTGCCCTTTCCTCCTTGGCCACTCCATGGGAGGAGGGACAGGCCCGCCGGCTTGGGGCGAAGTACTTCCCCCGCTATTTGGTCTGTTCTCGAACCGATGGGGGGACATTCGCCACCTCCAAGCCCATGTTCTTTGTTCAGCACATTGAGGACATCTTCGGGGAAATCGAGGCTCTCAGCAAGATGCGTTCAGGGTCCGTTCTTATCAAGACCACCTCTGCCACACAGTTGGCGGCACTCCAGGCGTGCGACTGCCTAGGGGACATCCCAGTATCCATTGTCCCACATCTGGCACTAAATAGGACGCAGGGGGTTATTTTTCATTGTGACCTCCTGCTACAATCTGATGAGGAGCTCAGGGCCAACCTGGAGCGCCGAGTACTTGTCGGGTCCTTCTGGTGTCCCCCCCCCCCCCCCCCCATCCCCTTGAGTTTTACCGGATTCCATGTGCTCTAACAACAGTGACTGGGCGCTAATGACCTCAGCAGTTGAGCGCCCTTAAACCCAACCAAAAAAAAAAAAAAAAAAAAAAAAAACACAATCAAAGGCTTTTGACAGCTCACAGAAAATGAATTAATACATTCTCACTGTAAGTGTGAATAGCTTTCTCTATATCAGAACCCTTCAGGAATCCAAACTGTGACTTGGGCAGTGTATTATTTGCAGTCAAATGTTTGAGACTCTTGAACAAAACCTTTTCAAATATTTTTGAGAAAGCCGGCAAAAGTGAAATTTGTCAGTAGTTTGATGGTATCTCTTTATCCCCCCTTCTTGTAAAGAGGCTTATCTTCAGCATATTTTAGCTAGTCTGGAAATCTTCCGTTGATAAGAGATTGATTACACAAATAACTTAAGATAGAACCCAACTGTCATGAGCACTCTTTGATTAACTTTGTTGATATGTTATTGTACCCACTGGAATAATTACATTTAAGGATTTTATGATGGATGCTACTTCTTTGGGAGACGTGAGTATCATTTCCATTTTACTGAAGTTATTTTTAAAGACTGGTCTCAGATACTCCATTGCACTGTTCACCAAACCTGATAACCCCAAGCTGTCAGTAACAGAAATGAAGTACTTTTTTTAAGAGGTTTGCAACACTACATGTACTTATTACCAAAGTCTCATTTATTTTTAGAGCTATCTGTTACTGTTCCTTTTTACCCCACCTGTCTCTGTCTTCAAAATATCCCATACAGCTTTTACTTTGTTACCTGATGTAATTATTTGTTTCTTGTAATAAAGCTGCTTTGATTTCTGGATTACTTGCTTCAATATTTTGCAGTATTCTTTCTAATACATTACAATTCTAACATCAGAGCTGTTCCTAGATAGTACATATAGTCTCCCTTTTGTCCTGCATGATATCTTTATTCCAATGAAATGAACACCCTTAGCTGCTTACAGGCTTGACATCCATCAACAGGGACAGATGAAAATGTGTGCCTCGACCAGGACTCGAACCCGGGATCTCCTGCTTACATGGCAGACGCTCTATCCATCTGAGCCACCGAAGACACAGAGGATAGCGCGACTGCAGGGATTTATCTCTGACACACCTCCTGCGAATCCCACATTCTCAATGTATTACCCCACACTACACTCGTAGTGCCCCCGCCCATTATACTCATTACTCGCGGCGCGTTGCCGAGTAATGAGTATAATGGGCATTGGCACTACGAATGTAGTGCGGGACAATACATTGAGAATGTGGGATTCGCAGGAGGTGTGCCAGAGATAAATCCCTGCAGTCGCACTATCCTCTGTGTCCTCGGTGGCTCAGATGGATAGAGCGTCTGCCATGTGAGCAGGAGATCCGGGGTTCGAGTCCCGGTCGGGGCATACATTTTCATCTGTCCCTGTTGATGTATGTCAACGCCTGTAAGCAGCTAAGGGTGTTCATTTCATTGTAATTTCATTCTAACGAGCTGCTTGGTCATCAATGGTATCTGTTCTTTCGGACATGTCCGAAAGAACAGATACCATCTTAGTAAATATATCTTTATTCCTTGTGGAATTCAGTTTATTTTTGGACTTCTGTATTATTTGAGTTACCTTTATGGGAAAACAATTTTGAAAAGTGGAGGCAACTTTATTAATGAATGCTTAGTATTTTCCATTTGAGTCAGATGTATTGTAAACATCTATCCAGTCCATGTCTTTGAGTAATTTTCTGAATTTCTCAATTTTTGACTTATTTATTACCATCCTGTACTCAGATTTAATAGATTTTTATATTCTGACAAGTTTCAACATTTAACACAAGATGCTGCATGTCATGATCAGATAGCCCATTTACTATTGGTTTTGTGATAAGACTTTTTCCCTAGATTTGTCTACAAAGATATTATCAATAGCAGTCTCAGAACATTTACATATCCTAATAGCAAATTTCACAGTAGGAACTAAATTGAATGATAGTGTTACTGACTGCAGTAATTGTTCACTGACAGAGCTTTTCAATAAATCCACATTAAAATCCCCAGCAACCGCTATTTCCTTGTTTTTTACTATGAGATGGGACAGCAGAGCTTCCAGATTTTTATGGAGAGGTTAAAATTTCCTGTAGGTGATCTGTATATACCTGCTATTATAAACGACTTGTTACGAAATACTACTTCTGTTGCACAAGCTTGTAAGCGCTACTCTGAGCAAAATATATTAATATCAGTATTCTTGAAATCAAAACCGTTTCTGACAAATATGGCGACTCCTCCTTTCCCCATATTTTCTCTACAGAAATAAGAAGCTAACTTGAATCCTGTAACAATTAACATATCTATACCAGTGGTCACATGATGTTCAGAGAGGCAGATTATATCAACTGGTTTGCTCAACTCTAATTCTTCAACACAAATAAGCAACTCATTAAGCTTATCCCATAGTCCTCAGATATTCAGATGCAATAGTGATGATTGATTTTGTGCACTGGCTGAATTATAACTGGATGAATCTAATTTTCCTGCCAATTTTTGAGTGTCTTTAGTTTCAATCAGAGGCTGTCTACATGAATTGTGTACATTAAAATTTGCTTTCTGGCTGCCTGTTTTATCAGTGTGAATGTCATTTTCAGCCTCTCTCTCAACATCTTTTGTTTCTGCCCTCCCTACCCTAAAAAAACTGCTGATCTGTCACTTGTAACCACTTGACAATGCGCCTGCGCCCCCCCCCCCCCCCCTTCTGTTATTTGCTATTAGCCCAGTCAGTTTTCCCTTCCCTTTCCTGATGAGGTGAAGGCCATGCGTAGTATGGACAAGTGGGACACCTGCTGATAGTCAACAGGAACCACACCGATATGAGACCCCATATCTGATCCAAGCAGCTGTTTCAACCCTAAATTAACTCTCCTAACAGAAGAGTTAAAATGAGGCCAGTCATGGCGCCTCAGAACATACACAAGCCCAACACCAGTATGTCTCTTCACTGAAGCTATGTTTACCAGGTCACTCTCAGTTGAATAATTAGGGTTCCTATCTATGCTGTTGCTCGCCCCACCCACCATTACCATATGTGCTTAGTGCATCTTACATATTAGTAATCTGGTTTAGATAATCATTCATATCTTTATCTCCTTGAATAAATCTATTTTTTGAGAATTTTTGGAAGTATATGTATGTCAGCAAAACATATTTCAAAATAGAGTTGCAAGCTATGATTATACATTCTACAAAATTTGGCAGAAATATCTAGTTTGGGAAATAATTTTTCCTCAATTGCAGCATAACTTTTGAGATTTACACTTTATGCTTGTTGACTATTCTTTCTAAGTACATATTCAAAAGTGAGACTCTCTTCTAACTATAATCTACTATAGATTCCTCAAACAAGACTGTACCCAGTTCTTGGAAAAAGGTGCAGGTCACATCCATGTAAAAGAAGGGTAGTAGAAGTGATCCACAAAACTACCTTCTAATACCCTTGTCATAGATTTGTTGTAGAATCTTCTGAGCTCAAACATAATGAGATATCTTGAACAGAATGACCACCTCAGTGCCAACCAGCATAGCTTTTGATCATGTGAAAGCAAACTTCCACTTTCCTCACATGACATACTGAAAGATTTGGATCAAGGAACCAGGTAGATGCAGCGTTTCTTGATTTCCAAAAAGCCTTTGACTCAGTAGCACACCTGTGCTTATTGTCAAAAGCATGGTGGGTTGCCCAGAAATTACGCACTGCATTTTTTTCTTCGGCGATTCTTTATTGAACATAATGAGAATTATTCACACGAAACGATGGTGTTTTATCTACACACCCTCTTTTTCCACGTAATCTCCATCCTGTTCTATGGCTTTCCTCCAGTGCGAAATGAGGGTGTGTATCCCCTGTCAGTACCAATCCTTGTCCTGGTGGTGGAGCCAGTGTTTCACTGTGTGAATCACCTCCTCATTGTCCTCAAAGTCTTCCATGAATTGGCATCCTTTAATGACCAAAACAAGTGGAAGTCCAAGGGGCTTGGTCAGGGCTGTAGGGTGGATGGGGTAACACTGTCCAACCCTGTTTTGCAATGTGTTCAGCAATCCTCAGACTTATGTGGAGCCAAGCATTACCGTATTGCAGCAAAACATCTCCTGAGTTGCTGTGGTGCCGAAGTCGCCAGAAGCGCATCTTGAGTTTTGTCTAAGTGTTGACATATGCATCTGAATTAACAGTACTGCCTTTTGGCATCACATCAATGAGAATTGCACCTTCACTGTCCCAGAACACAGTGATCATGACCTTACCAGTGGAAGAAGTTGCTTTGAATTTTTTCTTCTGTGGGGAGTGGGAATGTTGCCATTTCCTCTACTGTCGTTTTGTTTCGAGCTCAGAATGGGGAACCTGGGTTTCAGCACCTGTCGCAGCTTGAAAGAGCTCCTCCTCAGCTTGAAAGTATTGCAAAAAATCAAGACAAATGTTTCTTCTGTGCGATTTGTGATCCACTGTGAAACACTGCAGGACCAATCTTGCACACACTTATGAATATCCAAGAGTGTGGATAATTGAATCCACACTTCCTTTGCTGATTGACAGTTGCAGCACCAGTTGTCGAGTCATAATGCATCTGTCCTCGTGAATGATATAATCAGCTCACTGCAACACGTGAGGTGTGACAGCCGTGTATGGTCTCCCCAACCGCAGCAAATCTTGGAGCTCCGCTGAGCCACTTCTGATGGCCTCATCCTCCATGCCCAGCGAGTAACTGTACTTCTGTCAACAGCAGATGCTTCATAGACTTTGCACAAGCGTTTGTGAATATTTCCCACAGTGTCTTTTTCTGCAGTGAAAAATTCAATGACGCCACATTGCTTGTAACCTACATCACCTACAGACGCCATTTTGAAACCGTCCTGCAGCTAAGCTACTTGTCGAAAGTGACAGCATCTTGGCACGCTCACTCAGAAGACTTCAAATAATACATATGTAATGATTCACATTCGTAGCATTGTTTTCGGCTGAGGGGGGAAATGCTATGCTTTACTTTCTCGCCACCCCTCGTACAATCATATGGGGTATCAAGTGAAATTTGTGACTGGATTGAGGACTTTTGATAGGGAGGACACAGCATGCTATCTTGATGGAGTCATCATCAGATGCAGAAGTAACTTCTGGTGTGCATGAGGGATGTGTGTTGGTACCCTTGCTGTTCATAATGTATATTAATGACCATGGAGACAATAGTGAAATCAGGCTTTTTGTAGATGATGCAGTTATCAATAATGATGTGCTATCTGAAAGAAGCTGCTTAAATATTCAGTCAGATCTTCATAAGATTTCAGCATGCAGCAGGGATGGCAACTTCTTCTAATGTTAAAAAATGTAAAATTGTGCAGTTCATAAAACAAAAAAAACATAGTATGTTATGACCGTATTGAATCAGACAACTGATACAAATACCTGGTTGCAACATCTTGTAGGGAGATGAAATGGAATGATCACATAGGTTCAGTCATGGGTAAAGAGGATAGTAGACTTAGATTTATTGGCAGAATACTGAGCAAGTGCAATCAGTCTATGAAGGAGATTGCTTACAAATCTTGTGCAACCGGTTCTAGAATATTGCTAAAGTGTGTGAGCCCCTTACCAAATAGGACTAACAGAGGATGTTGAATGTATACAAAGAAGGGCAGCATGAATGGTCACAGGTGAGTTTGATTCCTGGGAGAGTGTCACAGAGATAATGAAGAAACTGAACTAGAAGATTCTTGAAGATAGAAGTAAACAATCCTAAGAAAGTCTGTTGACAAAGTTTCAAAAACTGGATTTATATGACGACTCTAGGAATATGCTGCAATCGCCTATGTATTGCTTACATAGGGATCATGAGGATAACATTATACACACGCGCATTCAATCACTCTTCCTGCACTCCGTACATGAATGGAACAAGAACAAACCCTAATAACTGGAACAGTGGGATATACCCTCTGCCACACATCTCGAGGTGGTTTGCAGAGTATAGATGTAGATGTAGAAGTTCATGACTGTAACGAAAACATAGCTCTTACCAATTAAATTTCTGTGATATAATGTGTTCGGTACATTCTTTAACTTTTATGTTGTGTTCGATTTGGTTGCATCCATGAACAGCAGTGTATTTTGTCTACATTTGTTATAAATTTCCACTAAATTAGTTTGCTGATTAGCAGAACCTCTACAAAACAAAAACTGGTAACTGGATCTGTCTAGTAATACTGTGTGACTGGGAGTTACAAATTACGCAGTTAGTCACAATGGAGATGTAATATTCCCTGTAGAATCATACTACAGCAAGACTAATGAATTAAAATCCATTTACAAATGCTTCCTACAACATTTGGCTTAGTATTTATCCACATGTATACAAAGATTTTCAGTAATTCTGTAGTTTGCCCAGTTTTGTCAGTTGCTAAAGGTTTGTCATTTATCAGTGTTATGCTCTTTCATATTGGGACCTATGCCACTTTTCAGCAATTGTACAGAAGTAGGCTATGTAATAGTCAAAATCTAGATCTGTTCCAATAAATGACAGATTTTGCAAGTGATTGCTATCCTCCTTTAAATTTGAATCCTAAGAAACAAGTCTAACTACCTTCTCTGAAAACTATCTATAGCATATAGTTCAGAAGAGCACCCATGGTGTGAAGATACGTAGATATAATGGTGACAAATAGGTCTGACATGTTTGAAAATGTTAACATTAAACCTAGTGTCAGTGATCATGAAGCAGATGTAGCAATAAATATTCACAAAGTACAAATGGCAACTATTACAAGTAGAAAGGTTTAAATGTTTACTAAACTAAGTCAAAATGCCACATTGTCATATCTCGTGAATTAGAAACACGTATCTCAGAGTGTGAGCATGTAGATTAACTGTACCTCAAATCTAGGAGGAGGATGGTTCACAATGGAGGAGCCCACCATGGTTTATGCTGTCTCTAAAGAAACTTACAAAGTAATAGGAACTACTGAATTGAACTACATAGAGATGTGAAAGGAAATAAGACTGGCTGTTAGAAAAGGGGAATGTATGAAGCCTTACATGACTACTGTAGCATAAACCTCCCAAAAAGAAATTCTGGTTGTATGTGAAGGCTGCCAATGACACCACAGAAAGTGTCCAGACCCTCACTAGAGTACAATCCAGGAAATAATCAGTTAAGTCAATTAAAGTAACCTGGCTTGCCTTATCCAAAAAGAACACGTAATGTGAAACTGAGTGTGAAGTCGGTGCTGATCTTTCCTTGGACATAAGAAGGATTGTACATGCAGAATTTCTGTCAAATCAGAGCAATTCTGTTTACAGGTTAGGAAAAGGCTGCACAAAAGTTGTGTGTGAAAATGTGTGGCTATGTGGAATTCTGGTAGTGGTTTGTGCGTCATGACAGTGCTCCTGCACACATGGCTCTTGTGATCACCTTCAACAAAGGTGACTACTGTAGTCCACACACCCTGTCAGTCAGATTTAGGTGCCTTGAACTCCTTTGTGTTATATAGGATGAAAAGGCGCTTGAAAGGAAAGTGTTTCGCCAAAGATGATGACGTAAAACACAATGTCACAAATAGTATCAAAGGGGACAAAATTAAATGTGCTTCCAACACTAGAATGAAATTTGGACAAGTGCGTTAGTGCTTATGGAGAATACTTTGAAGGATATTATAATTATTTGGAAAAAAGGTAGATTTTTTAATAAATAAATCCCAGTTATTTTTGCCTCCCCCCCTTTGTAGATACTTGTAACTAAATAAATGCAGTTTTCCATTTGCCATATTAGTTTTGCCTCAATAAATTGAGGCATCGTAAGTGCCATTATGTAATGGTTTTATTCATGTGTGCGCTTGCTATTCAGTTGGTGAAGCTATTCTTATGCCTACACAACTAATAGTTCTTGTCTGAAAAATAAAAACCTTTCCACACTGTTATTCAGTATGTAATTAAAAAAGTGTTTTTTTTTTTTTAATTTTATAGGGAACAGGGTTGAAGACTTCTTGTTTGAAAAAATAGAAAAGAAGAGACCAAATCGGCTGACAAATCTTGAATACTTAGGATTGGATATGATTGAGGCAGGGAATGAATTTGGTCCAGGTACAGCCTATGGTAAGCAAGTGTTCTTTCAGTGAAACTTACATAGAGTTTAGTGGCAATATTATGAAAATGGTAGATTGCTACACACCTTATAGTGGAGATGTTGATTTGCAGACATGCACACCAAAAAACTGTTAGACAAGTAATCTTTCATCCAAAAAAGCTTCCTTGTGAATACACACACACACACACACACACACACACACACAAATGCATATCTCACACCCAACCAGTCTCTGGCTGTCAAAGCCAGCCAGAGACAATGCTCGTGTGTGTGTGTGTGTGTGTGTGTGTGTGTGTGTGTGTGTGTGTGTGTTTCTGAAGAAAGTCTGTTGGCAAAAAGCTTACTCGTCTGCCAGTCTTTTTCTTGTGCATGTCTGCAACTGTAAATCGCTATATGGTGAGCAATCTGTCTGTTTCATAATATTGTCACTATTCTAGCCTGGATTTTCTGTTGTTACATTGAGTTTACCCTTACTAATATGTAGTCAATTAAGGATAATTAGTTTTTGCATTTCAAAAGGACACTAATTGATAATGGGCAAAACAGTCTTAATTGTGCAATGTTACAAAACATTGTGTAGTAGTTGTCACATTTTTCAGTGTGTGATTATGAATTAACTTATACTATTAGCTTACAGAGTACTGTCCATTTGTAAGTAATATTAACTGAAACATTTGTTTCATCATCTTCTAGGAAGTGCATTGGTTAAGGTAGGACAGTGTGAACAGAGATTGGGACAGACTGAAAGGGAATTCATTAGTTCAGCTGGACAGTGTTTCATACAACCCCTAAGGAAGTTTCTGGATGGTGAAATGAAAACAATTCTGAAGGAAAGAAGTCTTTTGGAGAGCAAAAGGTAATTTTAATATTTGTATTTTGAGAAATTTGATTGGGGAAGTTATGACACATAAACAGAAAGAATTAACATTAATCTTTACTTCTCACTCTGTCATCACCTCTGCACTGAAACTGTCACCGTGTGTGCCAATGAACTGCACCTCTCCCTTCATCTTTGTCTTCCCCTCATCTCTCTCATCCTGGATTCTGAGCCTATACCTGTGTTCTCCTTGAAGAAGAGACTAATAGCTCCAAAAGTTATTTTGTGTGTCTTGTGGCAGCGCTAAAAAAGTTAATTCCTGGGTGGCAATACTGTCTCATAATCTTTTATAAAAAAGCAACTTGGTTTTCTTTTGCTTTTTTCCTAAGCAAAGATTTTCTTTTATTTTGAGCTGCATAAGAGGTAAAATAATCTGATTGGTAGGCTATCATCCATCTGGTAAATATTATGTTCATATCTTCGACTGCAGTGAAACATCCTAGACAACTGTTGTGAGTCTTGTTACTGTAACATAATAGCAAGTTCGTACTAAAGTTCTCTGTGAAGTTGTTCGCGTCACTTTCTGTAAATGAAGGCTAGTGCACTGTTGCTTGAAATTGTTACCAAATTTTCTCTCTAGGCCACTCCATGAGTGAAACTTTTGAGAGCTCAGGAGGTATGTGTTACATATGATTTGTCAAGGGAACAGGTTTTCATGTGATTTAATGTATTTTTGCAAGAAAAAGAACTGATTGAAAACCCAACTGCCTGTGCAGAACATTCAGTTGAGAGGTAATCTAAAGGTGAACAGAGGTAGAGATGTTGTTGGTTAAAAGTGAGATTGATTAAGGAAAAAGTAAATCTGCTGCAGACCATTGTGCATTAGATATTGGTAGATTGAGGAAGAGGAGATCGCAGTAAAAAATGGTTTTGAAACAGTTTTCTTAGAAAAGAAAAACAAAGTATATATTTCTTGGTCTTTTGGAGTGCATTAAAGATGATTCTTCACTTGGAACATGTTATTACAGGTACTGAAACATTCGTTTTCTGAAGAAATCTATAAAGTGTACCAAAACCAGGTCACACACCACTTTCACTGACTCCTCCCCCACCCCCCCTCCCTCCCTCCCATAAGTAAAGAATGGGAAAATTAAAAACCAGATCTATGCTAATATTTTAGATGCCACAGTGCTGCCCATAAGGAAAAAAAAGATTGGAATCATTTTTATTGGAGTGTGTGTGATAGTGTGTGTGAGAAAAATAATTGTACTAAAGTGGCCACTGTGTCACAAAAAAGTGCGCATCTACACTGCACTTGTTAATGAAAATTTGGTAAGTAAATCCATCTGTGCAGTTCTTGCTCAATCTTATTCCAAAGATCAAAATCATTGTGGCATTTTTCTAAGTTGAAGCCTGAAAACACTTAAATGACATTATCTTTGAACAAAACATAATTTTAAAGGAGCTACAAACCATCAACAGAGGATGGTTCCAGTACTATCAGTACTTGTAGTGGAGTATTTGAAGACAGCACACATTGTAATGGGCATGCGTAGTAATCTTGTAAAACATTAGCCTCAATACTATGTTTGCAATTATTTTACTCAGTTGTTTCCCTTCATTTCTTGCAATACAATTAAATATATAATTTGTAATAAGAGGGCTGCTCAAAAAGCATCAGAATTTTATTTATAAAATCAATCTTTATTCAGATGTAATTGTTTGACATTAGTCACCTTCAGAGTACTCCACTTGAGCTTTTACTAACCTCTCCAAATACTGCTGCCACTGTTGGAAGCATCAGTTGAAAGCTTCTTTTGGTATAGTGTGCAGCTGCCCTGTTGTATTCTGCATAATGTCTTCACTATTCTGAAACCTGGTCTTTCAGTTTAGGGAAAAACCAGAAGTCATTTGGTGCTACGTCAGAAGAGTAGGAGGACTGACAAACCACAGCCATTCTGTGTTTGGCCAAAAAGCTCTGAATTAATTGAGAATAATGAGCAGCTGCATTATTGTGGTGAAGGTGCCAACTGTTCGCTGCACGAAGTCTGGCTGCTTCATGACACTAGTACTTTCAAGGGCTTACTTGTGATGGACCATAGCACTAGTGTAAAAAAAAGACACTCGGTATGACTTTCAAATTTCTGTGGACCTTCCTCATGTTTTTGGTCTTGTGGGTGGTCGATATTTCCATTGTGATGACTGAACATTGTTTCTGTGTCGTACACGTAAACCCAAGTGTCACCAGTGATCCCTATGTTAAGAAAGTTCAGATAACTGTTTACTGTGTCAAGCATGACCTGTGTGATCTCCAAAGGAAGTTGCTTCTGCTCAGTTGTTTGCAGCTTTGGCACAAATTTTCTAGAGGTCCTCCTGGGGCTCAAATGCTCTTTTAAAATGGGATGAGTGGACATAATATTAATTTTAACCTCGTCCGCAAGATCTCTGATCACGATTCGTCTATCGTGCATCACCGAGGTCCTTACGTGATCAATAACAACCAGATTTCTAGATTCACTGATGAGTGACTATCTTTGAAGCCATTGTACCCCTATTTTATCTGTTTGGTACCCATTGCTTTGTCTCCAAACACTTATTGAGTCTTAAGGATTGTTTCAATTTGAGAATCGTCAAACTTGAAACAAAATTTGATGCATTAATGATGATCCAATTTTTCTGTCATTTTACCTGCAACACAGAGAAAATTACCACTTACACACATTCACTTGTCAGTGGCTAGGTAACAACTGGTTGTTTCCGCAGTCTTGAAAAAATTAATGTGTGCACTATGTAGGCCTACATACACAGGGAGCTTATGTGCTGCATACCATTGTTGATTTCAGCAATAAAAATGTTGGATATTTTTGAACAGCCCTCATATGTACTGCTGGTCATTAAAACTGTAACAATAGGAAGGATAGCAAATAACATAATTTCACCAATTTTTGGTGTATGTAATAGAGGAGGGATACGTGATCAGATTTGTAGATGACTTAGAGGTGTACAGTTTGTGAAATTTAGTACACATCACTGCCAGCAACAAATGCTCTGACGGACATGGGTACATTATTCTGTGCTTCTTCAGGTTTAGGCCAGAGTTCATCAGTTACAGTGGCTGGTGATTAGTGGCATATTAGTGTATCAGTAACCCATGACCAGCTGTTTTAAATGTGTGGTAAATGCATAAACTTTTGTGGCATAGGGAGTATTTGCACCTGCTGTGTAGCAATGTAGGTCATGACAATACAGGCAGTGTGTGGTCTTGCATTATGTTAGTTGAATGTCATTGGGTGCAAAATTGTTAGCATGCCCCTCAAAGCTGGTATGCCAAGGGAAGGTGCAACATTGGTCACCATGCTAACAATTCGTGGTGCTCCAGACTCATCATGCTGTTTGTGGATACTGGTTTCCCAGCAAAAATCTCATTTCCTGACTTGAGGTATGTGATAGGGCTGTGTGATTCTGTGTGACTGAGCAAGCAGTATGCCTGTCCTTTCGGACACTGGTCATTTGGGGCTATTGAGATCCTTCATGGCCCTGATGATGGCCCTCATGAAATCACTGATTTCATATTTGCACAACAGTTATGATATGCCAAACAGCATGAGCAGCTCTATCATGGAATAATAAACCACCATCCTGCCACTGTCAAATTTGATGAAGAGTATCACATAACTTAGGGAAGGGAGGGCTGCGTTTTTCCCAGTGAGCCCCAACAGCAGTGGTTTGGTATGGGTATGGTGGCTCTTGGTTTCCAGAGCTAGAGACTGGGCATATCAACAGGCCTCATCTACCCATAAACTCTGAGCATACATCAGAGATGATCACTAGGTATAGCGGTAGATTTTTGTGTGTTTCAGAGAATGGGACTCTTAGCTTCACCACCTGGACTGCAAGAAAGATACAAAAAAAAGAAGAAACCTGCAAACTCAAGGAACACATGTCCTACATGCTAATCAGGTGAATGTTTGTTGAAGTGAAACAGTATCTAGTGGGCAACCTCTGGGGCAACTGCCACGCCTCACCAATTGTACAAGGCCTGTGGTACTGTATCTGGGTCGACATTTGGATTCCTAGCAGTTCATGGGATCCTCATGGAGCAAAGTAAATTCAGATCTCCTCCTGATGGGAAAAATGTGCAGTCAAGTAGTACATACACCCAACCAACAAAGAGAATTTGGGTGATCAGTCCACCCAAGTAGTAGCCTTAAAATTATAGTAACAGAATGAGTTTCCCATAATGCTTTCATTGTTATCATGAGAACAAAGTAGACCTTTGAGAAGGTCTCTCCTTTCCATATTCACAAGGCATTGGAGGCTAATGTTGGGTCCTTAAAAAGTGTTAAATGACTTCGTAGTGGAGCACTTGTAGTTGAAAGTGCTGTGTCAAATTAAATATCTAAGCCTTAGGTGACTACCCTGTGGTGGCTGAGTTACATAAAACCCTTAACTTTTGTAAAGGCATAATTATCCGCTATGATATAGTGGAGATGGGCCCCGAGGAGTTACATGAAGAATGGAAAATATGGATGTCGCGGAAGTGCAGAACTGTATGAAGAGGGTCAATGACACATTGGAAAAAACTTCAACATTTATTCTAATGTTCAACACTCTGGAATGACCTGAATATATTTTCCTAGTGCGCATCCGTTTTTAGGTGTTCTCAGTCCAGTGTTATCCTTCAAATCTCAGAGATTTGGCCACACCTCAATGGCATGTAATGGAAGGGCTGTATTTAGAAATTGTGGAGGCTGAGCTCACAAAGCAGGTGATTTCTTGTACGCTTCCTTCAAAATATAACAAGTGCTCATGGGGTCACCCACTATTGAGCAGGGAGTGTGGGGACTTATTAGAGCGAAGAAAGGAAAATTCAGGAATAAATACCCAAATGAATGAACTGTAGACCAGGGCTCTCTCCAACGTTACCCCTGACCTCTTGGGTAAATTACCTCTGCCAAGGAAGGAGGACAGGGACAACCACCGCTAATCAATAGCGCCACAGGGACTTTTGAGTTGCTGTGAACTTAAATGGATACTGATCGCATTTGAAAGAATTGCAGCTTCTGGCCCAGGGGAGGCCTTTCTGTATCTACTTGCAAGAGATTCATTTTAAAGCCACTGATACACCTGTATTAAGGAGCTACCACCCCTACTGTAAGGACGATGTTACTGGAGAAAGATCTAGGGGTTGAGTGGCTGTTTTCGTCGATGCCAGATGCCATTCCTGTCCTGGCCATCTTACTGTGGCCGTACTAGCAGTTGCAGTGGAAGTTCTCACTCTAGTTAAAATCAAAATACATTCTTTAAATCCTCCATCGCATGATCTGTTGGGTGCAGATGCACAGACAGAACTCTTCTGGGGACTCGCCTGTCCATTCCTCCTCATGGGTGACTTTAATGCTTTTGGGCACAGCTATCGTATGCTCTGGAGGTCAAATTATCAAGCCCTTTGTCCACCTGAAGAATATCTGCTCTATGAATTCTGGTCAGATGACACATTTCTCCACAGCTACAAGGTTATCTTTAGCCATTGACCTTTATTTTTGTTCCCCAGCTGTTGCAGAGTTAGTTCAGTAAGAAGTGGCCACAGATCCTGTGTGGATTCATCTACTGAAATAGGCAGTGAAAAACAGGAGACCTTGAAAATGGATAGTTTAAAGGGAAAATTGGTGAGATAAAGTCAGCAGGCCACATTTGAACAGGATTGTCCCCAGGAGGTGGTGGAGATTATCACTTTGGGATCCAATGAGCCGACACCAATTCCATTCCCCCGTCTAGCAAGCACCTCACACGATGCCTGTCCCTTGAAATGATGAATGTCACTCAGCAGTCAGTCAGGATGCAGGTATGAGAAGATACAGACACTATCAAACTACAGAAAATCTTTGTGCCTTTAGATCAGTGAGAGCACAGACAAGTGATAAAAGAACAGAAGAGGAAATCATGGATGGAATTGGCAACTTCCATTAATCGGCAAATTTCCTTTGCAGATATTTAGAACTCAATAAAGTGAATTAGACTAGGGCAATGCACGTCCCATTACGGCCTTGTTGAGAAATGGGGTATTGGTGGAGATGCTGAAAGGTATGCCTCAGTTTATAGGTGAGCAGTTTTTATTGTCACTGTGTCATCCATAAAAACTCCTGCAGTCCAGATGTGGAGATAAGGAGGCTCCATTTCTTGGATACATTCTTCCATTCTCCATTTGGGAATTGGAATCAGTTCTGTCCATAACCAGAGACACTGCTCCAGGACCTGATCAGATTCACTATGCCATACTCTGTCATCTGTGCCCTGAAGCCAGATGCAAGCTCCTATCTTGTTTCAGTAAAATCTGGTTTGGTGGATAGTACTCAAAGGCGAGGGAGGAGGCAATATTAATTCCATTATTGAAACCAAGCAAGGATCATACTGACCCTAACAGTTGCCGAAGCGTAGCCCTTACTGTGCCGCTTCCATTGCAGTTTGTGTTGCTACCAGTCAATCCTTGACAACTTACTTTTACTGGAGAGGATGATATAGGATTCCTTCTTACACCAAAACCACGTGGTTGGTGTGTTTTTTGCCATGAAAAAGTGTACATCATCACTAGGAAATAAAACATTCTTTGCCAACTTCATGAATGGGGACTACGTGGATGTCTGCCACTTATCTAATCCTTCCTTGAGGACTGATCCTTTTGATATTGTGTTGGTGATGCCTTGCCTGACTGTAGCGGTTGCCAAGGCCGTGTACTCAGTGTCACATTATGTGCAGTCACCCCTGCAGTCAAGAACCCTGTTAAATGTTTCCTTATATGGATGACTTTGCAGTTTTCTATACTTCCTCCAATCATACAATGGCAATGAGGCAACTACAGCTGACGATCAGAAAGCTGGAAGCTTGGGCCAGTAAAACTGGTTTCATGTTCTCACCCTAAAAGCATGTTTTTCAATTTTAACCAAGCTGATGGAAATTTTAACCAACCACAGTTCACAATGGGGGAAAATATTTTACATTGTAAGGACAGTGTGCATTTTTTGGGTCTACTATTTGGCTCAAAACTAACCTGGCTTCTGCACCTGAAAGACCTTTAAATAAAGGGCTTCAAATCATTGAATAGTTTGAAATGCTTCAGCAGTATAAGTGCTGCTGACTGTGTATCAGTGGAAAACTTTGAATACACAGCCAATTGTGGAACAATCTGCCATCTTGGCATGTTCAGAATCCCAAAGTGACTTTAAGGTTGACGCAGTATGAGAAAACTTGTACTCCAGATTACAATTTTAAAACTGTTTTGTACAATTTTAAATTCATACCACAGTTTTTTCATTGTTTATACAAATGGATCCGAGCAAGAGAACACCCGTGGTTGTTCAGCTGTTGTCCCTGATAGGGTTTCGAAAGTGCGTGTTCTGGAACCATTTACAAATTGTGACATGGACTTTTGACATTCCATTCATCACAGCACAAAGTTTCTTGTCTGTTCTGACTTGCTCCATGGGCTACAAATGGTCTACCACACACATCCCATAGACCAGTGTTTTTCAACATTTTTCAATACGCAACCCTTTTCCAAGTAAAAATATTCTGGTGACCCCAGAACCATAATAAAAATATGATAAAAAGTACCACATCTGAACTTGAGTGAAATTCCAAGGTTTTGTCACAGAACCTTGTCACTTCCGTGTGACATTTATACCACAGCAGATGATCATCATAAAACATATGTTACCAGCCATGCTGCAACTGCTTTCTCCTGCAACCGCGACCCCATGAGTAAGACTTTGCGACCCGCCAGGAGGTCACGACCCACAGGTTGAAAAACACTGCCCTAGACCATTTGATTCAGCTCATCCATGACTACTTGCTTGCCTCCAACACTGTGGCAAGGAAGTTATCTTTTGTTAGGAACCTGTATACATAGGGATACAGGACAACGACATAGATGACAAAGCAGCAAAGGAAGCATGTCGGGATGGTATTGTACGTCAATGTGCCATCCCCTTGCACATCATCTCATTAGCCCATCATAATCTCATTATCTGACAAACAAATCGTGCTCAGTGGGAAACTGAATGGTTGGAGGTAACAGAAAACAATCTGTGGTCACTCAGATAGACCACACAGGCATGTCAGTCGACATGCAGACCACGCTGATGGAAAGAAGTGCTACTGTGTTTGTTTGCATGGTCATCTTCCGCAGCAGCTGTTTAAATCTGTTTCTGTAGGTTATCTGTCTTAAGATGACTGCAGTTTAATTAAAAAGAATTTGGTACACGGTACACATACTAAACACAGTACCATTAGAAACACAGTTACAAAGAAGAAATAAATACCATAATACAAATAACCACAAACAGTGGATCTTAGTAACAAAACTGAACAAGAAAATCAAGAAACAGAAAAGAACAAACACCCCACGGTCACCAATACAAGGACAAATTTACACACAAATAGCTGCACAAAATACGAGAATAGAAACAACACAAAGTATGCAAGAAACAGGAAGTAAAAGATAGTACACAATGACAGACAACCACAAATACACACACTGAATATCCAATGTTTTCAAAAAACAAGACATAAAAGTAGCACCCCTCCAGGGCCTCATGGTCCTTTAAGTGTGTGTGTGTGTGTGTGTGGCGAACACGGGGCCCTGAGCTATTGCAACCTTCCTTCCCTTCTTTCCCGGGCTGCATTTCCTTGCCCTTCCCCTCCTTTCCGATCATTGCTCCTTCCCCATTTCCCGCTCCTCTCCCTCTCTTGGTGTCCTTGTTTATGTTGGCCCCACTATCCTCCTGGTTATGTTGGATTTGCAATTTGGTTTTGTTGTGTAATTACCTCATCCTTTTGGCATTCTGTGGTCCCACTCTGGGGTTTGACCTCCATTACTAAATTTCTGTTCCGTAGTGTGAGTCATTTGGGGAAGAGCACCTTACCTAGTGTCTCCTACATGTGCCCTCCTAGTTCCTTCAACTTTTTCCTTCATGTCGTTGTCCAATGCTAGGGTGCATAGCCAGCACGGTAGCCAGTCTATGTGGTGGGATTGCTACGTACCCTGTTGGTTGAGCCCCCCTGAAAACACAGGGATCACACTTCTGATACCTGAGCTGTGACCACCTCATGTAAGCCTAGGAGTGGTTGCTTGTCATCCTGGAGCATCGGAACTCCCGGCAATGGCCACCGTGCCAGACGGCCCTTGCTGTGGCTGGGTGGCACCCCTGGGCAGTGGGTGGTAACAGGGTAGACGTTATGCAGATGAAACACATACAGGTCCAGAACTCGGGCTGTTCTTCTACGGCCAACCCTTTGCATGGAAATTATTCTTTTAGTGCTATTTCTTCTGGCCCTTCGGCCTTCCCTTCCATGGCTACCCCCTGGGAGGGGGGTCAGGCTCGTCGGCTAGAGGCAAAACCTTTTCCCTGCTATCTGGTTTGCACCAGGACTGATGGGGGATACTTTCACCAGTACCAAACCTTTATTTTTTGTGGAACACATTGAAGACAAGTTTGGCGAAGTGGACTCTTGAGTAAGATGAGGTCGGGTTCGTTGTTGATCAAAACTGCTTCAGCTGCCCAGTCTGTGGCCCTTCGTGCCTGTAACCATCTTGGCAGAACTCCTGTGTCCATTACCCCCTCACCAGTCTTTAAATGTGGTTCAAGGTGTAATTTTTCACAGGGACCTCATCCTTCAAACTGATGAGCAACTTCAGGACAGTCTCAGACGGTGGGGTGTTCACTTTGTTCAGAGTGTTCAGAAGGGTCCGAAGGAAAATTGCATTGATACTGGTGCCTTTATCCTGGCCTTTGAAGGGATACCCTCCCTGAGGAGGTCAAGATTATGGTTTATTGATGCGACATGAATCCATACATCCCACCACCTATAATATGTTTTAATTGTTTGCGTTTTGGACGCATGTCTTCCCATTGTTTGCAGGCCTCTCTCTGTGGTGACTGTGGACATCCACTCCATGAGGGGAGTTCTTGTGTTCCCCCTCCTGTGTGTGTTAATTGTCATGACAATCATTCTCCATCTTCACCGGATTGCCCAGTTTATAAGAAGGAAAAGAAGATACAGGAGTATAAATCCCTTGATCGTCTAACCTACACTGAGGCTCTTAAGAAGTATGCACATCTTCGTCCTGTGTCCATGACGTCTAGCTATGCTTTAGTTACATCTTCACCCCTTCCTCTCCCTTCCTTACTCCAGTCCTGAACCCCTCACCCCCCTCCCCCCCTCTCCACTGCGGCTCCCACACCCTCCCTTCCGGGCACCACTCCCCATCCCCAGCAGGAGAAGTGTCCCACTTCTCCGACGTCTGCCGGTCAAGAGCGCCCTTCCCAGGATCCCCCTACCTGTTTTTCATAGATGTTGCCCCCTCCTTGTCGGTGATGGGTGGTGACCCGGCTGCATGACTGGCTTTAGCCTGTTCAACCCCCATTTGAATCATTGTTCTGTGGTTATCCAATGGAATTGCAATGGATATTACCTCACCTTCCAGAGTTGGCATCCCTTATTTCGTTTTACTCTCCGGCTTGTGTGGTTCTACAGGAATCTCATTTTACTGATGATCACTCACCAATCCTCTGTGGGTTCCGTCTTTTCTGTCGAAATTGGGTCAGCCCCCTGCGGGCCTGTGGTGGCGCTCGTACGATGGTCCGTACAGACATTGCTAGCACGTGGATTCCTCTTCAAACTACATTGGAAGCAGTTGCTGTTAGGGTCCACTTGGACTCTGAGGTCACGGTTTGCAATCTTTATCTCCCTCCTGACAGGACTCTTGCACCTGCTGCTTCAATGCCCTTCTTCAGCAACTTCCTCCTCCCTTCCTCCTTAAACCTTAAAACTGAGAATGAAAACCACTTTCATGGAGAAAACTGAGAACCAGTTCGACCATCCAGTGTCTCCCACTGTAAGCTGTGTTTGGAGATTCCGGACTCCCCTTCCTGGCCAAGATCCTCTTTTCTTTCCCTTTTACTCTGTTTTTATCACTTTTTAGAATTGGTTAGTCTCCTTTTACAATATGCACTTCTTCATTCTAGTGGTTGAACGCTTTTGAATAGTGGGTGGTCTTGACTGTACTGCAACAGAGGTGGTATATTTCCTGCCTCTAGCATAGCCTTGGGGTTGGTCACCTGCTGACTTCCCTCATTTTGTTTTCACCATTGACAACACGACTGCTTTTTTACATTTTTTAGCCTTTTACCTTTTATTGTTTTGACTTTTCTGAAATGTCAATCTGTCTGTATGGACCGCATTTGAAACGAGGGCCTGATGACCTTGCTGTTTGGTCCTTTTAACCCCAATCAACCAACCAAAAGCAGCACACCAAACAAACATTTAATTCAGAAATGCTTCCCAAAAAAAGGATAAACAACAACAAAAACACCTTCTACCTTACAGAAAACTGACATATCCAAAAAACCATAACAGAAAAGAAACAGCTCGTAAAGGATCAGACGAACTTGGCAAACCACACACTCTTTAAACTGATTGACAACTTTATATAACATTAAATGTACACATATAACCACAAGCTTCATTTACCAGTACCATCTCCTCCCAGATTCTGTCATGTAATCACCATCCAAGCCCATCCTTGCCCTTCCTCCCCCCACCCCTACAAAAAAGTCAACCCATCCACACTCGTCTGTCTCTGCGCGTGCGCAGAATAACCGCAGAAGATCCTTTATAAACAAAACTGGTGTAATTATTTTTTTAATTAAATTGCACCTCCCCCTCCCCCCCCCCCCCCCCCCTCACACACACACACACACACACACACACACACACACACACACACACACAAAATAGTTTCACAGATTGGGAACACTAACAATGTGAATGAAAGCAAATGAACAGATATAAACACTATAGCAGTGCAGTATAAAAAACATTTTAAGAAAGCGAAATGTAAATAATGCAGCGCGGGAAATACCGCAGAATGGCAAAAGCTGCGAAGTTCAAATGTGAAATTAAGTCTTTCGATGCCAACCTCTGCTAGCAAGGAGGGAAGGAGCAGAATATGTAAAGAAACACAATAAGTAAATTGCAGACCAACTTTATAAAGAAAATGCTGTTTTTAGCCTAAAACAATCAAAAATGTTCAAACATATGTATCCTGTTCGCAGAATAACCACAGAAGATGCTTTATAAACAAAAGTGAAATGCATCTGGTGTAATTCTTTTTAATTAAATTGCAGTCAGCTCAAGACCAATAACCTATAGTAACGGAAGTGCTACTCATCAGACTGCACATTGGACATAACCGTTTAACACATGGTTTCTCCCTCTGGCAGGAATATCTGCCACTCTAAAGTTTTTGTAGTGTGCCAGTTTCAGTTCAGTATATTTTGGCTTTGTGTGCCTTATATACTGGCATCAGAGCAGCCCTTAACATGATTGCAGATCTGCCCACCATCCATGCTGATACTGACACCAGCATTAAATGGGCTCTGAAAGTTTGTGAACTGTCAGTCCTCATCCCTAAGGTGCTGGGGAGGGGAGGTGGACTTCAATGTTTTTATAACTGCTCTGCATGCTGCCGATGACCATGATGTTAAGTGCCCCACATCCTAAATAATAATAATAATAATAATAATAATAATAATAATAATAATAATAATAAATGCTTCCTGCAACCACTCTAGAAGGAAAACAGACAGAGGATGAGATGGTCAGATGAAGTTAACCGACACCTCATGTTCTGTTATTATCAAGCAACAAACTTAGGAACCAACACAACTGGATACAGACCACAAGTATACACACAATTTATTACCAGATATCCAGAATTAAAATTTTTAACAGAACGACTAGCTGATCAGATCCGTGTAGTAATCAAAAATAACAGGATACCCCAGTCAGAATTAGAAAACATCAAACAACAAGTACAACAAATACTGGAACAAGATAATGTGCAATCAGAAGAAGAAGAAAATACAGTAATGGACTCAAACATTCCAGAGCAAACAAACAAAGAACACCACGCATCAATTAAACAATCAGAGGAAAACGACATCTTAAGACAGCCACCAGAACAAGCACAAACAGAACATGAAGTGACACACATGTTAGATATAGAAGAAAAATTTCAGCCAACATATATAGAATACAAAGACACAAATACAGACGTTAGACCATTCTTGCATAGACCACCAAATAACCCACAAGTCGAAACAACAACAATCAACACAATCATACACAACAAAATAAATGAAAATACAACTATGGAAGAGTTACAACTACTGGTCTATATAGGAGCACTCACTACACTAAATATACACACTAGGCAGAGATCAGAACAAACCAACACACAGAAGAAACCCACAAAACCAGCATGGCAACACAGGCTACAGATCAGAATAGAAAAACTGAGAAAAGACATCGGACAGCTAACACAATTTATAAGAAATGAAATATCAGACAAAAAACTAAAAAGGTTAGGTAAAATCTCACAACAAGAAGCGATAGAGCAATTAGATGAAAAGAAGCAGAAATTACAAGCATTGGCCAAATGACTTAGAAGATACAAAAAAAGTGAAAATAGAAGGAAACAAAACCAAACATTCAACACAAACCAAAAGAAATTTTATCAGACAATAGATAACAAACACATTAAAATAGACAACCGACCAAACGTAACAGACATGGAACACTTCTGGAGCAACATATGGTCAAACCTGGTACAACATAACAGGCATGAACGGTGGATACAAGCAGAAACACACACACACAAGAAGATACCACAAATGCCTAAAGTGATAATTTTGCAACATGAAGTCACCCGAGCAATTAGTTCTACGCACAATTGGGAAGCCCCTGGAAAAGATAAAATAGCAAATTTCTGGCTAAAATAGTTCACCTCAACACATTCACATCTAACTAAATTATTTAACAGTTACATTGCAGACTCATACACATTCCCTGATTCACTTACACATGGAATAACTTATCTGAAACCTAAAGATCAAGCAGACACAGCAAACCCAGCAAAATATCGCCCCATAACATGCCTACCAACAATATACAAAATATTAACTTCAGTCATTACACAGAAATTAATGACACATACAACACAGAACAAAATTATAAATGAAGAACAAAAAGGCTGTTGCAAAGGAGCACGAGGATGTAAAGAGCAACTGATAATCGATGCAGAGGTGACATATCAAGCTAAAACTAAACAAAGGTCACTACAATACTCATACATTGAATACCGAAAAGCTTTTGATAGGTACCCCCACTCATGGTTACTACAAATATTGGAAATATACAAAGTAGATCCTAAATTTATACAGTTCCTAAACATATTAATGAAAAGTTAGAAAACCACACTTAATATCCAAACAAATTTAAATAATATCACATCACTGCCAATACAGATTAAGCATGGAATATACCAAGGAGATTCATTAAGTCCTTTCTGGTTCTGCCTTGCTCTGAACCCACTATCCAACATGCTAAATAATACAAATTATGGATACAATATTACTGGAACATACCAACACAAAATCACACATTTGCTATACATGTATGATCTAAAACTACTGGCAGCAACAAATCAACAACTCAACCAATTACTAAAGATAACAGAAGTATTCAGCAATGATATAAATATGGCTTTTGGAACAGACAAATGTAAGAAAAATAGCATAGTCAAGGGAAAATACACTAAACAAGAAGATTACATATTGGATAACCACAGCGACTGCATAGAAGCGATGGAAAAAACATATGCCTATAAATATCTAGGATAGACAAAAAATAGGAATAGATAATACAAATATTAAAGAAGAACTAAAAGAAAATATAGACAAAGACTAACAAAAATACTGAAAACTGAATTGACAGCAAGAAACAAGACAAAAGCTATAAATACCTATGCTATACCAATATTGACCTACTCATTTGGAGTAGTGAAATGGAGTGACACAGATCTAGAAGCACTCAATACACTTACACGATCACAATGCCACAAATATAGAATACATCACATGCATTCAGCAACAGAAAGATTCACATTAAGGCGAAAGGGGGGAGGAAGGGGATTTATCGACATAAAAAACCTACATTATGGACGGGTAGACAATTTAAGATAAGTCTTTATAGAACGAGCAGAAACTAGCAAAATACACAAAGCAATCACTCATGTGAATACATCGGCTGCACCACTGCAATTTCATAACCACTTCTACAACCCTTTAGATCACATAACATCAACAGATACGAAGAAAGTAAATTGGAAAAAGAAAACAATACATGGCAAGCACCCGTATCATCTAACACAGTCACACATCGATCAAGACGCATCCAACACATGGCTAAGAAAAGGCAATATATACAGTGAGATGGAAGGATTCACGATTGCAATACAGGATCAAACAATAAACACCAGATATTACAGCAAGCATATTATTAAAGATCCCAATACCACAACAGATAAATGCTGACTTTACAAACAACAAATAGCAACAGTAGATCACATCACAAGCGGATGTACAATACTAGCAAATACTGAATACCCCAGAAGACATGACAATGTAGCAAAAATAATACATCAACAACTTGCCATACAACATAAACTAATAAAACAACACGTCCCCACATACAAGCATGCACCACAAAATGTACTGGAGAATGATGAATACAAATTATACTGGAACAGAACCATTATAACTGATAAAACAACACCGCATAACAAATCTGACATCATACTCACCAATAAAAAGAAGAAGTTAACACAACTAATCGAAATATCCATACCCAATACAACAAATATACAGAAGAAAACAGGAGAAAAATTTGAAAAATACATCCAACTGGCTGAGGAAGTCTGACATGTGGCATCAGGATAAAGTTGACATCATGCCAATTATACTATCAACTACAGGAGTCACCACACAATATCCACCAGTACATCAACGCAATACAGCTACATCCAAACGTATATATACAACTACAGAAATCTGTAATTATTGATACATGTTCAATTACCCGAAAGTTCCTAAATGCAATGTAACATGTACCACACAGTTAAAAGGAAGTCACGCTTGATCAAGGTCCGCGTCACTTTCCATTTTTAACCAGACTAACGTCTGAGACAGGAAAGAGAAATAGTAATAATAATAATAATAATAATATAATAATAATAATAATAACTACCACCATCGCTCGCTCGCTCACAACCGCTCACTCCATCCCCTTTCCCTGCTGAACTGTATAAAAAGGGTAGTGTAAAGGAGATAAAGGAGATTTCAGAAATGCTGTAGCATTTGTTCTCTGAACACCTCAAACAAATAGCTTGGGTTGTTATTGAGGAACAATGAAGAAGAAACATATTTTGCATCGCATTTTTGACCTCATATATGTAACTCACCCTCGTGTCCCATTATTCTGCCTTTAATTTGGTTAGTCTTAGATAAATGAGACATACTGAAATACTAGATAAAATAGGTCCTACTTCTTAATAAAAAATCCCGAGTTTTTGATTGTTTTAATTCTTTCGGTGAATTTTTTCAGTGCGGTTTTCAAATTCATAAACACAATGGAAAGCTTTGATGTCTCCATTTGCAGCAGAAATATATTGTTTTCTTGTCTTTGCTGCTGTATTTACATCTGTAATAAGAGGAAACCCACCACCACCACCACCACCACCAATGTTTTCTTGTGTATGAAAGTTCAATTGATGTACTTTAAATAGTGACAACAGTGTAGTTAGCATGTAGAAAATCTCGCACTAGATACTCCAGTGTTTGCCATGATAAAGCAGTAGTCAGTTTTGTTGTTATTACGATTTGGTTTGTCAGATCCATTTCCTTAATCTGCTAGAATGAAACATGCTCTTCAAAAGTAGATGGTGACGGATTCCATAACCTCTGTCCATGCCTAGTAGGACAGTGCAAAGTATTAAAAATTGACACTTTAAAGACGGCAGTGTCTTTTCCATCTTCCATCAGACTCAATGCCTTCTGTGCAATAGCTTTTGTGTAATAAGTTTTGAAGATGCAGATAACTCCTAAATCCAAGGGCTGCCATTTGCTTGTTCAGTTTGGTGGCAGGTACTCTAACTGCACTGAATGTCCAGGGCAAAAATCTAGACACACAAAATTTCCTGTTATAGGTTCCTTGCATCAGGGCTATGCATTTGCTTATGTAATAGTTGTGATGATGTCATCCACACTTTGTTATTGGCACTTTAGTTCGTGGAAAACATTTTTTACTAGTTTCATATGATGTGGGGTTTTGATTCACCAATCACAAATAGTTTAATTTTTTGAGGACTATCAGCATTTGTGCTGGGCATTACTGTAAGGCAGACTTGACTGTTTCTCCTTCCATTGAAATTTTCACCTTAAAGACAAGTGTTTTGTTTGGAAGGATGGTGAAAGAGAAAAATTTAGTGTGTCTTGAAGATGTCCTTCAGTTTATAACACTATATAAGGTTGTGTAATGTACCACTCTGCCATTCACCAACAGTTTTTATGTTTGCATTGTTTCCTTTGCCACATTCAGTTCTTTACACCACATTATACTGCTTCTTAAACCTATCAATACAGCCTTTAGATGTAGAGAAGTCCTAGATTTAAAGTATATTGGCCACCCTCAGTGCCTTTTCACTAAACATCATGGTGTTCATGGACATGTTTCTTTTTTTTTAATTTAGTCCACGGTTACTTGCACTTTCCAAAATATTTTTGATGGTGGTATTCAACGTAGAAATGGGATATCTAAACTGTGTGCTAATTTAATTCATGTTCTGCAGTGCACTTTCTCTTCCAAGAATTCTTACTTTCTTTTTTATCTAAAGGGTTTTCATGCCTCCTCTTGTAATATTCTCTAGCTTAAAATTTTGACACACAACAGTAAACTTATACTTTACAGAAACAGCTAACATTTCAGTCTCTTGTGCAAGGCTATGAACAGTGCTACATGGTCAACATAGTTAACTGTTGGCACAGTGCTTGAAGGGAGTAGTTGTGTTGACTTAAATCGACTCACTTCAGTCTGTAGTGACAACTTTGGCAGAATCGCCGAAGTAGTCATCCGTAGCTATCGAACAACAAATACATATACAAATGAAAAGTGAAACTATATTGCCTGGTTTCCATACCATAATCAATATTATCTTCTTCAAAGTCAAGGGGTATTGTCTTTTAAACCACATCTGATTGAAACAAGATAAGAGCTTGTTTTTTGGCGTCGGGGCACAGTGTTGCATTTATAGTTATTAACTTGGGGACTGTGAACATAATACTTTCCTGAAAATTTTATTTTGAGGGTTCTACTTGTTCACACTGCTACATTAGTATGTTCCTTTGTTGTGTAAGCATCTCTTCTTGAAAGAAATTTATTTTTCATAAGAGTTCTCTGTTATAAAACACTTGGACTTCTGTAAGAATTCCTGCAGAGAAGAGAAAGCGAGAGTAATTTTTAAGATGTTGCAGATTTGATTTTTAAATAAAGTATCTTGGGCATCTACACATCAATTGTTCATATATAATCTTTTTCCCTACATGTACTTTAGTATAAATTTTGGAACTACTAAATTTACAAATTTTGTGAGCATATGAAGGGGGACCCCAATTGATTAGTTTTTTAGTTGTTTCATCTCTTAATAGAAGTAGCATAAAATACTGCATCTATTTCCCTCCCATCCAACAATGATATTGGAATTTGACTTTTGATACTGGGTATATTATTGTAACACTTGATCTGATTTGCATAAATGAGGCCACTCTTCAAATTCTATTTCAGGTTGGATTTGGATGCTTGTAAAAACCGGCTACGTAAGGCAAGAAGTATGCATTCGCAGCAGAATGTAAGTAACACTCTGTGTTTGGTAATTTTTTTTTTTATTTTTTTGTATCTTTAAGAAAAACCAAAGAAAAACTTCCCATATTAGATGACAATAGACATCCAAATGAGCAGCAAAAGGGGATAGAATTAAATGTTTAACAAAACAGAGGCATCTCCACATAGTAATAAAGAGGAAAGACTAGAACAATTGAAGTAATCAAGAATTAAATTTAAAAAGTAATTGAGGAGCCTGAATTTGGAGACAAGCAAGTGCGGATTAATCAGTGACAAAGTGCAAGCAACACACAAGATGTGAAAAGTGACAGAGGGCTCACAAAAAGAAGCAAATAGAGGAGAAGGAAAGAATGAAAGAAAAGGCATGAAATAATGAGTAATGATATATGAGCGAATGTGAAAGGTTTTGTAGTTGATGACGCAAGTGGGAAGTAGAAAAGAAAATTGCCAAGTGGAGGGGGGGGGGGGGGGGGGGGGGGGTCATAGTGAAACACCACACAAATGACTTCCTTTGTTTGGCTCTGTGTGTCTTGAAAATGGCATTGACACACAAACAAAACTAATTGTACAGTATGGTGAAAATCACAGATCTCTTCCCAAATATACAGCACTTCCATATTGTGAACACACGTGCAAATGACAAGTAGCAACAAAATTGCAAAGCCCATGCTTATTCCGGTCCAAGATGTTGGAACTGGCTGTCTTGGGTGCATGAGGAGTGCTTACTTGTGTATGTAAAAGGTGTGTGTGTGTGTGTGTGTGTGTGTGTGTGTTACTAATAAAGATCGTTGCCAAAAGCTTTATGTACATGTCTTTTAATTGTGCCTGTCTGCTTCTTGATGTGTCTGTTTTACAAAAGGTTTGGAAGGAGCTCTGCTCAACCTTCAGGGGACTAAAAAGCTGCTGAACTATAAAAGCTGTGAAAGGCTGGCACAAGGCTAGGTAAAAGAAGTTTGTTTATTTAGCAGCAGAAGCATCAGCCATTATTTTGTGGATTAGATAGGTTGATGTATCCCCCCCCCCCCCCCCCCCCCCCCCCCCCCCCCCAAGGGGCTTGCAATTCTTTCGTGAGTTCGTGCATGGTGGCCAAGGATCCTCGAGCTGTTGCAGCTCGTTCTTCCTTCCCGGCCAGCATTTCCTTCCCTGTGCCTCTTCCTCCCTGTCCTCACTCCTTCCCTGCGGTCCTCTCCATTCCCTCTATTATTTATGTCGACCTTGTGATCCACTTGGTTTCCTGTATTCCTTGCTGTTTCATTCCCCTTGCCTTTTCTCTTTCATGCTTCAATTTTGGCATCCCTTTGGCGTTTGACTTCTACTTCTGAGTATTCTCTCTGTAGTATGAGCCATTTGGGAAGAATTCCCTCCCTAGCACTGATGTTGTGGATACCTCCCCCCCCCCCCCCCCCCTTCCTTCCTCTCTTCCTTGCATGGCATAGCCCCTATCTTCTCTCTCTGCCCTGCTAGATCACTAGCACACGTACCTAGTGCATGTGGTGGGGTGGTTACGTACCCATCTGGCTGAGCCCCTGAGAACAGAGGTCACACTTATGATGCCTGAACTACAGCCTCCCCAATTGTGCCTAAGAGTGGTTGCTTGTCACTCCGGAGCATCAGAACTGACAGCAATGGCCACTGTGCCAGAGAGGCCATGTTGTGGCAGGGTGGCGCCTGGGGAGAGAAACCCTGATCGGTGTGGGTGGTATCAGTGTGGATGCTTTGCACATGAAACACACGAAACTCCAAAAATCTGGCTGTTTTTCTACAGTCATTTTTTTGGTTTGCAACAGATCGCTTATGACCTTACGATTTCCCTTCCCTGGTTGCTTCCTGGGAGGAAGGCCAGGCTCAACAGCTTGGGGTGAAACACGTTCCCCGCCACCTGGTCTGTACTAGGACAGCCAGGGATACGTTCACAGCCACAAAGCTGTTATTTTTTGTGCAAAACATCAGATAAGTTTGGCGAAGTACTCTCTCAGTAAGATGTGATCAGGTTCCCTGATAATCGAAACTACTTCTGCCACCCAATCTGCAGCTCTTCATACTTATCATGGTCACATCCTGATGTCCAGTACACCTCAGCAGTCTTTGAATATCACTCAGGGAGATATTTTTCGATGGAACCTCACCCTTCAAACTGATGAACTCTGGGCCAATCTGGAATGACAGGGTGCTTTTATTCTGACTTTTGAGGGAGATAACCTCCCAGAGGAGGTCAAAGTTATGTGTTATCACTGTGATGTGAAGCCGTACATCCCATCACCCATGAAGTGCTTTTGATGATCGCTTTTTGGGTACATCTTCCTGGTGTACAGCAGACCATCTCTATGGTGACTGTGGACACCCACGCCATGAGGGAACACCTGTTTTTCACCATCCCTGTCTGTTAATTTCCATGACCATCATTCTCCATGCTGACTAACTTGTCTGGCTTATAAGAAAGAAAGAAAAGAAGATAAAAGACCCTAACTCTTATGATCATTTATCTTACTTTGAGGATCGTTAGAAATTTGACAGATTTCATCTTGTGTCAATGACTTCTACCTTTGTCTCAGTTATGTACTTACCCTCTCCTCACTCTTCCTCATTCCAGCCCCATCCTCCTCTCCTCTCACCCTCCCCTGCAGTTCTCTCACTCTTCCCCCCAGGTGCCACTCCCCCTGCCCAGCAGTAGTAGTGTCCCCCTTCTTGGATGCCTGCCGGTGATTGGGCTCCTCCTGGGATCCTTCCTCCCAGTGTCTCAGACCAGAGGCCTGCTAATACAATTCGGCCATGGGACCCGTAGTCAGTGTGCCCCAAGATCATCCACTTTCTTCCAGTTCCAGAGCTGCAAAAGGCTGATCTCCCTCTGTTCTCCCCCTCCCACCTCCAGGGGACTCGCCACTCTTTTGCGGGTTCGTGCTTGGCTACCACGGAGCCCCAGCCTTTGCAGCATTTTTTCCCTTCTGTGCTCCATGTCTATCCTCTTGATATTCTTTTTCCCCTCCCTTCAGGAACATGTCTGGGATGTTATTGGGATGTTCTGCATTGTCTGTGACTAACGTAAAACAGTCTTACCTTTGTTTCCTTTCTCCTCTCATTTCTCCACTTTGGCGTTTGAGGTTCCTCTTTTTCTTCTTCCTCCCTGTGCACTCCTGAAGGCCAGCCCAGGCGTCTGATGCATAACAGGTGACTGGATAATGCGTAATTCCCAGCCCCGGTCGACAGTTAGGGTTCGCAAATACCCCCTGGTACAGGCCAGGCCCAGAGAGGGGTGATTGCCTGAGCTGCAACCTTCCTAAATTGCCGATAGGTCCCTCTGTCAGGTGTTCTGGAGGTGTGACCTCAGGTGTGAACAATGACAGAAGGTGGGTGCGCCGCCTAGTGATGGGGACCCCAGTTGGAAGGAGCGCGCCATCGGAGATGCTGGCAATGATGGGGATTTTCTCGCAATGAGTCAATCATCTTCCCAATCAGTATGTGTGAAATGTATACGTAATGAGGTTAATGATTCAAAGACCCTTCTTGCTACATCCCGGTTCCTTGTGGTCTCACATACTCAAGATGGTCAGTCCTTTGCCACCTTAAATCAGTTTATTATTCAGAAAGATGTTAATGCAGTTGCCGGCCGTGTGAAATTGTGCTCTCGTTTATGGAATGGCACTTTGCTTTTGGAGACTACTTCTGATTCTCAAGCACAACTACTACTTGCTGCCTTGCTTCTCCATGACTACTCTGTTACGTCAAGGCCCATAGAACTTTTAATTCTTCCCGGGGTATAATTTACACCAGGCTGCCCGTCAGTCTAACAGAGGTCGAAATCCAAACTTACCCCTCCAATGAGTGTGTCATTGCTGTCCATTGTGTAATGAAAAAGGTAGCTTCCTCCTTAGTGCCCACCAGCACTCTTTTCCTCACCTTTGTTAGAGTGGTACTTCCATCCAAGATCAAAGTAGGCTATGAAATTATCACGGTCTGGCCATACTTCCTGAACCTGATGTGCTGCTACCAGTGTCATCGGTTCAACCACACTAGAATGTCTTGTAGACACCCAGCCAAATGCGTAACCTGTGGTAGGGATGCACATGAGGGCGATTGTCTGCCTCCTCCTCCTCCTCCTCCTCCTCCTCCTCCTCCTCCTCCTCCTCCTGTTGTACCGACTACAATGGCAGCCATGCCGCCTCCTCTCGGAATTGTCCCATGTATCTCGATGATCGGGCTGTCCAAGAGATCCAGGGAAAGGAAAAATGCCTTACCCAGTCACTTGCAAGTTACTGGCTAGTCGCAAACCCTGCGTTCTGCCATAGGCACCTGTAGTTCTTTTCTTGTTACACTTCACTCTATGAAGGACATGGCCACACAGACATGTGACCTGCAATTTTGCTCTGAGGTTGTGAAATCGCCCAGTGTCAAGGTAGCATCGCCATCCCCCCACCCCTCTCCAGCTGTGCAACAAGCTGTCAAATGCTCGCCTCAAGGGGTGAAGCCACCAGCTATACAACCGGTAGGCCAGAAAGGACATGAAGAGTATTCCCATGAAGACTTCCTCCGTCCCTCCAGCCAAACACCACCAGAGTCTTCCTCTAACTGGAAAGGCTCAAAGAAGTCCACCAAAGGCAAACAGTCTTCTCCTTCACCAACTCGAAGATCCTCTTCAGCGGTGTCGCCACGTGATACCTTAGTCCGGCCAGCCTCCGTGTTGCCAGTGTACACCACCAACCGTTTTTCAGCGTTGAACTCAACAGAGTGACCATACAAGCAAGCCGATGCTTCTGTGGATCCCATGGAGCAGGATCCTCCTGCTTCTGTGCCCTGTAGTAGTGACTCTTCACCCGCTATCACTTAGCAGCTGTCGATGCGACATCCTACATCTCTTCCTCATCATGACTCTCTTCCAATGGAACGTTTGCGGCCTTCGGTCCCACAAAGAGCATTTATTGCTGCTTTTAGCTTTGCAGCATCCCCTTGTACTCTGCCTTCAGGAAACGAAATTGTGCCCTCATGACCGCTTTGAGCTTCCACATTTCTTATCAATTCATTTTGACCTTCCCCCTGAGGTCAGCATTCCATCTCATGGGGGCGTCATGCTGCTCATACAGGATGACATTCATAATCAACCCATCTCCCCGACTTACCTATCTTCAAGCTGTTGCAGTTTTCCTTTTGCTTCCCCACCTGACTTTTTCCCTCTTTACCATTTATGTCCCTCCGTCATTCGATGCCACCTGGGCAGACTTTCTTCAGCTTATTGGGCAGCTGCCCTCCATTTTTGCTACTTGGTGACTTTAATGCGCATCATCCCCTTTGGGGTTCTCCCAAGACCTGTCAGAGAGGTGCCCTCTTGGCTGACCTTCTTAACCTCTTCTGCCTTAACATTGGAGCACCCACTTTCCTTTCCGACTCCTCGCGCACCTATTCCCATTTGGACCTACCCTTCTGCACTGCCCATTGTCTTGAGTGGTCCTTTCTTTCGTACACCTACTCAACCAACCATTTCCAGTGTGCCATCCGTTTGCTGATTCCTACCTCATCCTCGTGCACACCCAAATGACAGCTTACTAAGGCTGACTGGCAGCGTTCCTCCTCCCTGGCGACCTTTGAAGAATGAGATTTCCCCAGTTGTGGTGACCAGGTGGAATATCTTGGACTGAAGCATGCCGTGAGCCAATTCACGCACGGAGACATGCTCTCCGTGGTTTTGACAGTTATCCTACAGTGACAAACTGTGTTCATTATAAACAGATGTGTGCAAAGTGTCGTTTCATTCTTCAGGATATCAAAAGAGCTTGATGGATTTCATGTATCAGTTCTTTTAATAGTTCCAGCCCTTCCTCTGTCATGTGGGCCAACCTCAGATGGCTCTCTGGGACCAAGAATCATTCCCCAATTTCCAGCCAGACAGTAGCAGATGATGTCATCATAGACCCTATTGCTATCTCCAACATCTCGGGCAGCCATTTTGCAGAAGTTTCGAGCTCTTCCCACTACCACCCTACCTCCCTCCATCGGAAATGAGCAGAGGCGGCTCAGGCGATACCCTTCTCTTCTTCGAATGGTGAGTGCTGCTATGCTGCCTTTGCTATGAGGGAGCTAGGTCATGTTCTTGGTTCATCCTGCTTCTCCACCCCAGGGCCAGACGCCATCCACATTCAGATGTTGCAGCACCTTTCTCTTGCGGGCAAGCACTTTCTGTTTAACATGTACAACCATATCTGGGCCGAAGGCACATTTCTCGTACGCTGACGTGAAGCCACTGTCATACCCATACCTAAGCCCAGTAAGGAAAAAAAACCTTCCCTCTAGCTTCTACCCCATCTCTCTTAACATCTGCATTTGCTAGGTGATGCAATGTACGATCATGCCCGACTGTTATGGTGGCTCGAGCCTTGCAATTTACAGACAAATGCACAGTGTTGATCTCAAGCATGGCATTCTGCAGTTACCATCTCGTTACTTTGTCCATTCAGATCATGAATGGTTTTCTGCAGAAATCACAGACTGTGGCCGTGTTTTTCAATTTGGAGGAGTCCTGCGACACCTGCTGGAGAATTGGTATGTGCTGTACTCTTCACACATGGGGCTTCCGTGGCCGCCTGCCCTGTTTCCTTCAGGCATTTGTAAAATACAGAGTTTTATGGTGTGACTCAGGGTTACGTCCTGAGCATCGTCCTCTTTGCTATTGCCGTTAACCCTATAATGGCCTGTCTCCCATGGGGCATCTCTGGCTCCCTTTTTGTTGATGATTTTGCCATCTATTGCAGTTCTCGACGAACCTGTCTCACTGAGTGGCGTCTTCAGCGATGTCTTGATTCTTTACTCCTGGAGCATCGACAATGGCTTTCACTTTTCCACTGACAAAACCATCTGTATGAATTTCTGATGAGGCAAATGGTTTCTCCCACCATCTTGGGCCTGTTGCCCTTCCATTCGTTGAAACTACGAAATTCCTTGGGCTCATGCTCGATAGGAAACACTCTTGGTCCTCCCATATGTCTTACCTGACAGCCTGCTGTATGCAGTTCCTCAATGTCCTGTGTGTCCTCAATGGTACTTCCGGTGGTGCTGATCGAATCACCCTCCTCCGTTTGTACCGGTCCCTTGTCTGTTCGAAACTAGACCATGGGTGCTTTATCGGTATGCACATGATACCTCTTATGCCGTCTCAATACTATCCATCATGGCATCTGTTTGGCCACAGGCTCCCTTTACACTAGCCCAGTTGAGTCTGTTTGCTGAAACTGCTGAACTACCACTGTCCTACTGCCGTGACTTTCTCCTCAACAGGTATGCGTGCCATTTGTCTGTCATGCGTAGTCGCCCATCCTATGCCTCCTCCTTTGATGATTCCTTTGATCGCCACTATGGGTCACATCCCTCTTCCCTATTACCTCATGGTGTCAGCTTTCGGCACTTGGTACGGTGGCTTAACTTCACACTACCTGCACCTTTCCTGATTGGTGAGAACCCTTCACCACCTTGGCTTCATGAAGTGGCCTATGTTAACCTTGGCCTTCACTCACTTCCTAAGGACACTGCTCCAGCCTCAGTCTATCACCTTCAGTTTCACAACCTTCGCATGGAACTTCGTGATAGTCACTTCGTGATAGTCACTTCGTGATAGTCACTTCGTGATAGTCACTTCGTGATAGTCACTTCGTGATAGTCACTTCGTGATAGTCACTTCGTGATAGTCACTTCGTGATAGTCACTTCGTGATAGTCACTTCGTGATAGTCACTTCGTGATAGTCACTTCGTGATAGTCACTTCGTGATAGTCACTTCGTGATAGTCACTTCGTGATAGTCACTTCGTGATACACTGATGGCTCTCGGACTGCCTGTAGGGTCGGGTGTGCCTTCGTCATTGGCACCTGTGTATTTCAACATCAGCTTCCAGCACACTGCTCAGTATTTACTGCAGTGCTCTTCGCCCTGTATCAGGCCACGGAGCACATCCGATGACACAGCCTTTTCAATTGTGTCCTCTGCTCAGACTCTCAGTGCCCTTCACAATCTAGGAGAGCTGTACACTGCCCATTCCTCAGTGCAGCAGGTCCAGGAAAACTGTCACTTGCTCACTCTTGGTGGAGCCGGTGTGATGTTTCTGTGGGTTCCTGGTCATGTTGGTTTGCCAAGAAACGAGGCTGCTGACGCTGCTGCCAAGGCTGCAGTCCTCTTAACTCAGCCCACTAGTTCCTATATTCCCTCTAATAAGCTCTGTGTTGCCCCGTCAAGAGGCGGTGTCCCTTTGGCACTGCCATTGGTCCTCCCTTCATGGGAATAAGTTCAGGATTATTAAGCCTCTCCCAGTGGCTTGGACGGCCTCCTCTCAGCCCTCCCTCCCGGCGGGAGGTGGTCATTTTAACTAGGCTGTGTGTTGGGCACTGCCTTTTTAGCTATTGTCATTTGATAAGTGGCACTACCCCACCACTTCGTACACATTGTGCCCAAGTCTTAACTGTCTGCCACTTCCTGATGGAATGCCCATTTTTTAACTGCTTGGGTTTGCCATCTGAGTTACCGGCCGTTTTAGCAAATGATGCGAGGGGTGTCGACTGCGTTTTACTTTTTATTCTCCAAAGCAGTATGGTGAAAGCTATTTACTTTTTATTCTCCAAAGCAGTATGGTGAAAGCTATTTACTTTTTAATTTGGACCTCTGTTTCTGTATGGATTCTTTTTTAGCCCTTTTTCCACGTGTCTAATTTTGGCTATCTTCTATTGTGTCAATTGGGACTGACACACAGTCATTTTTATCTCCTCTCTGTCTTCCTGTTGTATAGTTTTGACTTGGGTGTGTATGACCCCAGTTGTTTTTTGCACCCTAAAGCAAAACAAAATCAAAACCAAACCTCAGTTCCCAGCCCTCCTCAATCTATATAAGAGAAAAAGAAGAATCATTAGTCCCAGGACAAGGCCCCCTGGGGGCCCCAGAGGACCCACCTTCCCCCTCACAACCTGAGTCTGACATCTTACTTATAGATGTCACCCGGTCCTCGTTGGTGTCTGGATAACAGCTCCTTGCTTATTCAATGGAACTGTAGTGGATACTACAGTCACCTCCCATAGTTGCAATCCCCAATGCCTTTTCCTCAACAGCTTGTGTCTTTCTCCAGTAATCTCATTTTATTGGTGCTGACTCACTGATCGATCGTGGGTTGTATGCTTTCGGTCTGAACCAGGTCGGCCCTTCAAGGGCTCCCAATGGTGCATGCACGTTGGTCCATATGGATATTGTTAGTACATGGATCCCAGTACGTACCACATTGGAAACAGTTGCCATCTGGGTCCACTTGGGCCCTGTGGTCAAACTTTACAATCCCTATCTCCGTGTCGACAAGCTGCCTACATCTGCTGCCCTAACTATCCTCCCTCAGCAACTCACCCCCCTCCCCCACCCCATCTTCCTCCTTGGTGTTTTAAATGATCACCCTTTGTGAGGGCAGGCTTTTTCATCTAGTGGAGGGCTCCTCATTGACAAGCTTCTTGTGGACCATGACCTGTGCCTTCTTAACGAAGGTTCCCCTATGTATTTTAGCGTGTGAACGCATTATTGTGGCCAAGATACACGAAGCCCACGCCTACTACAGTAGTACAAGTTTATATATCAACTAGCTCTGCAGATGATGAAGAAATTGATGAAATGTATGATGAGATAAAAGAAATTATTCAGGTAGTGAAGGGAGACGAAAATTTAGTAGTCATGGGTGACTGGAATTCGATAGTAGGAAAAGGAAGAGAAGGAAACGTAGTAGGTGAATATGGATTGGGGCTAAGAAATGCAAGAGGAAGCCGCCTGGTAGAATTTTGCACAGAGCATAACTTAATCATAGCTAACACTTCGTTCAAGAATCATGAAAGAAGGTTGTATACATGGAAGAACCCTGGAGATACAAGAAGGTTTCAGATAGATGGTAAGACAGAGACTTAGGAACCAGATTTTAAATTGTAAGACATTTCCAGGGGCAGATGTGGGCTCCGACCACGATCTATTGGTAATGAACTGTAGATTAAAACTGAAGAAACTGCAAAAAGGTGGGAATTTAAGGAGATGGGACCTGGATAAATTGAAAGAATCGGAGGTTGTACAGTGTTTCAGGGAGAGCATAAGGGAACAATTGACAGGAATGGGAGAAAGAAATACAGTAGAAGAAGAATGGGTAGCTTTGAGGAATGAAATAGTGAAGGCAGCAGAGGATCAAGTAGGTAAAAAGACGAGGGCTAGTAGAAATCCTTGGGTAATGGAAGAGATACTGAATTAAATTGATGAAAGGAGAAAATACAAAAATGCAGTAAGTTAAGCAGGCAAAAAGGAATACAAACGTCTCAAAAATGAGATCGACAGGAAGTGGAAAATGGCTAAGCAGCGATGGATGTAGGACAAATGTAAGGCTGTAGAGGCTTCTCACGAGGGGTAAGATAGATACTGCCTATAGGAAAATTGGAGACCTTCGGAGAAAAGAGAACCACTTGCATGAATATCAAGAGCTCAGATGGAAACCCAGTTCTAAGCAAAGAAGGGAAAGCAGAAAGGTGGAAGGAGTATATAGAGGGTCTATACAGGGGCGATGTTCTTGAGGACAATATTGTGGAAATGGAAGAGGAGTAGATGAAGATGAAATGGGATATATGATACTGCGTGAAGAGTTTGACAGAGCACTGAAAGACTCAAGTTGAAACAAGGCCCCGTGAGTAGACAACATTTCATTAGAACTTCTGACAGCCTTGGGAGAGCCAGTCCTGACAAAACTCTACCATCTGGTGAGCAAGATGTATGAGACAGGCGAAATTCCCTCAGACTTCAAGAAGAATATAATAATTACAATCCCAAAGAAACAAGTGTTGACAGATGTGAAAATTACCGAACAATCAGTTTAATAAGTCACGGATGCAAAATACTAACGCGAATTCTTTACAGATGAACGGAAAAACTGGTAGAAGCCAACCTCGGAGAAGATTAGTTTGTATTCCGTAGAAATTTTGGAACACGTGAGGCAATACTGACCCAACGACTTATCTTAAAAGAAAGATTAAGAAAAGGCAAACCTACGTTTCTAGCATTTGTAGACTTAGAGAAAGCTTTTGACAATGTTGACTGGAATACTCTCTTTCAAATTCTAAAGGTGGCATGGGTAAAATACAGGGAGCGAAAGGCTATTTACAATTTGTACAGAAACCAGATGGCAGTTATAAGAGTTGAGGGACATGAAAGGGAAGCAGTGGTTGGGAAGGGAGTAAGACAGGGTTGTAGCCTCTCCCCGATGTTATTCAATCTGTATATTGAGCGAGCAGTAAAGGAAACAAAAGAAAAATTCGGTGTAGGTATTAAAATTCATGGAAAAGAAGTAAAAACTTTGAGGTTTGCCTATGACATTGTAATTCTGTCAGAGACAGCAAAGGACTTGGATGAGCAGTTGAACAGAATGGAGAGTGTCTTGAGAGGGGGATATAAGATGAACATCAACAAAAGCAAAACGAGGATAATGGAATGTAGTTGAATTAAATTGGTTGATGCTGCCGGAATTAGATTAGGAAATGAGACACTTAAAGTAGTAAGGGAGTTTTGCTATTTGGGAAGCACAATAACTGATGATGGTCGAAGTAGAGAGGATGTAAAACGTAGACTGGCAATGGCAAGGAAAGCATTTCTGAAGAAGAGAAATTTGTTAACATCAAGTATAGATTTAAGTGTCAAGAAGTCATTTCTGAAAGTATTTGTATGGAGTGTAGCCATGTATGGAAGTGAAACGTGGACGATAAATAGTTTAGACAAGACAAGAATAGAAGCTTTTGAAATGTGGTGCTACAGAAGAATGCTGAAGATTAGATGGGTAGAACACAAAACTACTGAGGAGGTATTGAATAGAATTGGAGAGAGGAGAAATTTGTGGCACAACTTGACTGGAAGAAGGGATCGGCTGGTAGGGCATGTTCTGAGGCATCAAGGGATCACCAGTTTAGTGTTGGAGGGCAACGTGGAGGGTAAAAATCATAGAGGGAGACCAAGAGATGAATACACTAAGCAGATTCAGAAGGATGTAGGTTGCAGTAAGTACTGGCAGATGAAGCTTGCACAGGATAGAGTAGCATGGAGAGCTGCATCAAACCAGTCTCAGGACTGAAGACGACGACGACAACATGGCACTTTCTCTGCCATTGATCTCCCTCTATTCCCCTCCGCTTCTTCCTTCCTTACAGTGGCTGTGCCAAACAATGTCCTCTGTGATAGTGGCCACTTCCTTTTGATTCTCTCATTCTCTTCCCACCTCCCGATGACCAGGTGACCCCACTGGACTTTCCATCATACTGATTGGTCTCTGTATACCTCCCAGGTTGTGTTTCCACCTTCCTTATCAGGTTGTATTGATAGTTGTCTGTGATCTTTCCAATAAGATAATCCACATTGCCATACTCCACTTAAAAGGCCCCATTTGCCTCTGCCAGTTCCATGGTGGAGAACGACCATTGCCTCCCCTGTCCATGACTGTCGTCAGGGCTTGCAACATCTTAAGCAGCACCTGTCCGCCACCAGTCTTATTATCTTTAAATGTCTTTGTGCCACAGCCTGTTAATCAGATGGAGCAAACAGGTATTTTGGAAATGCTTTGCCTCGTGTCTAGGTTCTTCTGTCCCTTCATCATGGCAGTGGGCTGTACTCTGCACCATATGCTCCCTCCATGGCTTTGCTCTTCCAGGTGGCCTTTGTACAGCTCCATCAGTTATTCCAGAATACCTTACGACCCATTTTGCACAGGCATGGGCATTAGCCTTCTATCCAGTTGCTTTCCCCCTCTGTTAACTGCAGACAGAAGCTTCCCGCTTATGTTTTACCCCTTGTCAGACAGAATCCTACAGTGAACGTTCCACTGAATGGGAGCTTCTACTGGCACTCTTTGTCTCATGATTCAGCTCCTGGCCCTGATTCCACACACAACCAGTTGCTTCAGCACCTAAGTCCTCCTCTAAGACAATAGCTTTCCAAATGTTTAACCATATTTGGCTCCAAGTCATTTTACCCCCTCAGTGGAGAGACAGTATTGTCATTCCTGTCCTTAAGCCTGGCAAGGATCCATTGTCCCTTGGTAGTTACCAGCCAGTCAGCCTGACCCATGTTCTCTGCAAGTTACTAGAATGGATGGTGGCTCATAGACTTGATTTGGTCCTTGAATCTTGGCCTTTTATCTCATTACCAATGTGGCTTTGTTCGAGGGAGGTTCTCAAATTGATCATCTGCTTCAATTGGAAACTGCAGTTCAGCAGGCCTTTTCTTAGTGGAACAATCTTTTCGCAGTTGATCACAAAGCGTACAACACAGCTTGGTGCCACTGTATCCTCCTCATGCTACTTGGAAGGGACCTTTAGGACTTCCTGCTGATTTATATTTACCGGTTCCTGTCCCACCAGTCATTCAATGTCTGGGTTGCAGTGTGTATATGCCCCAGGAAATCCGGGAAAACCTGGGAACTTTTTCATTCAGGGAAAAATGGGGGCCATATTTTAAATTCTGAGAATTTGTCAATGTTTTAGTCTTCAGCAGTTTAATTTTTGTGGTTTTGAGAAGTAAGTACTGATACTCTAACTAAGAATTTTACTTCAACCCACTACTGCAGAATATTACTGCAGCAATAAAAAAAAAGGAAAGAGAGTAACACTGAAATAAATGCACCATTTACAACAACAAAACACAGTGCACACAAAAGTGTCTGCTGACAGAGGTTAAATTATTGCAGAAAGGGCTGCATTACGAAATCTGAGAGAGGACCCTGACGTCGTGGTATTTAAAGTTGACAGAGGTAATGCAACTGTTTTGGTACCTCGTGGTGTGTATAAAGATAAGATGTATGGTCTGCTAAGTGACTCTACCTGTAGGAGGATTGATTACGAACCTACAGTATGTGTGCAGCGAAAAACTTCAGCACTATTAAATTCCTCCTCCTTACCGCAAGAGACCATCAAGAGGTTAAGACCACATGGTTGTGTACCTCCAAGACTGTATGGCCTTCCAAAGATTCATAAAGAGGGTCTTCCTCTGCGTCCAATAGTGAGCAACATTGGAGCTTCTACATATGATTTAGCTAAACATCTCGCTTCCTTACTGAGACCTTTCGTAGGCAAGTGCTCAAATCACATAAGAAACTCAGCTGATTTTATCAATAGACTGGGGGCTTTTCGTCTTAGCCGTGTAGACCTTCTAGTAAGTTTTGATGTGGTCTCACTTTTTACAAAAGTTCCTCTTGCAGATTCTTTGACACTGATTGGTAACATGTTTCCTGTTTATATCACCGCTTTGTTCAGGCACGCTCTTTCCTCAACTTATTTTATATTTAATCAAGAATATTTTGAACAGACTGACGGTGTCACCATGGGTAGTCCCCTGTCTCCTTTGGTGGCCAACCTTTTTATGGAGGATTTTGAAGAGAGAGTGCTTGAATCAGGTGCCCTGAAGGCAACAGTTTTTTGGTGGTATGTGGATGACACTTTCATAGTGTGGCCTCATGGAGAAGATAAATTAATGGAGTTTCTACATCACCTCAACTCCATTCTTAGCAACATCCTGTTCAACATGGAAGTAGAGAAAGATGGTTGTTTGCCTTTCGTGGATGTCCTGGTTTGAAGGAAGAATGATGGTTCTCTAGGGCATTCAGTTTACCGGAAACCCACTCATACTGATTTGTACCTGCAAGCATAGAGTTGCAATCACCCATCGCAAACCATGAGTTTGCTTAAAACACTTGTTCATAGAGCTCATACTGTCTCAGATCTAGATAGCTTACCTCAAGAACTCGCCCATCTAAAGACAGTATTCAGCAAAAATGGGTATTCCATCCGGCAGATTAATAGGGCACTAACAGTTAAAACTAAGAAGCAGGAAGTGAATAAAGAGGAGAACATGCCGGAACAATCTTTAGCTTTTCTTCCTTTCGTTGGCAACACTTCGTTTAAAGTAGCAAGAATCCTCCGAAAATTTCAGGTAAAAGTGGTTTTCCGCTCACCATCGAAGATTGCAGACCTTGTGGGATCAGTTAAGGACAATCTGTTACTACGAAAGGCCGGAATTTACAAGATACCGTGCCAATGTGGCATGGCTTACATAGGTCAAACCACACGCACCGTGAAAGAACGCTGCACTGAACATCGTTACACCCGCCTTTTGCAGCCAAGAAAGTCCGCTATTGCTGAACATTGTATTTCTACTGGACATTCAATGGAGTATGAGAAAACAATGATTTTGTCCACAGCAACATCTTTCTGGGACTCCATTATTAAAGAATCCGTAGAAATATGACTGGCAGAAAATCTGTTAAACCGTGACAGCGGCTACCAGCTAGATAGTGCATGGAATCACATCATCTCCACGATTTGCTCAAATCGAAGACGACAGATTGTGTCGACGACCGTGAGAAACAGCAACGCAGAGGGCGACTGAGTTCCGCTATCCACAAGCGAGGGCACTGCCGGCGGGCAGTGTGGTTCAACTATCAAGTTTTCGACGCATGCGCAGAATAGTTACAGTACGCTATATATTGTGGAACGAAGGACGTTTTCGCCAGTGTGCGATGGCTCATCTGAAGATGACTGGCAGGTGCCCAGTTGAAATATCGTGCGAAGTATTGAACGACGAACGGCTGCAAGCCCGAAATTTGTTTGAACAGGGTGGTTGTAGTTGGAGCCTCTCTTCATGTTTTCTGGGTCTGGGACCCATGATCACTCCTCCTTCAAAGACAGCTCTTTTATCCCTCAGTTTTTAGATCTGCCCTATCCTTTTATTTGTTCTACTGTGTGTGTGTGTGTGTGTGTGTGTGTTTTTAGCTTCATCACTTTATAGTTTGACCCCTCTGACGGGAACCGCGCACTTTTTGCAGGCAGCTCTATCTTATGCATTTAACTTTTGAACCTTGGGACTGATGATGACCTCGTTGCTTAGTCCTGTAACCTCTCTCAATCAGTCAGTGTCCTGAGTTGAAAGGTTGCGAGACTTGACAAGGCAATAAATGTTTCCTGCTACCTGCATGTCAAGCATATCGTGCAGATTCTGGTAGCATCAGTCTTTTCCAGCAACCAATGCTCTGTTTTGCTGCTAATTTTAGGACTAGATATCACTAGAGGTCACTATCAAAATTTGTTCCACAACGTCTTAAAGAATAACTTTTGTTCCTCAATCACTTGGTGGACTGCATAACTGAACCACCAGGTATATCAGCTGGTTCTCGGGAGTTGTTGTTACTGTCTGATGCACTTATTTTACAGAATCTTTCCATTTCACTTTTTCTTATTAATCAGACTTACCTGAAAAGTTGGTTAAAGCCTTTATAAAATTATTGTGTGTTCACCACCACCACCATCACCACCATCACCATCTCCACCACATGTTCATGTTCATCTTTCATCTTCATGATGACAACAATGACTATCAGCCCCTCCACCTCCTCCCCATGGTTTTTCTTTGACTTACTTGCACATACAATAAGCTCTCTCTCTCTCTCTCTCTCTCTCTCTCTCTCTCTCTCTCTCTCTCTCTCTCTCTTTGCTGCTGCTGCTGCTGCCCCACCCCCCCCCCCCTCCCACCACCACCACACACACCATATATATTCTCTCTACCTTTAGTCTGATTATAAGTTAAAAACTGTTGCTATCAATACTTCTCACGTAAATCTTTATATATAGAAGAAAGTGTGACAGAGGCACATTTACTATTTATCCTCTTGAAGTATTTATTTTCTATGGAGAAGTTTTCAATCTTTGTCAGGGTAATTGTCAGAAATATATTGCACCAGAAACCTTGCGCAGGTGACACCAGAGTTATGGTAGTTTTGTGGAGATAGACAAAAAGCTTAGATGATTTTTACCACATGAAAGGAATTAGGAAATTTGGTATACCTCTAGTATGGATGAACAGTTTCCAAATGAATATAATGCAATACTTTGAGATAAAAAAAATTACATTGCATCTGTTCATCACCCCTGTGATGCAGTGCTAGTACTAATCTCTATTTGGATTTGTCATAGTAAACTACTGAAGAATCTGAATTGACAGATCAGTAGAATATTGTTGTATTTTACGTGGAAAGTGGTTATAGTGTAGTCTGGTATGTGGCATCTTGTCTTCCTCCTTCCACCACCGTCTCCCTGCTCCTCACGTTTTCTTGCCTACATGCTCCTCTACCAAAATGTCTGTCTTGAAGTATAAATTTTGGATGTGTATTTGACATATTTAATAATTGTATGTTTTTGCTGCTTTCAACAGAAGGAAGGGGTGAACCCTGAAGTATTGATAGAACAGGTAAAATATAGTTCACATTCTCAACCACTTCTGTTCCTCAGAGAATGAAACTGTTGTGAAAACTACATACCTGTCATACCATTTTTCTTCACAGTAAGGATAATAAAAATATGTACAGCTTGTCTGTAGCATGATGAAGCTAGAATAGTGTAGTCTTTCACTGTAGACGTTGGAGAATGGTAAATTAAAAATTTTGCCACACAAGTAGCATGCACCAGATTATACTGCATACTGCATGCTTTCCTTCCTGCAAGCTGAGCCAGGGAGACATAGTAATTGTGTGTGTGTTTGTGGGTGTTCCTCCCTCCCCCCCCCCCCCCTCCACCCCCCCTTTTTGCATGCATTTTCTCAATGATAAACATAGTGCAAGTTGAAAAGATGCATTTATCAAGTGACAGCACTTAGTAATGTATTTTGAAGAAATAATTTTTCCAGTACATATGTACATATGCTCCATTAGATTACAAGGTAAAAAGTTACTTTCAGTGGTAGAACATCATTGTTAAGTGGCTAAAATTGTTGCTTTCATTATTCCGCTATATTTCAGTTAAAATAACTGTGTGATAGACACTTCTAGAAATCAAGTGGTAGACACTATCCACCAGCCAATTATAGTTCTTTCTTGAGTGCCACCTATTTGCTGTGTTGCCTGTTCTGTAAGTACATGCAAAGCATTGTCAAAAATGGCTGGTTGCACATCAGCTACATTGCACTTGCACAACCCCCTGCCTTTTACCTCTACCACCATTCCAATCTGTCGATCATAAATTTATGTTAGTTACAGGTATACTACTCAATGAGACCACTAAACATGCCAACTAGTTGCATGGTACCAGATGACTCAAGTGTTCTGTATCTCACATATGTGGCAGAATACATGATGTCATCTCAACATCAAATACATTGTATACAGACAAGACTTGTCACATTATCCTCTTTCCTCCTTGTCCCTTTTCACAATAGCAGGGTAGTGCTCGTGTTAACGTTAATGTATAACAAAGAAGTTGAAGGTCTATTCTTTCATTACTAGAAAGTGCAGTTCTAAAATAAAATTACCCAGTTCTGGTTTTTTAATGTTGTAGTAATGTTTCAGCTCCAACTAAAACTAGGAGTTTTACAGTGACTATCCTGTTTCCCATGCTAGTTATCGTACCCTGTGGTAAAACTCAGCATGTGTTCACCAAAGTTTGTGGGAGGACTTGATGAAGTTCTGTCCTTCACACAAAGTATTCAAATGAGACATTTGGCGAGCTTAGTGGCCTCTGATTAATAATGCCTGTTACACAAGCAGAAGTGTGAAAGGAATAAATAAAGCAATGTTTACAGGTTCCACCAACACGTTAAGTATAAATCTGTTTTGAGATGAAATGTATCCATTTCTGTTCTATTGGTTTGGAAGCTCAAACAGTATTTTTTTAATTGTCCACAACACAGTCACAAATCGTGCACTAGTTTTGTAATTTTGAAATTTGTGATAAATTGCCTCAACTGTGTTTTTGCTAACCTGGAGAGTGTACCTTGTCAAGCACTTATTTAACAACACATTACTATTAGCTGCCTTGTACACAACTGCTCTCTCTTGGTTGTCCATCAGCTTCAAGAAATGTTTATAAATCATTTACTCCAGTCATTGTAACTGTGGCACATCAAACAGGATGCAGTCAGCAACTCTGGACACAAAACTCATAGTGTTGTGATGACAAGATTATGATAATATCCAACATTATCAAAGTATATGATGAAAAGCATCCACAGCTTGTTCAGTACAAAACAGTTGACAATGCATGCCATGTGAATGATGTATCAGTACTGAAATCTTTGAGACTTGTTGATTTATGCACTATGCTTAATTAAGTTAGCACTTCTATGCAAATTTTTATTAGTTAGTTAGTTAGTTATGTGTTCCATTTATCAATAGCACGGAAAAACCATTATGATGTGCAACGTGTCAAATGCACATGAAATGTGCGCAGGAAACAAGGGGTTTTTTAATTTTTTTTTTCATTATAGCCTTATACCTAAATATTTCTATTATCTATCCCATTCCCTTAAATGGCACAAAATGCATATATTATATCTCCAGATTTATTTACTCATATTCAAGAATTCCTCTATGGTATAGGAGTTGTCAAGGAGGTATGATTTAAATTTGTTTTTGAAACTATTACTACTGTCAGACATTTTATTTCATCTGGTAATTTATATTTTACCCCTTTCTGTGCCCTATATAGGTTAAGTAAAGGGTAGTGTAGGTCTTTCTTTTTTCTGGTATTGTAATCGTGAATGTTGCTGTTGATTTTAAACTGGTCCATGTTATTGAGAAAAAAGTTCATTACTGAGTAAATGTACTGTGAAGCAGTTGTAAGAATTCCTAACCTTTTAAACAGATGCCTACAAGATGTGTGACTATGAACCACACACATTATTCTAACTAGGTCTACTTTCTTTTGAGCAATGAATACCTTTTGCCTAGGTGTTGAGTTGCCCCAGAATATTATTCCGTATGGCATCAGAGTGTGGAAGTATGCAAAGTATGTTAGCTTACTAATTTCTACATTCTCAAAATTGGCAATTATTCTGATTGGAAAAGTTGCGGAACCTAGTCGCTTTAGGAGATCCAAAAATATGACTTTTCCAATTAAGATTCTCATATATGCTCTGGCTACTGACTTCTTTTCATGTGTTATGTTTATTGAAGGAATTATGCTTTTTGCAGCAGAAAATTCGATGTACTGTGTCTTTTCAAAGTTCAGAGGAAGCCCATTCACAGAAAACCAATTAATGACTTTTCCAAAGACCTTATTTGTATCATTTTCTATTGGACTTTCTTTTACTGGATTAATAATTATGCTTGTATCATCAGCAAACCATGTCAGTTCAGCATCTTGTTTCACATAAGAAGGGAGGTCATTCACATATCAAGACCAGGAGGGGACCCATGATCGAACCTTGTGGAACACCTAATGTAATTTCACCCCAGTTAAACGAAGTAGCAAACTCCTTTGAATCACCTGAAGCATATAAAGAGACTTTTTGCTTTCTGTTCTGTAGATATGACTTAAACCACTCATATGGTGTTCCATTTATACCATAGAATTGTAATTTCTGTAACATAATGTCATGGTTAATGCTTTGGATAAGTCACAGAATATTCCTACTAGTGACATTTTACTATTTAAAGACTCTATTATGTGGACAGTGAAATTGTATGTTGCTGTTTCAGTGGGACAGCATTTTTGAAATCTGAACTGTGATTTACTAAGTATCCCATTACTGTTGAGATGGCTAACCACTCTTGAATACATTACTTTCTCGAAATTTTTTGGAAATGCTGTAAGCAAGGATACTGGCCGGTAATTGACATCTGTGGTTTCCCCCTTTTTGTAGAGAGGCCTGAAAATGGCATATTTTAACCTGTCTGGAAAAATACCCTGAGTCAGTGATACATTACATATGTGACTCAAAACATCAGCTGTAATTGCTCCACATTGTTTTAATAACTTGTTAGACATGTCATCTACTCCAACAGAACATTTGTTTTTCAAAGATTTAATAATTTTCCTTATTTCACTAGAGGTTGTTAGATGAAACTTAACTGACTAAAATTTTTAAAAACTGACTTTTCCATGTACTGCCTGGCTTTTTCTTTTGAACTGTTCTCACCAATTTTTTCTCCTGCACTTAAGAAGTGATTGTTAAATACATTGGCTCCCTGTGTACTGTTGGTTAAAATGGTCTCATTCTCTTTAACAGTAATACTACCTACTCCAGTGGTTACTTTTCCTGTCTCCCTTCTAACAACATTCCATATTGATTTTATTTTATTGCTGGAGTTCTTAATTTCTTCTCTAACATACATATTTCTTGATTTCCTTACAACTTTTCTCAGTATGTTACAATAATTTTTATAGTGCAAAACTACTTCTGGATCTTCACTAGTTCTTGCTGTCTCATACAGTTTTCTTTTTCTTTCTGAAGACACTTTAATACCTGTAATAATACACTCCTGGAAATGGAAAAAAGAACACATTGACACCGGTGTGTCAGACCCACCATACGTGCTCCGGACACTGCGAGAGGGCTGTACAAGCAATGACCACACGCACAGCACAGCGGACACACCAGGAACCGCGGTGTTGGCCGTCGAATGGCGCTAGCTGTGCAGCATATGTGCACCGCCGCCGTCAGTGTCAGCCAGTTTGCCGTGGCATACGGAGCTCCATCGCAGTCTTTAACACTGGTAGCATGCCGCGACAGCGTGGACGTGAACTGTATGTGCAGTTGACGGACTTTGAGCGAGGGCGTACAGTGGGCATGCGGGAGGCCGGGTGGACGTACCGCCGAATTGCTCAACACGTGGGGCGTGAGGTCTCCACAGTACATCGATGTTGTCGCCAGTGGTCGGCGGAAGGTGCACGTGCCCGTCGACCTGGGACCGGACCGCAGCGACGCACGGATGCACGCCAAGACCGTAGGATCCTACGCAGTGCCGTAGGGGACCGCACCGCCACTTCCCAGCAAATTAGGGACACTGTTGCTCCTGGGGTATCGGCAAGGACCATTCGCAACCGTCTCCATGAAGCTGGGCTACGGTCCCGCACACCGTTAGGCCGTCTTCCGCTCACGCCCCAACATCGTGCAGCCCGCCTCCAGTGGTGTCGTGACAGGCGTGAATGGAGGGACGAATGGAGACGTGTCGTCTTCAGCGATGAGAGTCGCTTCTGCCTTGGTGCCAATGATGGTCGTATGCGTGTTTGGCGCCGTGCAGGTGAGCGCCACAATCAGGACTGCATACGACCGAGGCACACAGGGCCAACACCCGGCATCATGGTGTGGGGAGCGATCTCCTACACTGGCCGTACACCACTGGTGATCGTCGAGGGGACACTGAATAGTGCACGGTACATCCAAACCGTCATCGAACCCATCATTCTACCATTCCTAGACCAGCAAGGGAACTTGCTGTTCCAACAGGACAATGCACGTCCGCATGTATCCCGTGCCACCCAACGTGCTCTAGAAGGTGTAAGTCAACTACCCTGGCCAGCAAGATCTCCGGATCTGTCCCCCATTGAGCATGTTTGGGACTGGATGAAGCGTCGTCTCACGCGGTCTGCACGTCCAGCACGAACGCTGGTCCAACTGAGGCGCCAGGTGGAAATGGCATGGCAAGCCGTTCCACAGGACTACATCCAGCATCTCTACAATCATCTCCATGGGAGAATAGCAGCCTGCATTGCTGCGAAAGGTGGATATACACTGTACTAGTGCCGACATTGTGCATGCTCTGTTGCCTGTGTTTATGTGCCTGTGGTTCTGTCAGTATGATCATGTGATGTATCTGACCCCAGGAATGTGTCAATAAAGTTTCCCCTTCCTGGGACAATGAATTCACGGTGTTCTTATTTCAATTTCCAGGAGTGTACAAGGTTTCTTTGAAAAGTTTGTGGTGTTAGATTTAGTAATTTTCTTTGGAAAACAAATTTTCAAAAATGATGTAAATTTATCAAGAAATATGCTGTATTTATCAGTAGCATTTGGCTCATTATATGCATCTTCCCAGTTTACATTTTCTAAGCTTTCTCTGAAGTGATCTGTAGATACCGGGTTGAGCACCCTCACACTTTTACTTAATGGTTTCTGAAGTGTATGCCCTGTTAGGTTAGTTAATCAGTTGTGCATCATGGTCAGATAATCCATTTACCACAGTGAAAGCATGTTTTAGTTCTACATCCTCTTGCTGTACAAATACGTTATCTATTTCTAATAGATACTACTGTACTGAGCTATACGTGTAGGGAAATTGATCACTGATTCTAAGTTATATTGTTAACAACACTTCTAGTTCACGTTTCCTAACAGAATTGCTTAGAAAGTCAACACTGAAATCACCACAGATTAATAACTTCTTCTTTTTGTCTGACAGACAGCATAATAGGGAGTCAAACATTTTTATGAATACCTCCCAATCTCCCCGTGGAGACCTGTACACTGTTGCTAATATCAGCACATTATTATCTAGCTGAAGTTCACATGCACAATCCTCAAAGTGCTGATCAACACAAAATTTGCTTACTCTAAAAGTGTAAGATGCTAAATCATACCCATTTATACTGACATTTTCCATCCCCACAGTTACATGGTGCTCAGACAAAGTATGTCAATCTCATTCTCATTTTTGAGATCATATAAACACATTATCAGCTCATCTACTTTATTTTTATTCCCCTGATATTCTGGTGATGTAAGTTGATACCACCCATAGCTTTATCTCTATTTGTTGTGCATGAAGTTTCTTTTCTTCTATTTTCGTTGGTTGTTGTCTGTCTGGAATTTGGATTTAACCTAAAAAACCTGTCTGCCTGGTCCCAATAACCACAGGGATCACCCCTTGTGTGACTGTGGTCCCCCTTACAGTATCTGCTAATAGAGAAGCTAACGTATCTTTCCCCTACCTATTAAGGTGCAGGCCATGTGTAGTGTAACACCACCTACCAATAGCATCAGCTGGAACGACACTCACTCGAGACTTTGCCAGTGTCTGGAGCATCCCGTTCAGCTCAGTGTTAATACGCCTTACAGCAGTGTTTACCCAGGGCTGATCATGGCGCTGAAAGACCTCCACAAACCCCACGTTTGTGTGCCCAGTTTCTGCTTCTATTTTACCCAGGTCACTCCTAATACTATATCTTGGATTCATAGCCAGGCCCGGCCATCCTGATTTAGGTTTTCCGTGATTTCCCTAAATCGCTTGAGGCAAATGCTGGAATGGTTCCTTTGAAAGGGCATGGCAGACTTCCTTCTCCGTCCTTCCCAAATCTGATTAGATCGATGACCTCGCTGTCTGGTCTCCTTCCCTAAAACAACCCAACCCCCATACCCAGGCTGTTTCCTGCTCCCCCAACTATAATTACCTGATCTTCCTTCTCAAAGTCCTTGCATAGCTGACCTAAGTTATAAATGGAGTAATCTGAGAAATTTTAATGTGGACATTCCTTGGTATAAACACAAGGACTTGACAGTCTCAAGACTGTCAGACTGTTGTACTTTTATGGATGCTCTTGCACCAGCATTCAATAATTGTGAATTTCTTGTACTTTAAACACTTATGATTACTTCCGCTGCAACATATTTCTCCACTTTCTCGTAGTATTTTTTGTGTGTATAACACATCCTGATTTAATTTATGCTGATTAAGTCCCATAAAGAAGGTATATTCCAGTGTTTATTATTTGTAACTATTGTTAATAACATAATGTACAGAAATTATTTGTGGCTTTGATGCTCCACTAAATATTTTCTTACAGTTTATTTTCCTTCTTTCTAGGCGGAGAAAGATTTAAGAGTAGCTCAGTCAGAATTTGATCGGCAGGCGGAGATAACGAAGTTGCTACTGGAAGGCATTAGCAGCTCCCACGCTAGCCACTTACGCTGCTTGCACGAATTTGTTGAGGCACAAGTCAGATACTATGACCAATGCCATCATATTATGCAGGAACTCCAACGTGATCTGTCAAGGTAAAGAATAATTTTTATATTTGCTGGAGAGGATGTGTAATGTCATTTGTGTAACAGGCCTTTTAATAGAAGTGTACTCAAAATACACAGCCAGGAGACACATTTGATAACATTATCTGCTTGCGACAGGGTCTGCAGCTACAGTGAATTTTTTAAAGATTTTATGATGGCTTCAGCTGAAATTTTCATTATTTAATGTATAATTGTGCAATTTTGGCCTTGGGCCATTGTCAGGTATATAAAACAAAAGCATTATACATTGGATGCATCAGTATCACTTAAGACTTTAACATAAGAACAAGTCCTGTCTCAAGATATACAACAAGGAGTACAACTTAATTTATAGAATGTATGCACATGTAGATCATAATTATTTTATAGAAATTCATTAACAAAGTCATGTGGGTCTTTGTTCTTATGTATATTCAGTTATCATTCATCACTGGTGTTTGCATTACAGTCATACTTATTAATGAGTATATGCGTTCCACAGTTCTATAAAGCTTTGTCATAGAACTGATGAAAAGTTGTCTAGGAAATTACCCACTTACTATATCCAAAAATTCATCTGAGTAGGAGGAGTTGCCATTCAGAAATTCTTTTAATTTCCTTTTAAATGCTATATGGCTATCTGTCAGACATTTGATGCTATTAGGTAAATGACCAAAGACTTTTCTGGCAGCATAATTTACCCTCTTCTGAGGCAAAGTTAGATTTAACCTTGAGTAGTGGAGATCATCCTTTCTCCTAGTGTTGTAGCCATGTACACTGCTATTACTTTTGAATTCGTTCAGATTGTTAGTAACAATTTTCAAAAGTAAATATATATATTGTGAGGCTACAGTGAAGATCCGTAGCTCTTTAAATAAGTATCCGCAGGATGATCTTGGATGAGCTCCAGCAATTATTCTGATTACACGCCTTTGTGTAATGAACACTCTTTTTACTCAATGATGAGTTACCCCAGAATATGACTCTATATGAAAGCAGAGAATGAAAATAGTTGTTGTAAGCTAATTTACTGAGATGTAGATCGCCAAAATTTGCAATGAGCCTAATAGCATAAGTAGCTGAACTCAAACGTTTCAGCAGATCTTCAGTGTGTTTTTTCCAGTTCAACCCCTCATCAATGCATACACCTAGAAATTTTAAATATTCTACCTTAGCTACCGATTTCTGATCGAAGTCTATATTTATTAATGGTGTCATTCCATTTACTGTGTGGAACTGTATATACTGTGTTTTGTCAAAGTTTAATGAGAGCCCATTTGCAGAGAACCACTTAATGGTTTTCTGAAAAACATCGTTTACAGTTTCATCAGTTAATTCTTGTCAGTTGGGTGTGATAGCTATACTAGTATCATCGGCAAAAAGTATCAGCTTTGCATCTTCGTGAATATAGAATGCCAAGTCATTAATATATTTTAAGAACAACAGAGGACCCAAGACCGAACCTTGCGGCACCCCATTCTTGATTGTTCCCCAGTTTGAGAAATCACCAGTTTTTTGCATATTATTTCAACTTTCTGCACTCTTCCAGTTAGGTATGATTTAAAGCATTTGAGCGCTGTCCCATTCATACCACAGTACTTGAGCTTATCTAGAAGTATTCCATGATTTACACAATCAAAAGCCTTTGAGAGATCACAAAAAATCCCAATGGGTAACTTCTGGTTACTCAGAGCATTTAATATTTCATTAATGAATTTACATATAGCATTTTCCATTGTGAAAAACCTTTCTGGAAACCAAACTGACATTTTGTTGAAACTTTATTTTTACAAAGGTGTGAAGCTATTGTACAATACATCACTTTTTCAAGAATTCTGGATGAGGCAGTCAGAAGAGAGATTGGGCAGTAGTTGTTGACATCAGACGTATCCCCTTTTTTATGCAGTGGTTCAACAATGGATACTTCAGTCTATCTGGGAAAATACCCTGCTTCAGAGAGCTATTACATATGTGGCTAAGAATCCCACTTATCTCTTGGAACAAGCTTTTATTACCCTGCTGGAAATGCCATTAAGTCCATGTGAGCTTTTATTCTTGAGAGAGTTTATCATCTTCCTAATTTCAGGAGGAGAGGTTGTATCATTAACTGCCTTGCTTCTTCTAATGAACCTTTAGATCCTATGTTCCCTACAACATTTAACAAATAATTATTCAAAATGTTTTCGACTTCCGGCTTATTGTTTGTCAAGGTTCCATTCGCTTCGATGGTAATGCCGTCATCCTGTACTCTTGGTTGCCCTGTCTCCCTTGTAATAATATTCCAAATTGTTTTGATTTTGTTATCAGAGGTATTAATCTCAGACATGATGCACATGCTTCTGGACTTTTTAATAACCTTTCTTAATGTAGCACAGTAGTTGTTATAATATTTGGCTGTTTCTGGGTCATTACTCTTTCTAGTTGTTAGATACAGTTCCCTTTTGTGGTTACAAGATATTTTTATTCCTTTAGTAAGCCAAGGTTTTTTCATGGTTTCTTATTATTAGATTTAACTACTTTCTTGGGGAAAAAGTTTTCAAATTCTCTTAAGTCTATCATGAAATAAGTTATATTTTAGATTAGCATCGGGTTCCTTGTACACCTCATCCCAGTATAATTGCTGAAGATTTTTCCTGAAATTTCTAATTTTTGAGTGATTAATTGAATGCACAACATTGGAGGGTAGTTTTGAATTACTGAATGGAGCTGTGTCATATACTGTAACTAGCTGAGCACCATTATCAGAAAGGCCATTCTCAACAGGACAAGAATTTGTTTTTAAACTTATCTTGGTCTATAAAAGTGTTATCTATCAATGTGCTGCTGTCCTTTACTACCAGAGTGTGAAAGTTAATGATGGATGTCGAATTGAAAGAACCGAGCAAGACTTCCATGTCATTCTTCCTATTACACACTTTCAGTGAATCAACATTGAAGTCCCGACAAATAATAATTTGCTTTCCCCTATCTGACAGATAGCACAACTATTCTCAGAAATATGATGTTAAACGACTGTTAACTCATAAACTTACTGGACAAATTATTTAGTAAATAAATAAATCGCACCTCAATCCTGTAGATGAAAGAACTTTAATGAGACACACATGTGTTGGTGTTGTTGTTGTCGTCTTCAGTCCTGAGACTGGTTTGATGCAGCTCTCCATGCTACTCTATCCTGTGGAAGCTTCATCTGCCAGTACCTACTGCAACCTACATCCTTCTGAATCTGCTTAGTGTATTCATCTCTTGGTCTCCCTCTACGATTTTTACCCTCCACGATGCCCTCCAGTACTAAATTGGTGATCCCTTGATGCCTCAGAACATGTCCTACCTACCAGTCCCTTCTTCTTGTCAAGTTGTGCCACAAACTCCTCTTCTCCCCAATTCTGTTCAATACCTCCTCATTAGTTATGTGATTCACCCATTCTTCTGTAGCACCACATTTCGAAAGCTTCTATTCTCTTCTTGTCTAAACTATTTATCGTCCATGTTTCACTTCCATACATGGCTACACTCCATACAAATACTTTCAGAAACGATATCCTGACACTTAAATCAATACTCAATGTTAACAAATTTCTCTTCTTCAGAAACACTTTCCTTGCCATTGCCAGTCTACATTTTATATCCTCTCTACTTCGACGGTCATCAGTTATTTTGCTCCCCAAATAGCAAAACTCCTTTACCACTTTAAGAAATCAGACACTTAATCTAATTCCCTCAGCATCACCCGACTTAATTAGACTACATTCCATTATCCTCATTTTGCTTTTGTTGATGTTCATCTTATACCCTTCTTTCAAGACACTGTCCATTCCATTCAACTGCTCTTCCAATTCCTTTGCTGTCTCTGACAGAATTACCATGTCATCGGCGAACCGCAAAGGTTTTATTTCTTCTCCCTGGATTTTAATGCCTACTCCGAACTTTTCTTTTGTTTCCTTTACTGCTCGCTCAATATACAGATTGAATAACATCGGGGAGAGGCTACAACCCTGTCTCACTCCTTTCCCAACCACTGCTTCCCTTTCATGTCCCTCGACTCTTATAACTGCCATCTGGTTTCTGTACAAATTGTAAATAGCCTTTCGCTCCCTGTATTTTACCCCTGCCACCTTTAGAATTTGAAAGAGAGTATTCCAGTCAACATTGTCAAAAGCTTTCTCTAAGTCTACAAATGCTAGAAACGTAGGTTTGCCTTTCCTTAATCTTTCTTCTAAGATAAGTCGTTGGGTCAGTATTGCCTCAAATGTTTCAACATTTCTACGGAATACAAACTAATCTTCCCTGAGGTCGGCTTCTACCAGTTTCTCCATTCGTCCGTAAAGAATTCACGTCAGTATTTTTGCAGCTGTGACTTATTAATCTGATAGTTCGGTAATTTTCACATCTGTCAACACCTGCTTTCTTTGGGATTGTAATTATTATATTCTTCTTGAAGTCTGACGGAATTTCGCCTGTTTCATTGTCAAACTCTACACGCAGTATCATATCTTCCATTTCGTCTTCGACATCTTCTTCCATTTCCGTAATATTGCCCTCAAGAACATCGCCCCTGTATAGACCCTCTATATACTCCTTCCACCTTTCTGCTTTCCCTTCTTTGCTTAGAACTGGGTTTCCATCTGATCTCTTGATATTCATGCAAGTGGTTCTCTTTTCTCTCCAAAGGTCTCTTTAATTTTCCTGTAGGCAGTATCTATCTTACCCCTCGTGAGAAACCTCTACATCCTTACATTTGTCCTCTAGCCATCGCTGCTTAGCCATTTTGAACTTCCTGTTGATCTCATTTTTGAGACGTTTGTATCCTTTTTTGCCTGCTTCATTTACTGTATTTTTGTATTTTATCCTTTCATTAATTAAATTCAGTATCTCTTCTGTTACCCAATGATGTGAACATCATAAAACCAGAGTTTATGTACGGCCATATTTAGGTACCATTTCCAAAAAAATTAATCTGTTTAAAGAATGCAAAATTAAAAACTAGCTACAGAAACATTAACAATCTACAGTGGTTATTGAGACACATACACCAAAAATAGAGCCTTCTTTTGTCATCACAAATATACAAAATTGACTGACGAATGGTCAAAATTTTATGTGGGACAAACAGAAAGTCAAGTTAGCACATGACTTAAAGAACACACAATAATAAGGGACAATAGCCCATTCACCTTCACTGCACACACAAAATACAACCACCACAAAATACAACCACCACAAAATACAACCACCACAAAATACAACCGCCACAAAATACAACCGCCACAAAATACAACCGCCACAAAATACAACCGCCGCAAAGTACAACCGCCGCAAAGTACAACCGCCGCAAAGTACAACCGCCGCAAAGTACAACCGCCGCAAAGTACAACCGCCGCAAAGTACAACCGCCGCAAAGTACAACCGCCGCAAAGTACAACCGCCGCAAAGTACAACCGCCGCAAAGTACAACCGCCGCAAAGTACAACCGCCGCAAAGTACAACCGCCGCAAAGTACAACCGCCGCAAAGTACAACCGCCGCAAAGTACAACCGCCGCAAAGTACAACCGCCGCAAAGTACAACCGCCGCAAAGTACAACCGCCGCAAAGTACAACCGCCGCAAAGTACAACCGCCGCAAAGTACAACCGCCGCAAAGTACAACCGCCGCAAAGTACAACCGCCGCAAAGTACAACCGCCGCAAAGTACAACCGCCGCAAAGTACAACCGCCGCAAAGTACAACCGCCGCAAAGTACAACCGCCGCAAAGTACAACCGCCGCAAAGTACAACCGCCGCAAAGTACAACCGCCGCAAAGTACAACCGCCGCAAAGTACAACCGCCGCAAAGTACAACCGCCGCAAAGTACAAAACATTAAGAAATTAGTACACATGTTGAATATGTTACAGAAAGGTGAAGTCATGGATGTAATGAAAGAAACTGAAATTTAAATTCAGCCAAAAAAACCAACTGGAAAGTTTCAAATAAACAAAAAGACCTGTGAAATGGAAAATCTCAAGACAACTTTTCACCAGTTCTACGATGAAACATTATAGATCCGTAGAATGCATATAGTTGTTAGAAAATGTGCCTGTAACGTAAAAGTGCACACAATCATAAAGCAGGTCATAAAAGGTTTTATTCAATTTTTGTCAATTTGGTTCAAATGGCTCTGAGCACTATGGGACTTAACATCTGTGGTCATCAGTCCCCTAGAACTTAGAACTACTTAAACCTAACTAACCTAAGGACATCTCACACATCCATGCCAGAGGCAGGATTCGAAGCTGCGACCGTAGCGGTCACGTGGTTCCAGACTTAAGCGCCTAGGACCGCATGGCCACAACGGCCGGCCTTTTGTCAATTTAATTACTTTTCTGTGCACTACTAAGATCAAATGTTTATATGAAATTAAGAAATGACCATTCTTCTGTAATAACAGAAAAAAAAATTCCGAATTATTTTATGGGAATTACATGCAGTCATATTTACAACAACCATGACTGATAATTAAATATGCATAAGAACGAAGATCTGTATGGCTCAGCTAATGAATTTTGTAAAATAATTATGATATTCCTAGTATACATACTTTTAAAAACATCGACTTTATGTATGAGCTTTGCAACAGGACTCAAAAGTAATGTGCTCTTCAACAGGACTCAAAGGTAATGTGCTCTTAAAATTATGGAAACCTATTTCCAATTTGTTTTATGTCAACTATATGCAGTCATAGGAGTACAGACATACATGATATATTATATCATTAACAAGTCCTCTATAAATTTAAATCCTCCTAGTATATCATGGGTTATGTTTTGCTCTTACATTACACTTACAAGCAGTGCTTATGCAACCAGTGTGTAATGCTTCCGTTTTATGTACGGGCTGTAGCCTAAGGCCAAAATTGCACATCTGTACATCGAATAATGAAAATGTCAGCTGAACGCATCACAAAATATTTTCTGCAGTTTCTGTGAGGCAGATCTTTAGCCTCGTTTCATGCTATCGGACTTTCTTAGGCTGTTTCATGATCATCTAGTTCTAGTTAAATTTCAGGGTATTTTGTGGGCTGCAAGGTTACTTTAGTATGCTTGAAAATAATAATGTTGTCATGTTACCATTATATAACAGTTAAGGAAACTGACCCATATCATGTACTTGGGCTGTGAAGGAGTGAAATATGTGTAGGGAAATAACGAATATTTAATGATGTTGTTATGGAAATACCAGGATGGAAAAAATTAAGTAAAAATAAGAGTTGCCAAATTTCTCAGCTTTAGCTGAAGGGTGCAAGTTGCATTCACACAATACAAGGGTAAGTCAATTATTATCCGCAATTTATATTTTTGTTTATTTTGGTGGTAATGTCATTTTACGTTGATGATGCATGCTTTGTTTATTTAGTGTTATATCTTTGCTGTTTTCAAGCTACAAAGTTAGTTTCGTTATTGCTGCCGTGCTGTTAATAATGGCTGCTCCGCTGTTTATTTGCACCAAAGAAGAGCAACATTCATTGGTTCATCGAAGGCTTTCGGTACAGTACAGGAACAGTGTGTTGCCACAACAGTGTGTCTACGAATGGATTGAAAAATTCCAAAACAGTCGCACAGGTGTTAAGCACGGTGAAGGAGCCGGACGACTGTTTACCGCCACAAATGAAGAAACCACTGAGCATTCACACGAAGTGATTCTCTTGGACAGATGATAAACTTTTGATGAAGTGGCACATCGTCTGCAAATTAGTCATGGTTCTGCCTACGAAATCATCCACAACAGACTTTGGTTTCATAAAATTTGTGCAAGATGGCTCCCAAAGCAACTCACACAGTTGCATAAACAAATGCAAAAAAAAATTGGATTGCTATGGTAACAGAGGGGACAACTTCTTAGACAGGATCATTACTGGTGACAAAACATGGATCCATCATTACGAGCCAGAGAGTAAACGGCAGAGTATGGAATGGAAACATCCAAATTCGCCGTGCAAGAAAAAGACCCATCCACCTGCAGGAAAATTGATGTGTGTAGTGTTTTTGGGATGCACAAGGTCCAGCACTGGTACATTATGGGGAAAGAGACACAACAATAAACAGTGTATGTTACAGTAAGATGCTTACTGCCAGACTGAAGCCTGCAATTCGATGCAAATGCCGCGGATTGCTGCCAAAAGGTGTGTTGTTGCACAACAATGCCGGTCCGCGAACTGCTGCACACACTGCTGAAACACTCCAGGAACTCACATTTGAAGTACTGGATCATCCTCCATATAGTCTCGATCATGCCCCCTTCTGACTATCACTTGTTTGGTCCACTCAAACAGGCATTAAGGGGTTGTCGATTTGCCTCAGATGAAGCAATGAAAGAAACTGTACATTCCTGGCTTGCAACTCAACCGAGAACCTTCTTTTATGAGGGCATCACTGAAGCCTGTACAACAATTGACCAAGTGCATTGAAATGCAAGGAGACCATGTCGAAAAATGATATTCTTGTAAGTTTCCTATTTGATTACAATAAAATTTTGTAACTACTTTGCGGATAATAATTGACTCACCTCGTAGAACCAAAACATTAAAGCTTTCAAGCCAGTGCCCTTAAAAAAAACACACACACACACACACACACACACACACACACACACACACACACACACACACACACCAACTCTGATGAAGTGGTTACTGAAGCTGACAGAAATGGGCAGAAAGGAAAGTCATGTGGGAATTACACAGGTTTAAAATATTTGGGGAAGGAGTGGGTGAGTCCCACGAGATCTGGGAAAAACCCGGGAATTTTTCCATCTGGGAGAAAACTGGGAAAAACATGGTAATTTTTTAGAATTCTGGGAAGTTTTCATTGTTTTAATTTTCAGTTAAATTTTTGTAACATTGACTGATAAGAGCCAATACTCCAACAAAGGATATTACTGTATCTCGCTACTGCAGAATAATACTGCAGCAATAAAACATGAAAGAGAGAAGAAAACGAAAATAAAACTAAGTTAGCAAGGAAATGCGCCATATACAGCAACAAAGTGCTCACACAAGCATCTGCCAACAGCAAAATTTGTCAATGGCTTTAGGAAGACTATGCAATGCTTCATGACAACAAATTGCCTCCAATGATCATGACATCACAACTGTTGACATTAGATTCGTTTGAGCAGTTGCAAGCGAGCGCATGTACAGTCGAGTCGCATATGAGTAGTACCTTCTCCCACTTCTAGCTACAGAAGTTAGCTGTATAAGCAATAGCAGCAAGCAGCCAAATGCTACCTGGAAAAAATTTTACTGGCACGCCTAAGCTGTCAGATTCACAGATGTGCAACAGGCCTGGATATAGGGGTCGGGGGGCAAACTGTGATATCTGCCCCAGGAGGCAATTTCTGTTGGGGGAGGGGAAGGGGGTGGGGGAGGATAGACCTTGATTCACAAAGCATCTAGCACCCAGTCTATCGATTATTCATATGATTTTGAAACTCATCCCTGTCGAAGAACAGGAAAGAAAGATTACGTATTATCTTCTCGGTGTAACCAAGAAAATGAAATTTCGGCAGAACATTTTTTGCTAGAATGCTACACTGGTTAGGGCCAGTTGTACAGCCCCCGGTTAGCAGCTGCTAAAGTTCTATTCTGGAAGTAGCACAGTAAACATGTTGTACAGTCACGTAATAACAGCTAACCGGAGAATAAACATGGTATAACTAAACCGGTAATTGTGGCAGGGTTAGTCAAGTTAACCGGAGAATAAGTTTTAACCCTGGCAGGAATAGTTACAGAATTAGTGATGACAAGATTGTTAAAATGAGGAAGGAGAAGAAACGGGGACATCACACAAATTATGGAAGAATATGATGATTCCAAATTTATATAAAATATTTGTACTACTACTTTTCAGTCTCGTGCTTCAGAAGCTAGATCGTATGAATGAAATGTGAAACTATTTCCTAACGTGAAACTTTTTGCTTGTAGTAGGCCTAATAGGCATATAAAAATGACCATTTGTGCCAAAACAGTGGTGGTGTGTGTTAGAATTGCTGCAATATTAGGCAGACCTATTTTGTGTTATCTAGCAGACAGTGACAAAATATATGTAATCAGATCGAGAAAGCACACCAGTCTTGGGTACTATTCATAGGTATTAATAGATTTTTCAGTATTAGACAACAGCATTTGGTTTTTTCATGTAGCTAAACCTTTTACGAACTTTGATGAGCTAATGGATTCTTTCCCAAAAGGAAAGCATGCAATGTAAAGCTGTACTAAGGTTAGTGAGAAAAGCAATTCTAGGACTTGAAGATTGAAGAAATGTGAACTGTCTTGCTTGTCTATTGTCTTTACGGGTTTTATGTATCCTATACTTTTTTAAAAAAAGTCACACAGAACATAAAGTTATTAGCTAAAAGGCAATAAAGAGTGCAAATTTTGTGCAGAGCTCCTGTTCACCCAGTTACAAATAACCCCATCCATTATTTATTGTGAGTTTTTTTAAACAGGGGCAGGTTGTCAAATTGGCCAATTGGGAGCAGGAGAGGCACCACATGACATTTTAATTCCCACTGTCATGAATATAGTTTGATGACACCCATTACAAAATGTTACACGTTTGAGTTCCACAGAGCGAAATACAGTGGCGTGCGATAGAAGAATGCTATGTGAAGAGGTGTGGCACTGCACTTTGGGGCATTTAAGACCAAACATTTCCTCAAATGCATACATTTTACGTATAAGACTTCAGAAAGATGTGCGCTACAAAAGGACATATTTTTGAAAAGTCTACCCCAGTACAGTAGATCTGGGACTGATCCACAGAGCTGTATTAAGTTGTTATGGGGAGGTGGGTAGGGTCACATGACCCGTGTTCACATTTAGTGAGTTTGCTGTTTCCTTTTTGTTTATTGCTCTCACATCAAATGCAAACAAAACGGATTTCTGTGGCCGGGAGCTATCAAGTCAATTAAAATACATTTACTTAATTACGTAAGGCTAAAATACATTATTAGTTTCAGATTTTATTTTATGTCCCCTTTCTGACAGTCGAGCCTTGCAGAAAAATGAAGTTATTTTTGTCGATTTGCTAAAGAAATTTGGCTTTTATTAATCTTTTCCACTGAGCCAGCCAATTTATTTGAAACTGAGCATTTAATTCCACACTATTGGCTAGTTTCAACTGTTCACTGCATTTCAAGTGCACGTTTTCATCTTCTAGCATGAATGGCATTATGCCATAATAAAGAACCAAACATGAGATAATACAGTACTGGTACTCCAAGAAAATTTACATCCAAATCTGGACATACGAATGTGCTCTTTCAGCCGAATTTTGCATTTTAGTTGTTGTTGTTGTTGTTGTTGTTGTTGTTGTTGTGGTGGTCTTCAGTCCTGAGACTGGTTTGATGCAGCTCTCCATGCTATTCTATCCTGTGCAAGCTTCATCATCTCCCAGTACCTACTGCAACCTACATCCTTCTGAATCTGCTTAGTGTATTCATCTCTTGGTCTCCCCCTACGATGTTTACCCTCCGCGCTGCCCTCCAATACTAAATTGGTGATCCCTTGATGCCTCAGAACATGTCCTACCAACCGATCCCTTCTTCTAGTCAAGTTGTGCCACAAACATCTCTTCTCCCCAATCCTATTCAATACTTCCTCATTAGTTATGTGATCTACCCATCTAATCTTCAGCATTCTTCTGTAGCACCACATTTCGAAAGCTTCTATTCTCTTCTAGTCCAAACTATTTACTGTCCATGTTTCACTTCCATTTTAGTATGGTGCATGAAATTCCCGTGCTCTTGGAGTATCCTCTAATGTCTTGGTTCTTTTATGGCATTATGCAAGATCTTTTAATGTTTTACACGTACAAACAAACAGGCTTCCTGCGTAGCTGCACAAGCGCGTTGTTGCTTGTTATCTGGTGCTCTCTGGCAACTGCTGAAACGAACCTGTTTCTAACGGGTAACGGGAAAATATTGTGAATGGTGGTTTGAAAACCGTTGCTTTCAAAGTAAATTTCCTTTTACGCAAGATGAACTATGTGTGAGAATGTACGATGAATTTCTTAAATAACAGAGCGTTTGACTCTCGTTCAAAAATCATCTCTTTGAGTATAATGATTTAGATTAATTTTGAGCCCAGAAGATCTGACATTTATGTTGTTCTTAAAATTTTTCTGACATATTTGTGTGATGTATCTTAAAGTGTAACATGTGCAAAAAGGTGCAACATTATACGTGAAAGCTTTTTTTTTTCCCCCCCCCAACACTACATATATTGATTTTAACAATTTCCTATTTGTGTGTTCCTGTTACTTAACAGTGATGTTGCTATTGGCTGACTACATCACGTGTCCTATGTTCTGAATATCTGCTGTTATCAGCTGGCGAGATCACGTGACGTGAGATATGACTGGCTTACAAAAGCGCATTGCAATCTCGATTTCAGTGCTTCGGAAAGTAACATGCGATGTTTGGTGGAATTTGAATTTATACTTTCGTAATACGAAAATACAGTGTACATGTTGCTGCACATGCGACATCTTCCCAAAACGTGTTTTGTTACCTGAGTTTCTTTTGCTGAAGTGCTGGGAAATTTTACACCAGTGTATAAAACCATAACCATTCAAAAGACTGATAACTTTTACAGTTTTGAGGAAAAGTATACTCTCAGTTAACATGGAAAAAGTGTATTTTCACCCAGGAGGAAGTGTACTTTTAACCGGGAATTTTTTTTCCTCGTCCACATATACACCCTGAAAAGACACAAAATGAAAAGTACAGGAAATCGCAAGGGTACTGGATGAAGTTCAGGCAAGGGGTTTTTGAGAACTGATCGTTTAGAGGATGGGAAAATACAATCAGATACTGAAGCAACTAGCGAGTCATTTTTGGTGTGGTGTGGAGCCTTTTCAGCAAATGGATGATGGAATTTATAGTTAGCCATGTTTCGTGGTGAACATTCGTGTAGGCAGAGGGATGGTTAGTTGTCATCCCCACATAGAATGCTGTACAGTGATTTTCCCAAAGACCCTACCTTCTGTAATATAGTTAATGCCTGTAATTAAACTACAATAGGTGTTGGTGAGTGGTTGTGTCAGATAGGTCATGAGTCTGGGTCATCTAAGGTAGAATGAATCCTGTGATATGGGATTGGTAATAGGATTGACTTTGGAATGGACTAAGATATGGTATACATTTTAGTTTAAGAGGGTAGGATTTAGAGTAGAATATCCCTTGTGACAAGATGCATTAGAAATCCTGGTGAAGGATGTGGGTGAGTTTTTAGTGCAAGTAAACATTTAGAAACATAAGTCATTGACATGAAAAACACCAGGGGAGTAGGATTTAGGAATAGATCTTGTGGTTCTGGAGGTGTCATAGGTCCAGATCATGAAAATGTCATCAGAAAATTTAAACCAGACAATTTCTTGTGGTGTGAAGTGTATGGGAGTTATTAGCTGACACAATCCATGAACAGCATGGCATGAGATGAAGCCATTTGGGTACAAACAGTGGTTACATAAATTTCTGTAGAGTTTGCTTTCAAAAGAAAAAATTAATGGCTCAGGATGTGATTGGCAAGAGTTGGTGGGCAGTGTGTCAAGAGGATGATGGGGAAGATAGGGGGAGCGGGTGGCCAGGGGTCAGGAGGAGGTTGTGCTGGTGGATACAGGCAACCAAGAAGTATGGTGGTTGTGAAACAGGAACTGTGATGAAGCAGTGGAAGAAGTCATTAATGTATTGCAGATGGGGAAAAGGGACTTAGAGAATCGTGGAGGTGTTGGTCAACAAAGACATATGATCTGCGAGTGCTCTAATCAGCCACTGTGGGGTGGCCATTAGGAAGACCAGTAAAGTTAGGTCTGTAAAAATTGGGGAGCTTTGTATCTATGGGAGTGGGAGGGTAGTGTGGGTGAGGAGGGATGTGTATTCAGGTGACAGGCTTTGACATGGACGTAATGTTTTGAGGAGCTGCTGAAAGGCCTATTACTATGGGATCATTACAGTAAAATTTGTAATAAATTATGTGGGAAAGCTAGCAGACCCCAGTCACATAGGTACTATTTGTGTGCACAATTTCTATTATCTGTTTGAATGTCAGAATAGGTTTTAAGGGCATGAATAACTGTTCATTCCATTTCTGTGATGCTTGATGCAATGGGAAGGGATTTGAGGAACACTGAAGCACCAGAAGGCATGATAGGATGTCGGGGTAACATCGTACACGTACATACCATCAGTGTGTATGTAAGTGATGAGAGTTGTAATTCAGTGAAAGATAAAAACAGCAACCAGAGTGCATTAGTGTTGTTCATGTTTAGTGTTTAATGGGTCCTGGTAGGGTATGTAAGGAGCATGAATGGTGTTGGTTGTTGAGCAACACCGTAGAGGACCTGGAGATGCTGTGTACTAGCGCGAGAAAGTGCTACCAGCACCTCTCGAGAGTTTGAAAGGGAGCATCATTGTGGGTCTCAATTTGACCAGTTGGTTCGAATTGGGGAATATCCAGGTTTGTGGATGTGACAATGGTCCAGTCTTGCACTGCCAGAGAACATTAAGGCAGGTACACTTGTCATCAAAGTTCCAGTCAATCAAGTCTGACCACTTTGAGAGGATTGCCATATTGTGCACTGTGCACATCATAACCCTTTCACTTCTGCATCTCCCATCCAAGCAAAAGTAATGATTCCCTGCAACATTCTGTGTCATCCTACGCCATTCGTCAGACTAGCATCAGGTAGATTGGGAATTAATTAGGTGGTAACATGTTCCATGCCAGCTTTGGGAGACGGAATGGCATAACAGCATGCACAACGAACTGCGTGTCATTGAGGAGACTATGAATGTGTGGAAGTCTTACATGCAGGCCCCTCGCAGCGAATCAGTTGTCCTCTGCCGGCTCCGCATTGGCCATACGTGGCTAATGCATGGTTACCTACTCCGTCTCGAGGACCCATCTCACTATCGCTGTGGCTCACAAATGACAGTTGTCCACCTCTTGCTGGATTGCCCACTTTTAGCCCCTCTGCAGCAGACTTTTTCGACAGCAGCTTTAGTTTTCTGTTTTATCCTTGAGAGTGGGTTTTATACATCTACATAGGTTTTAGCGCATGTCCTTTGTCCCTATGTGTCCTCCACCCTAGTGCTTTTAGAGTGGAGGGTTTAGTGTGTTGCAGAGTGGCTGGCCTTTCCTTTTTATTCTTGTGGTTGGCCAACCACTGTAATCTGATTTCATGTTTTACGCTCTTCTGTTTCTGGCATCTCTCTGTTGTTTTCTTGTCCTCTTTTGTTCCTTTTAGTGTTCAGTTCATTGCTTTCCCTTCGTTCTTGTGGCTTTTCCTTTCTTTCCGTTTTGTGTTATATGTTGCGTCCGTTTTATTCTCACACTTGTGGCATTCTTTTATTAGGAACAAGGGACCAATGACCTCGTAGTTTGGTCCCTTCTCCCTCCTTTAAACCAACCAACCAACCAACATGTTCCATGGGACATTTTGCACGACAAGTCATGATGATGTGGAATGAGTAACTATACTTTCATATTGTAAATTGATTTGTACATACGGTTACATTTTGAACTTTTTTTTGCAAATAGAAAGAAAGAAAGATATACAGATGTGAGTTAGTAATTTCTGTCCACCACCTTCTGAACATTGCAAGAATAAAAATTCTTCTACTGAATACGAGAAGTTGTCAAGGAGAAACTTCCTCAGTTTGTCAAATTTTACTATGCTATGTGTCAGGAATTTAATAACACTGGGTAATTGATCAAAAGTTTTGTTGTAGGATTGTGCACTCTTTTTTGTACTAAAGACAACCTTAATGTGCAGTAATGAATGTAATTTTCCCTCCTGGTATTTTAATTATGTACCTCATTGTGCCTCTTGAACTGTAGTGGATTATTTACAACAAACTTCATGAGGGAATAAATATACTGTTAAGCAGTAGTTACAATGCGCAACTCCTTAAACATATGCACAACATTATCATAGGTGAGCACCACATATTATTCTCACAGTACATAAGTGCACATTGAAGACCTGTTTTCTTAAAGAAGAGTTAACCCAGAACATTATTCCATATGACATTATTGAATGAAAATATGCAAAATGTGTCAAGTTACTGATTTGTATCTCCTCAAGATTTGCAATGATTCTAAGTGCAAATGTGGCTGAACTAAGTTGTTTTAGGAATCCAAAATATGTTTTTTCCAATTCCAAAATATGTTTTCTCCAATTTAAATTCTCATTGATATGGACCCTTAAGAATTTTAAAGTTTCCACCCTATTTATTATTTTCTCACCATGTGTTGCACATATCATTGGTGTAGTACATCTGCATGTACAGAATTGAATATTCTGTGTCTTTTTAAAATTGAGGGCGAGACCATTCACAGAAAACCACTCAATGATGATTTTAAAAACTTTGTTTAGCATTTCTTCTGTTTCTATATGTATTCTTGGATTGATTACAATACTAGTGTCATCTGGAAAAAGAACTAATTCCTCTCGTCGTATACTAGACAGAAGATAGTTTACATGTATGAGGAACAGTAGTGAACCTATGATTGAACCTTGGGGAACCCCATATGTGATTTCTCTCTAGACAGAATTATGTCCCTGGACTATATTGCTTGAATTACTAAGTACAACTTTCTGCATTAATTTGGCTAGATATGACATCCATTGGTTGGTTATCCATCAGTCCCATAAAATGTTGATTTTATGTACAAGAATACTGTGATTCTCATAGTCAAATGCCTTTGAGCGGTCGCGGAAAATACCAACTGGTGCTATTTTATTATTTAATGCTTGTAAAATCTGGCAAGTGAACATGTAAATGGCATTCTCAATAAAGCAACCCTTCTGAAACCCAAACTGTGATATGCTAAGGATACTGTTGTCGCTAAGGTGAGATACTTTTCTAGAATACATCACCTTCTCAAAAATTTTTGGAGAATGTCAGCATTGAAATAGGTTGGTAGTTATTTCTCTTACCACCTTTCCAAGAGAGTGGTTTAACAGTGGTGTATTTGTCTCTGTGGAAAAATGCCATGAGATAGTGATTCATTACGCATTTCAGATAAAACTGGGCTCATTACATAGGAACAAATTTTTAGTAGTCTATTGGAAACATCATCAAAACCAGAAGTAGTGTTATATATGAGGGAATGTGTAATTTTCTTGCTTTCAGGAGGCGAAGCTGGGGATACATTCATATGATTGGATTTTATGAAAGTTAAATTTTCAACATACTGCTGAGGTTTTGCCCTTGAACTATGTATCCCTATGCTTTGTACTATATTTAAGAAATGATTATTAAATGCATTTGCTACCTCAACTTGTAATTTATAGCCCTTCCATTCAGGTCAGTAGGACTGTTGTGTTGTTTTGTGGCTGGTTGTCCTGTGTCTCACTTCACTTAATTATGTATCTGTTGTTGTAAGTACTGAATTCTGACATTATCTGAATGATCTTTGATGTTTTAGTAACCTTTCTTAGTAATTTTGAGTATTTCGTGTAGTGTGCAACTACTGCAGGCTCCCTACTTGTTCTTGCCAAAACGTAAATTTCCCTTTCACAAGATACTATAATCCCTCTAGTGATCCATGGTTTTTCACCTGTCTGTTTAGTGTCCTCTCTGACTAGCTTGTGCAGAAAGCTATTTTCAAACAATATGGATTTACCATATAATAAATAAAATTTTGTTAAAATTTGGTTCATTATAAATAACACCCCATGTTGTCTCCTGTGACCTATTCTTAAAAATATACGTCCTGGAGTGATTAATAATTGTGATTTCCGCCAAGGAGTATCTATACTGTAAGGCACTATGTTACTTATGCTAACAAACTGTGCATCATAATCAGAGAGAGCATTTGGTACTGGGTAAAGTTAATTTCTTATCTTGAGCTTCGTGAAAGAAAATATTGTCAAATAGGGTTGTACTGTCTTTATCCACCTGTGTTGGAAAGTTACTGAGGCCAAATTGTAGGATTCAAATAAGGTTTCCAAATCATTTTTTTATCAGAAACCTTCAGAAAATTTTCACTGAAGCAAACAGTCCAGTAAAAACTTGTTGCTGACTGACAGATAGTACAGTAAGGAATCCAGATTGCCCACATATAGTTCAAAATTTCCCAGTGGGATCTATATACAGTTACAGTTAAAAGTGAACTGTTTTCAGCATTAATTCACAAACACAAGCTTCTTTGTGCTGATAACTACAAAATCTACTTGTCTCAGTGTTTTTGAACTTGTGTTCTGTCTTAATTTATCTAAAAGCTCCTTCTTTTCCTATGTCATTTCTGCATGAGTAAGCTGCAATAATTTAATCTTCTATATACAACTTATCTAACCCTGTTATTATGTGATGTTCATGCAGGCACAGTATGTCTTATCTTTTCAGAGGTTGTTAAATTTTCCAAACAGACAAGAAACTCTTCTAACTTAATATTCAATCCTCTAATATTTTGATGAAATAAGCTAACCTTACTGTTCCATGTGTTGGCTGCCTGTAGCCCCACAGCACAAATGGTCACATTGGAGTGGTACTGTGACAGGGAAGCATGGGCTGCTGATGAATGGCATTGCATTCAGTAAACTAGGCAAAAAATTATTAGTGTCGTATCTTTATGAGAAACATTAAACTTTCAGCTCAGGGCAGGAGCAAGTAGAGGAACTCTGGCTGAAGTTTAAAAGAATAGTTGACCATGCACTGGATAGATATGTACCCAGTAAAAAAGTTTATAATTGGAGGGAACCCCCATGGTTGCTGTAATGAAACTTCTAAAGAAAGAGTGTTCTGTATAATAGGGAAAACAAAGGGTAGGGCCACAGATAGGGAGATGCTGAATGAAATGTCTGGCTGTCAAAGCAATGTGTGTGAAGCCTTCAATGAGTACCATAGCAGAATATTGTCAAGTGATCTTTCACAGAACTCAAAGAAACACTAGTTGAATTTAAAGGCTGTTAGTGTCCAATCCCTAGTGAATGAGACAGGAACTGAAATTGGTGGTAGCAAAGTAAAAGTTGAAATGCTTAACTCAGTTTTAAAATGTTCCTTTACGAAAGAAAACCCAGGAGAATTGCCCCACTTTAATCCTTGTACCACTGAGAAGATGAGTGAAATAAGAATTAGTGTCAGTAGTGATGAGAAACAGCTGAAATCATTAAAATTGAACAAAGCTCTAGTGCCCGATGGAATCCCTGTCAAATTCTATACTGAATTTGCAGCTGAGTTAGCCCCTCTTCTCACTGTAATCTATTGTAGATCCCTTGAACAAAAAACTGTGCCCAGGTCGTGGAGAAAAGCACAGGTCACACCTATCTACATGAAGGGTTGTAGAAGTGATCCACAAAACTACTGTCGATATCCTTGACATCAGTTTGTCGTAGATTCTTAGAAGATATTCTGAGCTCAAACATAGTGAGATACCTTGAACAGAATGACCTCAGTGCTAACCAGCATGGATTTCGAAAACATTGCTCATCTGAAACCCAACTTGCACTTTTCTTACATGATATACTGAAAGCTTTGGATCAAGACAACTAGGTAGATGCAGTATTTCTTGGTTTCTGAAAAGCATTTGACTCAGTATCATATGTACACTTATTGTCAAAAGTACGATCATACACGGTATCAAACAAAACTTGTGACAAGATTGAGGACTTTTTGGTTGGGAGGACACAGCATGTTACCTTGGATGGAGAGTCAACGTTAGATCTAGAAGTAACTTCGGGTGTGCGTGAGGGAAGTGTGTTGAGTCCCTTGCTGTTCATGTTGTAAAAGTGTATTAATGACCTTGCAGACAATATTAATAGTAAAAGTCTGGCTTTTTGAGATGATGCAGTTACCTATAATGAAGTATTATCTGAAATAAGTTGTATAAATATTGTCACATCTTGGTAAGATTTCAACATGTTGCAGAAATTGGCAACTTGCTCTGAATGTTCAGAAATGTAAAATTTTGCTCTTCACAAAACGGAAAAGCGTAGTATCTGAAGACTATACTATCAGTGAGTCACTATTGGAATTGGCCAGCTCACACAAATATCTGTGCGCAACAGTTTGTAGGAAGATAAAATTGAATGATCAAGTAGGTTTAGGCATGGGTAAAGCAGAATATATAAGAATATACAGTCTACAGTTGCAGGTTAACTTTATCGTTTACCTAGGTTTCAATGTTAGTAATAACGTCTTCTTCAGAACCTGCAAAAAGTTAATATTATAATGTGCTAGTAAATTATATTAGATATGGTCATCCTACAGGATGCAACGTGTAGTACTTACATAAAATATTATGTAAATGTTTGCCTAAAACAAGCCATGTCCTAAGTCATCTTTATAAAACTTGATGCATAACCATAAGGTTTTGTCACTTCTATTAAACAAGCTGTAGCAAATTCACTTTAAGCCCATTGTATGGGCCTCGTCATGTGACTAGACTGCGGACCGCGAGGGCTTCGCGTTCTGCCTCACAGAGGGCGGCGTGCATGCGCGAGATGTATAGAATCAAACTCTTATTACGCACACGTCAGATAACATTTTTGCTATGAATTAATTTTATACTTTACTATTGTAAGTTAATTACAGTATCCAGCATGACTATGTTCTACATTCTACTACAGAGCCTTATAAACTGACCAACAATTCTCACATGAACATCTGTAGGAAAGGTTCTATTATTACAGAAACTGTAATGGTCACATGCATTATGAATTATTGTAAACCTAATATAGGCTGGAAGCCTTCGAAGTATGCCCTATTTTTTAGATACAGTTGATCGTTCAGTAAATTGCCTCTATCTGTAATTAAGTGTGCATAAATTTGTAGTTCCTCAAGCGTGTCGAGTCTATAGTCCTTAACTTCATGATGTTGTACCTCTATGTCACGTAAAGGTTTAGGTGTATGAGCCATTTGCACCAGATGTTCTGCAAAGGCTGACCCCCCTGTGTTCCTACGCCCTTTATTGGAAGATGTTCTTTAAACCTTACTGCTATAGCTATGCCTGTTTGGTCTATGTAATAACATGGGCAGTCATCACACATAATCTTATATACGCCTGATTTCGCTGACTTATCACAGTCTTTCTCAAGGGTATGAACCAAATTTCGCTTTAAACTATTACTCGTCGAGAAGGAAATTTTAAAACCTGAATTTTTCAACAGGCGCCTTATCTTGTAGGAGGTGTTACCTATATAAGGAACCGACAACCATTTCTTGGTCTGATCTTGGGTTTGAGTATTTGTGTTTAGTAAAGTCGTTGTCCTTTTTCGCGTTTTCTTATGATATACTTTCCTCACTTTCTTTGGATCATAGCCATTATTCTGTGCAATACTCTCGAGAATTTGTAATTCTTTTTCGAGGTTGACGTCTGACAATGGGATAGAAATCGCCCGATGGATACTAGAATAGAAAAACGCCATTTTATGCGCTTGGGGGTGGGTTGAATCGGCTGGAATGATGATGTCTGAATAAGTTGCCTTTCGTTGTTAAAAATTATGTAAAGCAGAATACTGGGGAAATGCAACCAGTCTACAAAGGAGTTTGCTTACAAATCACTCGCGCACTCATGGGACCAGTCCTAGAATATTGCTCAAGTATGTGGGACCCATACCAAATAGGACTAATAGAAGATATTAAATGTATATAGAGAAGGGCAGCACGGATTGTCGCAGGTTTGTTTAATCCATGGGAGAGTGACAGAGAGGTAGTGAAGGAACTGAACTCGACGACCTTTGAAGATAGACATAAACTATCCCAAGAAAGTCTGTTAGCAAAGTTTCAAGAACCAGCATTAGATGATTACTCAAGGAATATACTGCAATCCCCTATGTATTGCTAACATAGGGATCATGAGAATAAGATTCGAATAATTTCTACAAGCACAGGGACATTCAATCAATCATTCTTCCCATGCTCCATGTGTGAATTGAACAGGAAGAAACTCTAATAACTGGGATAGTGGGATGTACCCTCTGCCATGAACCTCACAGCGGTTTGCAGAGTATAGATGTAGATGTAGAAATACCTGCTGTTGGCCAAACATTGCCACAGTAAGACTACTGCTGAGCAGTGCCTGTTCTGTGTGATACAGCCATTGTTGTGACAGGCTCTCAGATGTACATGTTTGACAAACTGTTGTCTGGCACATTCTATAATTCATCCTGCTGCCCATAGATTGAAAGCCCCCTGCAGGTCCACGGGTTAGAATAGGCCCGAGGTATTCCTGGCTGTCATAAGAGGCGACTAAAAGGAGTCTCTCACGTTTCGGCCTTCATGTGATAGTCCCCTGTAGGGTTTGACCTCCATTTTTCAAAATTTTCCCGAAGAGCGAGCTAATTGGGAAAGGGCACCTTACATGGTGCATCATGTCCATTGAACATTGAGATTTGTAGCCCACTTCCTCATCATCGCATTGCAATCCCACTTCCCTCCATGTTGCTCCAGCACCACCTACTCCGAGAGCAACACCCTCCCAACCATTGGTGATTTCAGTCCCCACTTCTGAGCCTGAGAAGTGTAAGGCTTCTTCGGCTCCTCTCACTAGGAAGGGGTTCCTTGGGTCACTCCCTTCCCAGCTTTCTACTAGTGGGAAAGGTAACACCTGCCAGTGGCTGAAGAGCCCAAAAGCAGCTTGTGGTAGGTCTTCACACTCATCCTCAATCCTGGAGACTGATACAGTGAATTCCTCCCAGCGAGGGAAACACAAGGAACAGTGCGAGAAATCGAAAAAGAAGGCCCCCAAGAACAAGGAACTTGTGGTGGCACCCACACCATCGATACCTACAAGCTCTGCGTCTGAGGATGGGGTGGAGATTCTGGCATCTGCTGAGGACCTGGATCTTGCTGGACCCTCAGACGCAATGGATACAGACTGCTCAGGCAAAAAGTCAGAGGCAGCAGGTGACCCTGAGGCGTAAACTGCCTCATTGAATGTTCCGTGCATTCCCAGTCTCACGATGTCATCCTCCAGTGGAATTGCAGCAGTTTTTTTCCACTGCCTGGCTGATCTACGGCAACTGTTAAGCTTTACACCTGCTTCCTGCATTGCCCTCTGGGAAACCTGGTTCCCAGCAATGTGGACCCATGTCCTTCATGGCTGTAAGGGATATTACAGGGACCGTAGCGACTATAATAGTGTGTCAGATGGAGTTTGTATTTATGTTCTAAACTCAGTCTGTAATGAAACACTGGCCCTTCAAACCCCTCTTGAAGCTGTCGCTGTCAGAATACAGATGACCCAGGAAATAACTGTCTGCAGACAGATGGTGCAGTACCCCTGAACGTATTAGCTGCACTGATTGATCAACTCGCTAAACCTTTCCTACTTTTGGGAGATTTTAACGCACATAACCCCTTGTGGGGTGACACCATGCTTACTGGCCAAGGCAGAGATGTCAAAACTTCACTGTCTCGGTTCAGCCTCTGCCTCTTAAATACTGGTGCCACCACACATTTCAGTGTGGCTCAACATAGTTACTCGGCCACTGATTTACCAATTTGCAGCCCAGGACTTCTCCCATCTATCCACTGGAGAGTACATGACAACCTGTGTTATAGTGACCACTTCCCTGTCTTCCTGTCACTGCCCCAGCATTGGGCCCATGGATGCCTGCTAGATGGGCTTTAAACAAGGGGGACTGGGAAACTTTCACCTCTGATGTCACAGTTGACTCTTCCACATCGATGTGATGGTTGAACGGGTGACTACTATAATCATTTCTGCAGCAGAAAACACGATCCGTCACTCTTTAGGGTGCCCCCGGCAAAAGACAGTCCCTTGATGGTCGCCGGAAGTCGCTGAGGCTATTACAGTGTGTCGGCGAGCTCTACAGCGACATAAGTGGCACCGTTATCTAGAGCATCTGATACCCTTTAAGCGGCTCCGTGCCAGTGTATGCCACCTTAAAAAATGATGGAAGCAGCAGTGTTGGGAGAGATAGGTCTCGACCATTGTATGCCATACGTCACCTTCCCAAGTCTGGACAAAGATCAGACATATTTTTGGGTACCAGACCCCAACAGGTGTCCTTGACGTTACTGTCAATGGCGTGCTATGTACTGACACAAACGCGATTGCTGAGCACTTTACTCGAGCCTCTAAGACTGAAAACTACCTCCCAGCCTTTCGCACCATCAAACAGCGGATGGGAAGGAACGTCCTCTCGTTCACTATATGCCAAGTGAACCCTATAACGCCCCATTTACAGAGTGGTAGCTCCTCAGCACACTTGCACATTGTGCCAACACAGCTCTTGGGCAGGATTGGATCCACAGTCTGATAATGAAACATCTCTCATCTGATTAGAAGTGCCGTCTCCTCGTCATCTTCAACCGAATGTGGTGCGATGACTTGTTTCCATCGTAATGGCGGGAGGGCACCATCGTTCCGGTGCTCAAACCCAGTAAAAACCCACAATGTGGATAGATAACGGCCAATCAGACTCACCAACGTTCTTTGTAAGCTGCTGGTATGTATGGTGTGTCGGCGGTTGGGTAGGGGCCTGGAGTCATGTGGCCTGTAGGCTCCATGTCAGGGTAGCTTCTGTCAGGGGCGCTCTACCACTGATAATCTTTTGTCCCTCGAGTCTGCCATTCAAACACATTTGAACAGCCTTTTCCAGATGTCAACACCTTGTTGCTGTCGTTTTTCATCTACACAAAGCGTAGGACACCTCCTGGTGACATCATATCCTTGCTACCTTATACGGGTGGGGTCTCCGAGGCCCGCTCCAGATTTTTATCCATAATTTCCTGTCACTCTGTACTTTCCATGTCCAAGTTGGTGCCTCCCATAGTTAACCCCATATCCAGGAGAATGGGGTCCTGTAGGGCTCTGTATTGAGTGTATCACTATTTTTAGTGGCCATTAATGGTCTAGCAGCAGCTATAGGGCCGTCCGTCTCACCCTCTCTGTATGCAGACAACTTCTGCATTTCGTACTGCTCCAACAGTACTGGTGTTGCTTAGCAGTGCCTACAGGGAGCCATCCTCAAGGCGCAGTCATGGACTCTTGCCCACGGCTTCCAGTTTTTGGCCATTAAGTCGTGTTTCATGCACTTCTGTCAGCATCGTACCATTCATCCAGAACCAGAACTTTACCTTCATGACAATCCACTCACTGTAGTGGAGACATATTGGTTCTTGGTACCGGTTTTCGATGGCTACCTCACCTTCGTCAGCTTAAGCGGAAGTGCTGGCAGCACCTCGATGCCCTCCTCTGCCTGAGCAACACCAACTGGGGTGCAGATCGTTCTATGCTGCTGCTGCTCTACAAAGCCCTTGTTCAATCCTGCCTGGTTTATAGTTCGGCAGCACCCTCAGCATTGCATATACTTGACCCAGTGCACCACTGCAGCATTCGTCTAGCAACGAGAGCTTTTAAAGAGTCTGGTGGCCAGTGCTCTGGTGGAGGCTGAAGTCCCCCCATTGCAGATCTGATGTGCACAACTGCTGGCTGGTTACATTGCACACATTCATAGTTCTCCTGAGCATCCGAATTACCATCTCCTTTTTCCACCCATGGCAGTTCATCTCGTGCATCGGCAGTCCAGGTCAGGGCTAACGATTGTGATTCATGTGCAATCCGTTCTGTCTGAACTGAAGTCCTTCCCTTTACCACCTCCCATCCAGGTCCGTGCACATACCTAGGCCACAGATTTTCTGGGCCTTGCGCATACCGTATGGACTCACTCACGCCACTCTCCACTGTCACTTCCTCTCAATTCTTGACGTGTTCTGAAGCTCTCAAGTGGCTTACACAGACGACTCCATGGCTGATGGTCATGTTGGCTTCACCTACGTCCACAGAGGCCATTTTCGACAGCATTCCTTACCCAATGGCTGCAGTGTATTTACTGCAGAGCTGGTGGCCATCTCTCGTGCACTTCAGTATATCCATTCGTGCCCCAGGGAATCGTTTCTTCTGTGTACTGACTCCTTGAGCAGCCTACAAGCTATCGACCATTGCTACCCTCGCTATCCTTTGGTAGTGTCCATCCAGGAGTCCATTTATGCCCTGGACCAGTCCCGTCATTAAGTAGTGTTTGTGTGGACCCCAGTCTAATGCTTTAGATGACAAGAATCGATGTGGAGCTGATTTGCCAACTTCACACCTCTCTCACATCAGTTGACTTACTTGGTATGCACAGCCGACCTTCCTCTCTGGATAGTCACCCACGTTACTCTCCAAAACCTCCATATCTCTCTCTCTCTCTCTCTCTCTCTCTCTCTCTCTCTCTCTCTCTCTCTCTCTCTCTCTCTCTCTCTCTCTCTCTCTCCCCCCCCCCCCCCCTTTCCCTTCCCCTCCCTCTCTTCCCCTCCCTCTCCCTCTCTCGCTAAATACTTTTAGTTTAGTCTTGGTATACTTCAACAAAGAACAGAATCACTATTTCTCACATAAATATTCGAAAGTTTGCAAGTCAATCAATTTGTCTCACATTAGACTCGATTAAATACATTTACAATGGCGTTGGTTTAACAACCACGTAATTTATGAACATCTAGCAAATCCAACACATGACTTACTTGAAAGTCTAACCTTATTTCTTCATTTGTCCTTCAGTCACTAAAAGCACAGAATAATACATAAACACTCCTTGTTATTCTCTACACATCACTGAAACTCTGTGGATCGTACAGCAGGTACTTTCGGCCACCGCGTCCACATTTTGCTCGTAGACCTGGGCACACACAAACATGCAATGCGCAGTAGGTCAGATTCCTCTCTCTCACACTTCTATTTAAAATATCGTTTGATCAAGATGGAGGAAATCAAAGTGGTTTTAGAATTTATGCATAAATTCTCGAAGCACTACACCAGGACACGTCGGCATCCCAGGCTGGCCAAACAGGCTACATGGAAACTGCCTCTGGAGATGGGCATCTCTGAACCTGACCTGCATTCTGACTTATTCCATAGGGTTTTTCGGCTTTGGGAGACAGAATGGCATAACAGTACACACAGCAAACTGCGTGTCATTAAGGAGACTACGAATGTGTGGAAGTCTTCCATGTGGGCCTGCCGCTGGGAATCAGTTGTCCTCTGCCAGTTCTGCATTGGCTATGCTTGGGTGACCCACGGTTGCCTCCTGCGCCGTGAAGACCCGGCTGAGTGTCGGTGTGGTGCCCCATTGGCAGTGGCCCACATTCTGGTGCACTGTCCCCACTTTGACTACCCAGCAAAGAAATCTTGGGTTACCAGACTCGTTGCCGCTAATTTTATCTGACAATGCCGCATTGGCTGATTTAGTTTTACATTTTATTCATGAGGGTGGGTTTTATCATTTGATCTAATTTTCAGCGCATGTCCTTTGTCCCTCTGTCCCCTCCACTCTGGTGCTTCTAGGGTGAAGGTTTTAATGTGTTTGAGTGGCTAGCTTCTCCTTTTTTTTCGTGGTCAGCCAGCCATGGTAATCTGCTTTGTTGTTTTAATCTCTTCATTCCGTTTCTTGCATTTTTGTGGTTTTCTTGTCCTCTTTTGTCCATTTACATGTTTGTTGTCCTTCATCGTTCTTGTAATTTTTTCCCTTTCATTCCGTTTTGAGTTGCCACTCTTGTTTTATTCTCACACTTGTGGCATTGTTTTATTTGGAACAAGGGACTGATGACCTCGTAGTTTGGTCCCTTTCCCCCCCCCCCCCCTCTTTTAATCTAATCAACCAACCAACCAACCCCCTGTATTAGTTGGTGGCTCTCAGTAGTGTACCCCTCATGCCTGAACAACTCAAACGGACCAAGTGCAGGCCAGCTTCATGGACTTCGTGTGCCACTGACTTGCGTCTACACATGAATGAACATCTGGGCTGTGTAAAGTTATGTGAGTAACTATGCAAAAAAATGGCATTGACACATCATGCCTAAATGACATAAGTTAGATTGTAAAACCACCTGAACGGTATTGCTTTGTTCTCTACACAGAAAAAAGACGTAGTACTGTGGTAATGTAAGGTGTCAAAACACCGAAATTGATGCCTGTAATGTGTAGGTCTCATGTATCTGTGCTGGATTGTGGGCTTTTTCAAGTGGGGGACGTACTGGTTAAGGCAGCACCCCCCCCCCCCCCCCAAACACACACACACACACACACACACACACACACACACACACACACACACACACACACACACACACACACACCTACCTTTGAAATGGTTAAATTATCATCTAGTGGTCCTGACCTAGGTTCTCTCAACTTCCCAAAATCACTTGATGTGAATGCCAAAAATATTCTTTAAAAACTGAGGAAAAAGAAAGAAAAGGCTGTGGCTAGTTTCCCTCCATGTTTTGTGTAATATGACTCTCTCTCTCGCTCTCTCTCTCTCTCTCTCTCTCTCTCTCTCTCTCTCTCTCTCTCTCTCTCTCTCTCACACACACACACATAATGTCCCAGTTTGGCTTAAGATAAAACTGCTAGATACCTAGAACCTTGTGAAGTATTTTCAGAAACACTATGATTGGTTCCTTTTCCTGTGTATCTATTGAAAGTGTTGATGGCTTTTAATTTGTTACTGCCATTTTTAGCTTCTCAGAGCAGGTTTTCATCACTGAAATAGTGATCAGGGATCTCCTCTAGTCAGACAAACTCTCTAAGGAATGAACGTACTTGACATCTGTACTGTAGGACTAATGACAGAACAATTAAGTAATAGGCGTATGCAACACTCTAGCTAAAGCTACAAGAATAATTACATACTTTGCTAGGCGGTGCAACAAATTGGTAGAACAGAAACTACTGGAACAGTGTTGGCTTGCATACAAATAAAAAACGGGTGCTGAATCTGTAGCTTTTAACATTCAAAAAGTTCTTTTGTAAAGACAAAAGTGTAAATAAAAAATAGAAATTACTATAAAAAACATAAAATGAACATCCTTGGAAGTCCACAAACAAAAATATCAGTGAACAATAAACATGTTCTAAAAAGAAATACAAGATTATTTTTATTATTTATTGTGTCCTCTGGATCTAATTTAACTTTTGGAACTCAGTATTAATTTACTGCAGAAAATCAGTGTAAAACTTTTAAAATGAGAAAATGTAGATTAAGGGGGGAACAGTGTTGATCTCCCTTGTTACACTCTATAAATCTCCCAAAGTGCAATAACGTACAGTGCCCCAGTGCCAGCCACAGTCTATAACCTTGTCTTGGTTCCTGTAACAGTTCCCGCCATTCCTAACTTTCAGATAACACACACAGCACAAGTGAATATGGTAATACCATGAACATCTGTATTAAGACATGATAAATCACTCATAAAATATTGTAGTTTGTTTTGGTAACGTTGTATTCAACTCGTGTGCATTTGTTAAATGATGTTTTTTGGCTCAGTTTGCACTTTAAAGTGCTAAATCTTCAGTGTTCCGCAAACAGGCAGTAGACTTCATGTTTTATAGCACAGCTTGTTTCTGCCAGATGTCTTGCTGTCCGTTGTTCAGATATCCCAAACATTGTGAAAACTCATTAAATGGCCCTGTTATATATCATGCATGATCATTTTGTGATTACACTAATATCTTCTAAGAGTTGACCAATAGGTGAACCGTATTTCTATCAAACTCAATGAAAAGTTCATTAACAAGAAGTCAGAAGTAGAAAACATTTTTAACAATCATTTTTAAGTGTTGTAGAGAAAATAGGATCCAGCTGTTCATTAAGAAAAGTAAGGCAGTATATGGAAGAGGCAATACCTATGCAATTTGATGAAATTGAAATTCAACCCAGTTCTCCTACTGAGATTAGGAAAATAATAAATTCACTCAAAAGTAAAAGCTCACACGAAATTGATGACAGTCCCAACAGAGTACTAAAAGCTTGTTCCCAACGGATAAGTAGGATTCTCAGCCACATATGTAGTAACTCACTGAAACAGGGCATTTTTCGAGATAGACTGAAATACGCTATTGTTAAACTATTGCATAAAAAATAGGTCTGATGCTAACAACTTCCACCCAATCTCACTTCTGGCAGTTTTATCCAAAATTATTGAAAAAGTAATGTATTCAAGAGTGGCTTCACATATTTGTAAAAATGAAGTACTAACAACATGTCGGTTTGGTTTTCAGAAAAGCATTTTTAACAGAAAATGCTATATGTGCTTTCACTAATCAAATATTAAATGCGTTGATTAACCGAACATCAACCATTGGGATATTTTGTGATCTCCCAAAGGCTTTTGGTTGTGTGAATCATGAAATTTTCTAGATAAACTTAAATATTGTGGTACAGTGCCCAAATGGTTTAATTCTTATTTAACTGAAAGAATGCAGATGATCGAAGTTAACAGTACAGATAGTCTGCAAAAATCTGCAGAGTCCTTTAACTGGGGAGCTATCAAGAATGGTGTCCCACAGGGTTCAGTCTTGAGTCCCTGTTCTTAATATATATTAATGACTTGTCACTCTTTATTCATGAAGATGCAATGCTAGTTCTTTGTGCTGATAATAAAAGTTTAGTATCACACCCAACAAACAACAATCATCTGAGGAAATTGTAAATAATGTCTTTCAGAAAATTATTCAGCGATTCTCTGTAAATGGACTCTCATTAAATCTTGAGAAAACACTTTATATACAGTTATGTACAGCAAATGGCATAAAACCATTTGTAAGTGTATTGTCATATTGCTGCTTGGTTGCAGTGTGTCTTTGCGAGCAGGCAGCTTGATCTTTTAGGCTTTCCTATCAAAATGTACATGAAAGCCAACAAAACTCAAGTATGAAACAATTTTTGTAAAATTTAAAACCATTCAAGTAGCTCCTCAGTTGTGCCCACAAGGCCGAGTACCTGCCTTTTAAAGTCCTTCTACCAAGCAAGAACACTTACCGATACTGGAAACAGAACATGGGACTTCAGGTTCAGTCATGCATGCCGACCGCATTAGCTAAACGAAATTTAATTCCATACAAATAATGATGAGCCTTCATAATTTTCTGATACTTCATCTATGTTGGGGACACACTATAAGGAAATTCAATATCATGTATTGCTTCTACAAACACGGGACAGAAGTTTAGTCACTGTGGTGGCACTTAAGAGACAAATACAAAAGGTACCACATCACTGCAGGATCATAATTTTGAGTGCTGCTAAAACAGTTGGCAAACTGTGAATACATGTATAATCTTCTCCAAGATTTGTAAAAATGTCTGCCATGGCCATAATGCCTCTAAAGTGCCTGTTCACTGTGTTGGCCTTAGGTATTCAGTTTTTAAAAACTGGCAATTCGTTATGCAGATAATCTGTGATCAACTATTAAAATGGTACTGAGTTTAATAACCTACAGCACTTTGAATGAAATTCAGTCATTCATAGCACAGTTTGTGCTACTGAATCATTGTGCGTGTGTGCCAAGTAGACAGCCCACAATGTAATTGTGTCTTGCAGCTCCATCCGTAGAAAGCATTAAATATACCATACTAATGGAAAATTACAAAGTAGCAATTTGTTAATACTAGTGCAATACTAGCTCCGTACTGCCTCACAGTTAAATGAGACCATCCTCAAACTATTTGAGACCATCCTGGATGTACCCTCTATCAGAGGCCACCAAAAATCGCTAAAATTGGCGAACCTGTTGAGTAGTAATGTGCAGACAAACAAAATACAGACCAGATTGATAACCACCACCTCTTTGAAAGTCCTGTCTTTTACAGTCATTGCTACCATTTGTCTGCGATTATAATACTTCAAGACTTCATTCGAACACGTGTGTTTCTTTCCTTTAATCTCTGTTTCTGCCCAAACATACATGCATGCAAGATTCAGTTGCACAGGTACTTCTGTGCATCATTGGCTCCATGTCTAATCTTCTTCCCGAAAGTACAGCTTGAGCAGAGAAAACCGAAGTCACAAGACTTTAAACTGTCAAGTTTTTGTGTCCAGCCTCATCTAACTTCAGCAGCAGACCAAAGCTGTATGCTGTAGCACAGTAGCCATTGGTGAATACTGTGTTTAGTTTTGTTGTCATGTTTGGATCATCCGTGTTAGAATGTGTCAAGAAAAGGTGGTTCATCTATTCTGAGCATACATAAGACTTCCTTTCAGAAAATAGATGTTACCATCTACAGTGAAGCTAGGTGCATTTCGATTCTTCTCTTGCTATATATTAATGCTCAAGAAAAAATGATAAACTGTCATGCCCTATCTTTGAAAACTGCATTTTAAATGCTTTTCATGTTCTAACTATTTGTATGTTGTGTATCCAAGATGAAATAGTCCACCTCGGTTGTGTGACATGAAACTTTTTTCACATCTTTTTGCCACATGTTGATTATCATTTCTTAATACCTGCATTTGTTATATTGTGTGTTCCTGTTGTATGTATGTCTCTAACCCACTGTTCTGTGTTGATTTCCTTGTAGTCTTAAGTCAGTAAGTCCACAAAGTAAATCTCTTTCTGAAAATTATTAAGTTGTTTGTTGTTGATGCATGTGATGATTTAATTTCACCTATTACTCTTTTTATTTGTGGAAGTACTGGTAATAATATGATTATAGCAGTCAAAGGCGTCTCAAATTTAATTATATTATGCTCCATAAATGTTATCAATATGTTGTTTATTAATGCATGAAGATATTTTTTCACTGTTTATCCATTTAAACAAATTTATGTACTTGTATAAAATTGTATACTTACATGGGTAAGGCACTTGTTGACATGTCATCCACATTCAGTGCAAGTTTGCTAGAACTTAGTGTTTCTGAATTTGCTTAGAAAAGAATGTGATTCGGAGTTGAGAGTTTATGACCACCCAAAGGGTATGTGATGGATCCACACACATTCAGATTTCTAAAGAAGAAGTTACATGGTTATCAAAACTGTTGCACATACCATATGTATCTTGTTTTGTTTGCAACTTTAAGATGATTTTTATGAAAGGAGTTGTTTACACTGTTTCTTTGACATACATCCCTCTAGAACAGTATATTTTTCACCCCATAAAAGTGGTACTGATTACTTTCCCCGTTAATAGCTGTGATGAGAACCGTTTAGGTTCGGCACTATTCCATACTTTGCATCTTTGTTTCCCTGGTAGTGTATCAAAGTTTTGCCCACCCCCCCTCCCTTGATTAATAAGGAAGGAAGGAATCATCTTCTTCAAAGCATAACAGGTAATGCTCGCATGCTTCAGCTCGCTGTTTTTCAATTATGGAGTCCGCTGCCAGGAGTCAGCTGCCAGAGCACCCAGCTTGCTGACACTCGGTGAAATTGGAATGCATAACGCGCAGAGTGGCGGATTCTCAATGCAATTTGCTTGATCTCAGCAAGGAATGTTGACTTGGACATCACATTATTTGTGGATTTGAGCTTCGTTCATAGACTTTGTTCTGAGTAACTTGCAAGACCCTGCCATGAATTTAAGTTTCACTCCTTCCTTGTATGGGTTCTAAATGTTAGAATGCGATCCGTCCCTGGTACAAGTTGCTAGTTAGGTGGCCATCTTTACAGCATTCTTTTGCTGGTAATTGTGAATCTGCACCATTATGCCACATAGTGAACATTTAGCACATAGATTACAATATGTTTACCATCATACATGCTATTTGTGCCATTTTGCACATTTTTGCTACACATTTAAAGTTTTGGTGAACTCTCACTAGTGATTTTACCAATTGCTGATTTGTGTTTTTGAAAATATTGTTTCCACAATTTTCCATGAATGTTTTGAATTAGGGAAGGAAATTGGATTTTCTATTGAGTTACATTCTCTTGTAGTAAGAATTGATCATAACACAGTTTCAAAAATGGCTCTCTCTCAGCAACCATATACAAGTTTCAGCGCAGGAATTATACAACCAACTGGTTGCAATTAACTGTTTGACCCTGACTTAGGTTTCAACACCTCTAAGAATGAAATTTTTAAGAAACCCTATAAAAATAACACACAGAAAATCAAGTTTGACAAAATTACTAACCATGATGACAATTGTCATGGTATAAAGATGTTACTTGTGTAAAATTATTTTGCGAGAAAGAAACAGTCATTAAACACATTCAAGCCTTTGGCATTTATGCCTTATTACATACGCAGAACATTTAGTGGGAAAAAGAGGCGCTAATGTATATAATTCCACTTTCGCTGATCAGCTGTTAATTTCTAATCACAAACCAAAGTGTGTTGAAGAAGTTTCCATTTTGCACACAGAGAAGAAAGGTCATAGGCTTGACATACTCAAAGAGCTGGAGATTTTCAAGCATATTTCTAAGAACAATGGCCTCAACGAACAGTTACACTTACAAAACAAAAATATTTTCAATGGCTCTAATCCACCACTCACGGAATTTTGATTCCTTTCTAGCAGTAATTTATCGTAGGCTGCTTGACCAACGAAAGGTATATAATGACTGGAAAAAAAAATGCAGGTCATTCCCGTTTTTAAGAAAGGCTATAAGACAGATCTACACAATTATAGACCTATATCGTTGATGTCAGTCTGTTGTAGAATTATGGGAAGTGTTTTATTCTCAAGAATTATGACGTTCTTGGAAAACGAACATCTCCTCTATAAAAATCTTCATGGATTCTGCAAACAGAGATCCTGCAAAACTCGGCTCGCTCTGTTCCTCCATGAGATCCACAGCGCAGTGGACAACGGTGCTCGGGGTGATGTAGTGTTGCTTGATTTCAGTAAGGCATGCGACACTGTCCTGCCTTGCAGTTTAATGGAAAAAATAAGAGCTTACATAGTACTGGAGCAGACCTGTGATTGAATTAAAGACTTTCTTGCGGACAGATCTCTACATGTTGCTCTTAATGGAACTAAATTGACAGACTGTAAAGGTAATATCCGGAGTACCGCAGGGAAGTATGATAGGACTGTTGCTATTTGCAATATATATAAATGATATAGTAGAAGGCTTCAAATGCTCTTTAAGGCTGTTCACAGGTGATGCAGTTGTTTACACCAAAGTAGCAATGCCAGAAGATTAGAAAGAATTTCGAGAACGAACTGCAGAGAATTGATGAATGTTGCAGTCTCTGGCACTTGACCCTGAATGTAAATAAATGTAACACATTGCGCATAGATAGTAAAAGAAATCCACTACTGTACAGGTACACTATTGATGACAAACAGCTGGAGACAGTGTCTGCTGTAAAATGTGTAGGCATAGCTATCCAGAGTGACCTTGAGTGGAATGACTACATAAATCAGATAGTAGGAAAAGCAGACACCAGACTCGGATTCATCGGAAGAATCTTAAGAAAATGTAACTCATCCACGAAAGAAGTGGCTTATTATATGGTGCTTGTTCGTCCGATTCTTGAGTATTGTTCATCTATCTGGGTTCCTTACCAGGTAAGACTGATAAAGGAGATAGAAAAGGTCCAATGAAGAGTGGCACATTTCATCTTGCGATCATTTACCTGGCGAGAGAGTATTACGGAGGTGCTAAACAAACTCCACTGGCAGACGTTACAAGAGAAGCATTGTGCATCATGGAGAGATTTACTATCGAAATTTTGGAACAGCACTCTTCGGGAGGGATCAGAGAGCATGTTACTTCCCCCCACATACATCTCATGTATTGACCAGAAGGAGAAAATTTAAGAAATTAGAGCCAATACAGAGGCTTACCGACACTCATTCTTCCCACGCGCTATTTGTGAGTAGAACAGAATTGAAGGGATCAGATAGTGGTACTAAAAGTACCCTCCGCCACACACCATTAGGTGGCTTGCAGAGTATGATGTAGATTTTTTGCTGTGTTTTCCTGCCTCTAATTCAAAAACGTTTTTTCTTCAAATCTCGTAGATGTATACTGCTAAAGTTACCTTCATGCAAATAATTTTTAATTGTGCAGCTGTTTGTACAAATATTCTTTAATATCCTTTGTTTTACATAATGGTAACCTCTGTACAGCCTAGTAGATGGCTCTGTCATACTTAATTTGCTCGCCTTTTTTTGTATTTTCAAATGTAATAAAGTTCTCTTCCTTTATATTTTGTTTTTACAACTAACTGTTTAATTTAATTATTTCTATTGCAAGATCTCAAATTGGCATGTCACTGTTTGTGCCTAATAGGTGGCACAACTTTGCAGTGTTTTCATGGTAGCAGGGTAAGCTACTGGGCCAATCAGTTTGATGTTGTTCCTAGCCAGGAATACGTGTATTTTAATTTTTGACTTGAGCATATCTGCTCAAAACTTTGGCCATTACTTTCTCGCAGTGTAATTTTATGTAAGTAACCTTTGTATGCCGTGACAATTGTCATCTTGGTTAATAATTTTCTATGTATTATTTTATAGGGTTTTTTCAAAATTTCGTTCTGATGAAGACATTCGTAGAAGTGTCGAAAACTAGGTCAGTGTACCAAACAATTATTTGCAACCACTTTGCTGTGTGATTCCTATGCTGAAAACTGATGATGAGTATTTTTCCCCATTCTACAATAGTGTTGCCATTAAGACTTGTTGTAAGTGATAGTTTTTACATTTCATCTATGCAGGTGTTGGGTAATGGCTGCTGCTGACAAAACTAACTTCTGACTTAAAAAGATAAGAACTTTGCTCCTCTGTGGGACACGTATCGTTTGTTGTAGGTTTCTGTGTATTGAGCTTTCTATGCCCCTGTTAATTTCTATACTAGAATGTTGTCAGGTACGTCTGAATCAGTGTTCAACCTTATTGATATATATTTTCAGCTGGATTTGCACTGTAGAAATATTTCATCATAACTGAGGAAAGATTCTGTAGATTGTGACCTGGCATCTGGTTTCCTCTTGATACTGTTGACATGAAGGCCACAGCAGTTCTCATGCAGCACAAGTTTCTGGAGGAAAACTCAAGAATAGTTCTGTTAAGGGAGTTCTCACTTTTCGTACAAACTGAATGTCATCTGCTGAGAATGTTACTAAATATTTAGGGAACTTTCACTCAGCATGTAATCATTAGCTATTTGACAGTCATTGTTGGATGAAGACCTTCTCTAGATGTTTCCATATATTCTGTGTTGGCTGGTAAACATCTACTATGTTTCCCTTGTATATTTTGTGATGTCATCATCTACTTTCTGTTAGGTCACGGTACTTACTTTCTGTTTTCATCTACTTGCCTGGCTACATATGTCTCATTACCATAAGACAGAACTAGTTATGCCCATCGATTGTAAACATTCTTCTTATAAGAAGTGTAGGTTTTGAAGCACTGTTCAGTTAATCACAAGCAGTTAGGCTACTTTTATTCCTCAGATTTTAATTTTGTCGGGTGTCTAGTCACTCAACTGCCCTGAATTCAAAAGCTGAGCTGGTTCTAAGATTTCAGTGTTAACTTTTAATATTTTTATTTTGATGGTTGATAATTTGTCTTACTATAAATGATTTTCTGCCCTACTTTCAAACTTGTCACATTAAGCTCATTTGTTAGTTGTGGAAGCTTTATCTTCTCTTAAGACAAACCATACAGTCAGCAGCAAATCAGAAATGGTTCAGGTATGATCCATTAACAGATACTTCTCCATAGTGTAGAATCTGACTATTCTGTCTACAGCTGGTGAGAATACATTTGGTGATATGAAATCTCCTTGCGAGATACTCTTCAGTTCTGAATTTGCTATTATCCCAGAGAAGTCTTCTAGGTGTTACAGTATTGAGATATATGCATTTTTCAATATACTACCGTACTTACCCACATATAAGACAAGGTTTTTTCCCCAAATTCATAATTTGAAAAATACAGAATTGCCTTATATTTGCAGATTAAATTATTACTGCTGAGGTCAACACTGTTACATTGTTTAATGGATGATTATAGGGGTCATCTTACATTTATAGATGAAGTTTTGGCCACTGAGCTTTCATACAAATTTATTTCGAAGAATTCGTAAGGCTGAGGCTTAAAAAAACAATACTTGGGTTTGAATAGGCGCTTGATCAGTATCAGCCTTGCTCAGTCAATCACGTGACAGTTGACTCATGGTGCTAGTGCAAGGGATAGTCCAGAAACTGTGAACTAGCCACTTCAAAAATCTATTTCTGTGCTTAAAAATGAGCAGTTTTGCGAAACACAGGAGGAAGTTGCATTAAATTCTGTCAACTTACAAACTTTTGTTGTATTAGAATATTACTGCAATTAATTAATAGTTATCGCTTGTGCCTTTGCCCCGCATTTTGTGCAGGGTTGGTGTGGTTAAATCATATTTGCCATGTTAGTTTGAAGGGGTGGCCGGATGCCCTTCCTGCCACCACGCCATACCCCCTGGGACAGAATCAGAGTACCCCATCTGTCTGCATCTAGTGTAAATCATGGAAAAGTGCAGATGCGTTTCAAAATGTCAGAGTTGTGTGACTGAGGCGGGACGTGAGGGCCAGCCCAGTATTCACCTAGAGGGATGTGGAAAACCGCCTAAAAACCACATCTAGGCTGGCCAGCACACCGGCCCTTGTCATTAATCCGGCGGGCGAATATGATTTCAATAAAAGTTCTCGTAAATCTATGGATACTGAAAACGCACACACACACATTTGCTGCTTTTTAAGTAAAGATAACATTCAAAGGCGAAAATGTTGTGCCTCAAGATCCATTACTTCATTCTGAACCCAAAACAATATCTTATTTGGTTATGGGAAACTCTAATGATTTACCAAGTGGGGTTGCAAATGAGAAATTCGGTAGTGTTCATGTCTTAGAATACTGGGGGAAAACATTACCAGCTTTAGAACAAGAAGAAACGAGAAAGAAAAGTAATCCAGAATTAAATTTGTAACCAATAAAAATCACATTAAACTGACGGCAGTTGTTATTGCAAGAATAAATTACAGCAGAAAGACCCATTCAGAAAATACAACAGACAACACTAGATTGTGGGATGAGCAAAAGTTTGAGAATTGGGCCAAATCATGATTGCTGTCTTACTTTTTACATACTAGTTGCTGCTGTTACATATTGACCACACCCTAGAAGATACTGACAGCCTTGTTTCCCTGTTGCTCAAACACAGCATGGTTTGAGTGGGAACGGTGAGACCACTTGGGCTGAGAAGTGAGTACTAGGACAAGTGCGGGGAGGGGGGGGTACTGGGTACTTTGGCCTTTTATGAACACCTATCATGTTTAAACTGTAGTTTGCCTGAATCCTTTTGTACTTGGAATCAAATTGACATTCAAATTGGATGAACACTCAACAATAGCAAAAATTTCTGCGGGAGATAGTAAAAATCTAGATTGGAGCTAGTGAGCTGCTGAGTGCTTCGTGCAGCAATGATGTCAGTGCTTATCATGATGTATGATGGGAACGATAGGGGTTACGTCAGCTGCTGGTTCTACACATCCAAGGAGAGAGCAGAGGGCAGGCAATATGTTTGCAAGCAAGAGACATTGTAACATCTCACTTCAGTGTAGGTGCAAAATCTGCTATTTATTCAGAAAAAAGCTGTGGTCTCAGGTTCCACCATAACCACAGCCTCAAAAATTGCAACATATTCAGAAGAAGCAGCCAAATATGTGACAACGAAGATAGTTTCATAGCCATCGTGTTAGGAGGAGTTGGATGTTGATGGAGATGGAGAGGGAGATTTTTGATGATTTAAAATACTTGTCGCAGTTGACAAGCCAACTAAACAAAAAAGCAGTGAAGATAAAAATTAATGTACACAATTTCTTTTTCTTCATTTCTCTTTGCATTATCAAACTACGAACAATTAGTAAATGGCAAAATTTAGAATATCTATAATGTAAACTTCGAAGACCGATACCGTAGATCAATAAAAATTTGTAATTTTGATTAGTCCAAATATGTTAAACATATTTTTTTCCAAAGATCCTCCTAAACAAGGGAGGGTCGTCTCCTATCTCGAGTCATCTTGTACACAGGTAAATCAGTATGTATGAATTAATTTTGTTATTGGCACAATATGCCACAAGTTCATGTGATCAGTAGTTCTGTGTGCACAAAAAACTAAAGAAAATATATGTATGGTCTCTTTTAACTGTCTTCATTAGTGGAGGGGAGGGCAGTGGTAGTGGCTGCAGCAGCTACACATTTGTTCATTTTTCTCATCCTGATGGCCTTGTGTTTTCCTCTCTCATACCAGCTGCCTTACCTGGTAAGGCTCTGCAGCTAGCAAGTGAAGCTCAAGAAATTGCTGGGTGGCCGTTACCACTTGACTCACTGAAACACCCTTCACAAAGCTATTTTAATTGAAGTATAACCTATATTGAATCAATATCTTTTTTCTAAGGTGTCACCATATGACCCAGTGTCAACAAAGCTGGTCCATCTTACAGGTCAGTCCTTTCTCTTTCTTCCCTCCCCCCGTTTTCTCCTGCCACTTCTCCCCCTCATTCTCTATCTGGCCTCTTCACTCCCTCCCCTCCCTCCATTCCATTCCCTGCCCTGCCTCTTCTCCTCCCTCCCTCCCTCCCTCGCCCTCCCCCTCCCTCCCTCGCCCTCCCCCCTCCCTCCCTCGCCCTCCCCCCTCCCTCCCTCGCCCTCCCCCCTCCCTCCCTCGCCCTCCCCCCTCCCTCCCTCGCCCTCCCCCCTCCCTCCCTCGCCCTCCCCCCTCCCTCCCTCGCCCTCCCCCCTCCCTCCCTCGCCCTCCCCCCTCCCTCCCTCGCCCTCCCCCCTCCCTCCCTCGCCCTCCCCCCTCCCTCCCTCGCCCTCCCCCCTCCCTCCCTCGCCCTCCCCCCTCCCTCCCTCGCCCTCCCCCCTCCCTCCCTCGCCCTCCCCCCTCCCTCCCTCGCCCTCCCCCCTCCCTCCCTCCGCCCTCCCCCCTCCCTCCCTCCGCCCTCCCCCCTCCCTCCCTCCGCCCTCCCCCCTCCCTCCCTCCGCCCTCCCCCCTCCCTCCCTCCGCCCTCCCCCCTCCCTCCCTCCGCCCTCCCCCCTCCCTCCCTCCGCCCTCCCCCCTCCCTCCCTCCGCCCTCCCCCCTCCCTCCCTCCGCCCTCCCCCCTCCCTCCCTCCGCCCTCCCCCCTCCCTCCCTCCGCCCTCCCCCCTCCCTCCCTCCGCCCTCCCCCCTCCCTCCCTCCGCCCTCCCCCCTCCCTCCCTCCGCCCTCCCCCCTCCCTCCCTCCGCCCTCCCCCCTCCCTCCCTCCGCCCTCCCCCCTCCCTCCCTCCGCCCTCCCCCCTCCCTCCCTCCGCCCTCCCCCCTCCCTCCCTCCGCCCTCCCCCCTCCCTCCCTCCGCCCTCCCCCCTCCCTCCCTCCGCCCTCCCCCCTCCCTCCCTCCGCCCTCCCCCCTCCCTCCCTCCGCCCTCCCCCCTCCCTCCCTCCGCCCTCCCCCCTCCCTCCCTCCGCCCTCCCCCCTCCCTCCCTCCGCCCTCCCCCCTCCCTCCCTCCGCCCTCCCCCCTCCCTCCCTCCGCCCTCCCCCCTCCCTCCCTCCGCCCTCCCCCCTCCCTCCCTCCGCCCTCCCCCCGCCCTCCCTCCGCCCTCCCCCCGCCCTCCCTCCGCCCTCCCCCCGCCCTCCCTCCGCCCTCCCCCCGCCCTCCCTCCGCCCTCCCCCCGCCCTCCCTCCGCCCTCCCCCCGCCCTCCCTCCGCCCTCCCCCCGCCCTCCCTCCGCCCTCCCCCCGCCCTCCCCCCCCTCCCTCCCTCCCTCCGCCCTCCCCCCCCCCTCCCTCCCTCCCTCCGCCCTCCCCCCCCTCCCTCCCTCCCTCCGCCCTCCCTCCCCCTCCCTCCCTCCCTCCCTCCCTCCGCCCTCCCTCCCCCTCCCTCCCTCCCTCCGCCCTGCCCCTCCCTCCCTCCATTCCCTGCCCTGCATCTTCCCCTACTCCAATTTCTCCACCCCTCTCCTCCATTTCCCAGTCCCTCTAACAATTTCTTAACTCTCTCCTTCGTGCTCCCCTTCTCATTCCCCATTTACCCCAGCTCCAATACTCTACAACACGCAAGCGCGCACACACTCACACATGCTCCCTCCCTCCCTCCCTCCCTCCCTCCCTCCATTTTTCACGGCCTCTAATCCATCTCTTTCCTCTGTCCACCATTAGTTCATTTCTTCTAGCGTTTCATAGTAAGCTCTGACTTCTGTTTATTGATCTTAAATGTTTTGTTATTCAACATCAAGACAGTATCACTGCTGTTGACCTTTGTAACTGTTTGTTGACATCTGTAACTGTTTGTTACCGTTCCATATTGACACATATGGCAGTGTATGATTACTTGTTGCATTGTGATATGTTTCAGTGATGTTAAACCAACACCAATGTTGCGCGTAAACAGCGAAGATGTGGACCTCACTACTCCTGCCACATCTCCAATTACAGATAGCAAGTTTAGCATTTCAGAATGAAACACACTTTTGAGAAATGTTCTTCATTACAGACATTAGGTGTGAACATTATTTGTCTTTACCACATTAGATCAGTTTGTTAGAATTTGCATTACTAAATTTAGTCAGTGGATGAGGAGAAATTGAAGTGTACAGTTAAATTGAATGTAATAGTTTTCCAGCACCATTGTACATTTTTCAGACATTCTTTGTAGGTATAGGGAGATGTTTGCATACAGTTAGATTCATTGGGGAAAAGAGACTGAAATAACAATGAACCAAGATAGATTAAATGAATAACAGTAGCATAAAAATTTCTAAACCACATCTAAAAGCTAGCACATAAAAAAATATGTAACAGGTTCACAATATGCCATACATTCATCAATGCCAATTACTGTTTGCATTGTAATGGATTGTACCATGTTAATTTTAAATACCATTTTTGCTCAGTTTCAGTTGTATAATATGAGGCATTCTACCCGTACCAATGATTTTTCTCCTCAGTATGTAGATCTTACAATACAATATATAAAAAAGGAATCACGTCAGCATTTTTCTCCCTTTTCTAGTCACAGAAAGACAAGGTTTAAATGTCAGGTTGCATCAAATGTTTAATTGGTGAAGGCATTTATGACATAAAGCAAATATTTCATGCCAATTTTAAAATAAAACTACTACTTCCTCCCACATAAACCTTCTTTGTAAAAATATTAATAGATGGCGATAAATTACAGTTACAGTTTTCCTCAAATTGCATGTGGAGTGCTCCTAGAATTGATGAATAATACGCTTGACATTTGATTGATTTTGATGTGTTGTTGCTCAATTCAGTTCAGTTATTTATTACATATTTATTGTATGTTATGGAAGGTCCCGACACCTTTCTTTGTTCCTCTTCTGCGTGTGTTTTACGTTTAAAATTTGTTTTGATGAGAGAATATACTGCAACAGTAGTATAAATAATATAACATTGCAAAATGACTTGAGCTCTTAAGCACTCTTACACACACACACACACACACACACACACACACACACACACACACACACACTGAATGAGCAAAGTTTTTTTTCCCCCCCCCTCAATGCTATATTGAAATTTATATGTATACTACTTGTATAAATATTTTTTAAAATGTCTCACAGTTGTTTACCATAACAGTAATTTCTGTAACTTGATACACCCTGTAATGTAGAAAATTTTCATATTTGTTTGTAATGTTATGCACATGAATGTTGTTTCAAGTTCATGAAGTTAATTCTGTGGAGCTGCTAAATAGTTTAACATATTTTATTTTGGACATCAATGTGTTTGAGTCTGTTATGAATTAACTGTTGATATGAGCCTTAAATAATGTTGTTGTTATTCTTTTAATTTTCATATGGTGAAAATTAAGTTCTACATCTGTTTATCATAAGAGTTAAGTACTTATGTGTCCTTGAAACCTCTATGTAGTCAGTACTGCTATATGTCTTACTGTTAATTTCAATTAATGTTTCATTCTTCTGAGTGTCATCCTAGTTATGTAATTATAGATTCTGGATGCATGTATATTATGTGCTTTTTATGTATTAAACATATCTGTTCCTCTGTGAGTGTTGTTTGCCTCTGTAATTTCACACTTCCCTGAGTACTGGAATTTTCCTACTGTTGTAAGGCAGTCATTAATTTGCTGATTTGCATGGATGCATGCTGTAAGCCCTTTATTTTTTTAATTAGTTAATAAATAAGACAAGCCTAAGTAGAGTTTTTGTGTGTAATCCTTTATTAGCATTAATTTCTGCCAAAACTGCTTCTCTGAAACAATTATTTGAAATGCGATTACTGCATTGCCTTTTAGCTTGTCAATTGTGCTATCAAAATTTTTTATAAATTGCTCAGCACCAACTGCAGAACTGTGAACATGTATGAACTTAAATTCAAGGAGAGCAGGAAATGAAATAATAAGCCATACTAAACTTATAAATACTATGCAGTAAAAATAAATAAGTGACAATAGTCAAGGCACCCTGTTCAAAAATTCACATCTATGAAATCAAATGCTGCTGTCGAGTGACACTCAGAATCCTGGTGATCGACCTTGTGCACTGCTAACGTGCTTGTATCCTTTGAGATGTTGCTGCTCAAACCTGATAGATTCTGTGACATTAGTCCTATGAAGACACACTGCAAATTTCAGCTAATCCCAAAATCAACTGGATTCATCTCGGCAAAAATCAAAGGTCATTTGGTTGATTCTTAGAGGTCTTTCTCAGTATTATACAGTGTTTAAGGTATTTTCAGTTGTGATGAAAATTGTTGGAACATTCATAAATGATAATGGCCCGAACGATCATCTATCCATGTCCTTGCTTAACCTATTGGTCTCAATGCTCAAGATGTGCACTGGCTGTATTAACACTGTTCTTCTACAATCACCATGTGTCAGACAAATCCCAAACTCCAGAATGAGATTTCTACTCTGCAGCGGCGTGTTCGCTGATATGAAACTTCCTGGCAGATTAAAACTGTGTGCCAGACTGAGACTCTAACTCGGGACCTTTGCCTTTCGCAGGCAAGTGCTCTACCTGTTTTAATTTGCCAGTAAGTTTCAAATACCGAATTATCCAGTAAAGAGAAATTATTGCTCTTTTCCCAGGTTCAATTTCACATGTTTTCTTGCCCACTTTATTCACCCATCATGACATTAGGTGAAAGACGTGGGGCTTGTACAGCTATTCATAATAGAATCTTGGAGGTCAAATTGGTTCTGCAGAGGCAGTTGCATATCGTCTTAATCAACATTGCCTTTAAAGTACCTCTGTAAAGGCAGTACCCATTCTATTGCCTTCTTCTCAGGATATTTACAAACCATAATTTGTGGTAAGTCATTAGCCTGGAGATGTTAAGCACAGATAACCACTAACAGGCAGACCTACAAAGTTTTGTATGTCTTGGCATTGGTTGAATGTTCATTTGAAGGTGCTGTGGTGTACACCAGTTCAGTGGGCAATTTACCATGCTGACAACCTTTCTTGCCATAAAGTGACAACTCGTGCATTCCAAAGCTTAAAAAAACAATCTGTCACATTGCTCCATTCACGAGTGGACACACAACCCACTCTACTGAACTGCACTGCACTGCAAATGTTGTTTGCTTTTACCTCCATTACACAACTGACTGTGTGATATGTAGTGATGTCCTTGGGCAAGTGTGTTGAGAAAGACGTTTCTGATTTAAAATAATAAAAACTATAACTATAGAGAGTGGTGCAAAACATTTTTCGATCAGTTTATATTAACATCGCCCCACCCGTCTTCCAGCTTGGCTTAGAAAGAAGTTAAGGTCTATTTTAATTAATCTTATCAGTGTTGTAGGTCTTATTGTTCAATTACTGGTTGGATAAATTGCTATTAAGTAAAGATAGTTATTGCACTGGAAAAATGACAAAATTTAGAGTTCATGATTTAATGCATCAACAGGATGAAAGACCCAAATAAAGTTCAAAGTGCAGACATATAAAGCCACGCTTGAAATTTTTGAAAAAAACTTGGTTTGCTGCAAATCAACTAGATATTTGTAAAAGCCTTTTCACACAGCATTGCCCATGAAATATATCTTTTTCCATTTCCTTCAGCCCGCTCCTCTCTCTGACCATATCTTCTTCCTCCACCCTCCTCTGACCACACTCCCCCCCCCCCCCCCCCTCTCTTTCCATTTGTCTCCGCTGCTTCCTTTTCCACCTGCCCACTAATGTGTCTACGCCTTCCACCTGCTTCATGCATCTCCCCTCTCTGTCCATTTCTACCTTCCCCTCATTCTGCCCATCCCCCCCCCTCCCTCCAATCCATCTTAACCTGTCCCAAGCCATGCTCATCAGCACATGCAGTCCTTGCAATACAGCTCAACAAACCAAGCCAATACTGCTACCACAATGTGCCTGTCATACAAGGGGACCAAGAATCAGGGGCTTGAAAATCATTTATTTGCCCCTCGTGAACAGTGCAGTGTAGGTCACTAAAGCAAGACAATGCTGCTATAACAAAACATAACATACCTGTCACACAGCCTACATTGTCAGGATCTGAAAAACTGTTTCTTTCTGTTGACATGGAGGCTTTTCTGCAAAGCAGGTTTGATATGGCAGGCCAATACTATCCCCCACAACATGCCTGTCATGTAGGGCAACTTCTATGCTAGGGACTGGAAGAAACACGTTTTTCCCATATCTCTGCTCCTCTTGGAGCTAGAAGGTTATGAACTCCACAGTACTGATACTGGTGAAGTTTGCTGTGCCATATTTGGTTGATATCAATTCAGGGGTTTGCAAGAAAACCCCAGACTCTCTGCTTTATATTTATAACAGATAAAGAACAATTTGAAGTTTTTACAATTATTTTTCTACCCATTTCTGTCTTATTCTGCACCTTGTATAAAATTTAGGTTTTAAGGATAAAATTAGAAAGTTTTCGTGACAGATAAACAGAATGTAATAAATTGTCCTTCAAACAATCAAAAAAGATAACAAGTATTTAGAATTCACAACCAGGCATGTATCTCTAATGAAAGTTGAGAAGTGAGAGATTTGCAGTACGTCCTGATGTTTGCCAGCAGAAACCAATTTGACACATGAATGTACAAAAGGAAATTGTAGCTTGCAAGATTTTGAAGTTGGGCGGCATAAAGAGATCTTAGTTTTGTGGGAGTGGTGGGGAGGGGTAGAGAAAACAGAGCACACATTTTACAAATAAAACTCAAAGCTTCTGAAAAACTGTTTTAATCATTAAATCTACGATATTATAGTATCTATATAGCGTATCTATGTAAGCAGTAGTGTGTCGTCTCATGTGGGAATGTCAAGTATTTGGTCGGGGCAGTATCATGAAGAGGAACTGTGTCTCAAGTTCAGAATAATAATTGACCAAGTACTGGCTAGATAGGTACCTAAAGGAATTGTTAATGAAGGGAGGGGCTTTCATGGGATACACTCTGTAAAGAAACTTTTAAAGAAACAGCAACTATTGCATGACAGTTGTAAGACATACCACGAGGCTGTAGGCAGACAGATGCTAAAGAAAACTTGTTTGGCTGTCAGAAGAGCAATGCATGAAGCTGGCATTGAGTGCTGAAGCAGAATCTCTTTGGAAGACCTCCCAAAGAAATTTTGTTCATGTGTAAAGGCTGGTGGTAGCACCAAAGTTAATGTCCTGACCTATGTAACACAAGAACTGAAATTACAAATCATTCTGAACTTCTTTTTCAGATGTTCCTTTACAAAACATAATACAGGAGTACTGATCCAGTTTAGTTCTTCTACCTTTGGGGAGAGTGATGGTACAGCTATTAGCATCAACAGCATTGAGCAACATCTAAAAACATTAAAATTGAACAAAGCCCCAGGGCCCGTGGGTCAGATTGTGTACAGAATTTTCAGCCAAATGAGCTTCCTGTTTAACTGCAGTATGTTATAGTTCTTAAAACAAAGTACTGTGTCCAGAGGTTGCAAGAAACCACAGGAGACCCTCTTCTACAACGAGGGTAGCAAAAATATCCAGAAAATTACTATCCAGTATCAGCAACATCCATCTGTTGTAGAATATGTCAACATATTCTGAGCTCACATACAGTGAATAGAATAACGTATATGCCAACCAACATTAATTGTGAAACATCAAAAATGCTAAACGTAACTCGTGTTTTTCTTGCATGATGTTCTGTGTTCTGAAAGCCATAGATAAAGCCATTTGGGTATATGCAACACTTCATCCTTTTCAAAAAGCATTTGTCTTGTTATCACAGTAGCACTCATTAATGAAAGTACATTAATGTATGGTATCAAATTAAATGTGTGATTGGATTGTGGATCCCTTGGCATGTTAACTTGGATGGAGAGTCACCAACAAAAGTAAAAGTGATAATGGGTAACTTATTGTTGTGCAATATGTTGGAACTGTATAATTTTTAAAATGTTTACTGTAAAAATATCAGTTACAGTTTACGTTTGTCACTCATGCCAAATTGTAATTGACACTGTTACAGTAATTTTTTTTAAAGTAAAAATAACACTAGGTCCATTCTAGGGAAGTACATTATACTCTTTCTGTTCGCAGTGTACATTAATGACCTGTCAAATATTAATAGTAACTTTGAACGTTTTGCAGATGGTGTTCAGTTAAACATAAAGTACTATTTAAAACATCTGCACAAGATTTCAGAGTAGGAGAAAGATTTTTAACTTGCTTCAAATGCTCAGGAATGTAAAATTGTGTACTTCATGAAATCCAGAAACATAGTATGCTGTTACGGGAACATAAACAACCCACAATTTGAACCGGCCAACCCTCACAAATACATAGATGTAACATTTTGTTGAGACCTGAAATTGAGTAATCATATAGGCTCTGTTGCAGGTAAAGCAGTTGGCAGACTTCAGTTCATTGACAGGCTACTGGGAAAATGTAATCACTCTACAAAAATTGATTAGATGATACTCATGCAACCTATACCAAAATAGGACTATCTGAACTGGCAGACACTGGAGGACAGTATCAGATATTCCACGAGTTTACTTCTAAATTTTTCAAGAAATAGTAGGAAATGAGGGGGTCCAAGAATATCAGTCTTACACATAACATTCACATACGGACTGCACAGATAAGATTAATCTAATTACAGTGCGCACAAAGGCATGGAAGTAGTCATTGTATCTATGTTCCGTATGTGAATGTTCTGGGAAGATTTCACAAGATTTGGTACAGTCTGAAGGTACCTCTCTGCCATGCAATTTAATGGTTTGCAGAGTACAGATGTAGATGTAGTCAAGAGACCTATAATTCTCATAATTGAGAGAAGAATAGTACATATGGAATTTGAACATATTAGTTTTTGGTCAGGTTGGTGATATTCAGATACATGAAAATAGTTCCTAATTCTCATATGTATTTGCTTTTGGCATTGGCCAGAGAGAGAGAGAGAGAGAGAGAGAGAGAGAGAGAGAGAGAGAGAGAGAGAGAGAGAGATTAAACAATTAGAAGGGAAATGTGATTAAATTTATTATTAATAAAACTATACTGAGAGCAGACTTCTGTTTGTGTTGAGCAGATGTTCGCCAGTGAAGCCACAAAGGAGCGGATAATGACCAGTAGGGCCCTATCTGTGCTTGGAACAGCTACTCTTTTGTGAAAGTGAGGAAATTAGTATTTAGCTTGAGTTATCATGCACATAAAGATAACTGCCATTGAGAGGAATTGCTAAATTTTGAAGGACAAAAAAGAAAAGAAAAGAAAAGAAAAGAAAAAATACACCCAAGAATCACATAAAATGCAGATATTAATAGCCTTTGAGTGTCAGTATTCAGGTAACAATATTTCCTCAAATACTTCTGTTATTGGGATGTACTTCACAAATGATGAGTTGGTCACTTAATAAAACAATAGCTGTTGAATGAATGACTTCAATATTATGCGTTTTTGTATAACCTCTCATCAGACATGTGTGAAACAGAGGAAAGACAGTCCTAAGTAAGAGCAGCAGTGCTGCCAACCATGGCACATGACAAAATATCCACAGGTTACAAGTAAAGGAGACATACCAGTTGCATCGAGTTGTACAGGTTAACTGAAATTGCATGACAAACATAACTTTCTGAGGCAGCCCAGTGGTTGTACGGTGATAGCAGCACCATGGAATAAACTACTGATGACTACTAAATGACTTAGTCACAATTATTGTAGTACTGTTCCGATTATACAATGTGGTCGCGTGCTTCCTGTAAGGCTTCTTGACTCATATGCGGTTACTTCTGGTATCAGTATTGGAAGATGGGTACAATTTCTTTATTATATTGCTTCCTTTAATAGCTTGACAGTGACATGTGCAAACATCTTTTTATACATCTCCAGAGAAAAGAGGCATGTGGGTCCAAACTGATGATAGCCTGGTTAGCTAAGGTCAGTTAGAAGGGAAAACAAATTATTGGAAAATGTGGAAATTGTTTCTACCTGGTTCAAAAATTGACATGACTGTGGCTGTGCAGCGAGTGAAGCATGTTTCGCTTTGTTCATTGGCCTGTCTCAAAACAGCTTTTGTTGGTTTTTCTTTCCTTCCAACTTATCCTCATTAGTCTTCACCAAAGCCACATTACCACTGATTGTAAATGCTTTCTAGTTGTTTTCGACAGTGTCCCATCTTTCACCTTTATATGGGAGCATACTTCAGATGATCATAGGAAACAACTCACTCCAAAGGAGATGGAGTATGTGGAAAACTTTCAGTGACATTAGTAACATACCAGCAGTTCATTGCGTAAGGACTGCGACAGCTTGCTTGTAAACAAATAAACAGTTTTTCATCCAAGTGGCAGGAGTCCGCTATGGACTACAGATTAACAGTCAATATCATTTTCCATTTTAGCTCTTGTTCATTTGCCAGCTTTGATGACCTGCCTGTATCTCTTCTCGAAACCATCACTCCATGCTTTTTCCATTCTTCTGCCAGTGGACCCTTCATCTTTTTAATTTGTTCTCCAGCCTAAAACCCTGGTAGTTTTTCACCATTTGTCTACATTCATTCATGTGTCTTATTTTGTCCTCGAGGGTACTGATTTTTTAAGATCTTCATCACATATTTGAAACCATTCCAAACATTTTGCCTTTGGCCTTATAAACTCCCAGTTTTTTTTGTTAAACAATCATCAGGCAGTCAGAAAATGTGCCTATTGAATAATGACCTTTTCTTTTTAATCAAACATATTACTGGTTCTATCTCTCTTCTTTCTGAACTGTTCCTCATTTCAGCTCAAACATACTTTTGTATATGCCCATTATCTATCTTTCTTCTTCTTTTATGTGATCAGGCCCAGTGGACTGCACGCTGTTACAAGTTTCCTCCTACATTGTATTCTGTATATTGCTGCTATCCATCATCTGTCCACATCTATTGATGCTTGGTTTATATCTTCCCTGGGGGTCTCTTTCCTGTAGACGTGAAATCCAGGAGCTTCCGAGGCCACCTGTGATCTTCCATCCAGGCCACATGGCCGGCCCGCTGCATTCGTTTGGCTTTGAAAGTTCCTGCTGTGTCTGATCCTCCATTTCCCTGTGTCTTGCTTCCAGAACCAGACCGAAGGTCTTCCAAAGCATTTTTCTCTCAAAAACAAGGAGCTTATGGAAGTCCTGTTTCCGGGTACTCCATGCCTCCCTCACAGCCATATTGAACAACAGGCTGGATCAGGGTTTTGTATAGTCAAATCTTGAACTGTCTGAAGAGAGATCTGGTCCGAAGCAGTTGTGCTGGGCTGTGGTAAGATCGGTTTCCTGCTTGTATTCTGGCACTGATCTCTGCTTCACACGACGAGTTCTCAATGGAAAGTGCCCTTAGGTATTTAAATTCACGACCACTCTTGTAGGACTGCTCTCCCACCTGCAGTGATTGTAGATGACCAGCAGTCTTAATTTGACCACATGTCATAATGTGGTACTCTGTCTTGGCTTCGTTTATGTTTAACCAAATTTGCTGGCAGCCTCCTTTAGTGCTCTGGTCATTTGTTGCAACTCCTGTTCAGACCTGGAGAGTAAACAGATCTCGTCTGCATAGGCTAAGTATGCCAGTCTCTTTCCTGCAATTTCAATCCCTTCATTCTCTTGGAATGTCTTGCATACGATATTCTTAAGGGCAAAGTTGAACAGGATAGGGGACAACCCATCTCCGCACCTGAGTCCTGTTACGATTTCAAATTCCTCATTTATGTGATTTCTCATCTTCATATTTGCACGTGTTTCACTTGGACAGATCTTTATGAGATTGCTGAGTTTCTCTGCCATGCCAAACTCCCTTAAACAGCTGAGCAGGCTCTTGCGATGTATACAGTCATAGGCCTTCTTAAAATCAACAAATAAAATATGCAAATATTTACCATATTCACTCAGTTTCTCAATGAGCTGCTGGAGAACTGTACCATAGTGTCTTAGCTTGGCTTCAGTGCTCAGAGAATTCGTATTATAGAAGGGGCAATCTGAAAGTTCCTGTTTGATGGCATTGTTGCTACAGTGTATATGCAATATAGTGCAACTTTAATGCAGGTATAAAGCACCAACATGTAGGCAAGGGACTAGTGTGGCATTTGTGTCCTTCTGACATGTGAGCGGTAAAGATAGAATTGTGAACTGTGGCAACATTATTACCAAATGTGCTGTTATCCTTTCCTTGGCTGCTGAATGACAAATACCAGTGGACATCCAACTGAGAGTGAAGAATGTGTCTGGAGCAGCATGTATGTTGAAAGCCACTATAGCAGAATGGTTGACCAAGTTCCATTTTGCTTCATAACAATGCACATCCCCGTATCACAAATGTCATAACACAGAAGCTATGCCAGCTCAAGTGGGATGCACCCGAACACCCACACTATATGATCTCTCCTCATGTGATTATCACACCTTCAATTCCTTAAAGGCCTTGAAGGATCAACGATTCCTGTCAGACAAGGATATGCAGCAAACTGTTAGAGATTTCTTCAGACAGCAGAATACAATGTTTTACCATTGGTGAGATGATGGCCTCATTGCTCACAGTAATTTTGCCTGATTGGCCTACGAATTCTGGACCGTATGGCCTTCGAATGGAAACTTTTTGATCGCCCCTTACAAGTTTTTCATCATGTGACATGCTCGGTCCAGTTTCCAGATCGTAAAATTGATCCCTTCCTGCTCCAGTTGCCTCACGTGGTATCTAAATTTCTTCACACAATCAATATTCCTGTGATTTAAAATTATCTATTTTGGTCCAGTGCTGATGTTTGTCACATATTTTGTCTTCTCAAAGGAGAGCTGTAGTTCCACATTCTCAGCTGTCTCTATCAGTTAATCAACCTTTGAGATAATATTGTTGACAAAAATGACTACATCAGCCACAAAGGCCAAGCAATCACCATACACTCGTTTCAGTTTGGATCGCAGTCTGAACTGTTCTTCATTCTACTTGACACAATATCTTCCTCCATTCTCAAATGACCTTTTCGAAGACACGGATAAAAAGGAGTGAAGAGAGTCCAGCATTTTGTCCGACACTTGTTTTGTTCTCAAAGGTGCCTGGAATCTCGACAATGTCTTTTCTCTTTTGATACTATGTTAGACTGTTTAATCAGCTTTCTAGGTGTATCACCCACCCCAAATTCATCCAGGACATACATTTAGTAATGACTTATGCTCAAAGGAGTTGTATGCTTTTAAAAAGTCAATTAACACAACCACAGGCATACCTGTCAGTTGTACCTGATGATGTTTTATAGGTTTAAAATCTGCTGTGGGCAAGAATTTTCTTTCCTGAAGCTAACCTGGTACTGACCAATCTGTTTACCAAAATGATCCATTCTGTTTGGGGGTATTTTGGAGACAATGTTGTATAATACCCCTGTAATTATTAATGTCCATGATATAAATTATTTAATTAGTTTTCCTTCTCCCTTAGATCAAATAAGAAATGAGATCCTGTTGTGAAAATTGTCAGCATATATACCGGTACAATAACAAAGAGAAATTAATCCTGTTCAGTGTTAACAACATACTACAATATTTTTCTTGTGCTTTTAGAGACTGTGTATAATCCTTAGAAAAATAGCAGGAAAGTTATTGCTTCTTCAGTTATAGTAAGAAGCTTTTGCTCCAACCTTTAAACTCCCTTACCCGGCCACTAATAAAGGGACTTAAGTTACCGCAGATTCCAAATAACTTGCAAACTCCCATTTTTTTCAAATATGAAAATGATTGCCAAGAGTGGAAGAGGCAATAACTGACTGAAAAAAAATCTTAGTACCAACTGAGGAATTAACCCTGAACCTCCGAATTTGTAATATGACACTAAACAGCTTAGCCAATGTGTTGCATACACTCATATTTAGCAGACAGTAATAACTAATCTACAATCTGTAAAAATCTTGGTGGTTTTATCTGTTGATCATTTCTCTGTTATGCAGCATTTGGGACAGTTGTTTGGATATGTTCAATTGAGGTAAATAAGAAGTTATAACACTTCTTTCTTGGACAACTTTTAAGGAAATATTTCACAGCTGGAAAGGATGCACCTGTTTTAAGGGGAAATATATACAGATAGAACTACGGAATAAAAAATGCTAATGAAAAATAAGAAATAAGGTTATGAAATTAAATATTAGAATTGGGGGAGGGAGGAGGGGGAGGGGGGTGGAGGAAGGGACAAATTAGTGAACATTGTATAACAATCTGACATATAAAGGGAGGCCAAGGAGACAGGAAGCATGAATATGTGATAAAAGGAAAAAAGTGGGAAAATAGCAGCATTCTAAATGTGTTTGTGTAACAGACTGTCTTATCTGGTGAGTTTTTGATTTCCCATACAGTTTCAGCCATTCATCTTTAAAATTTCAGTACATATTCTGCAAGGTATGAGCAGCATCTAAATCATCTTTGCAAGTCTACTGCAAAACTTTTTCAATGTTTGTCAAACAATGGAAAATCCAGGATGGAATGTAATAATATTATGAAAAGGGAAGCTACCATGTAGTGGAAAGGCTGAGGCGCAGATAGGCGCGACAAGTAAGACTGTCACAAATAAACACACACACACACACACACACACACACACACACACACACACACACACACACGACTGCAGTCTCTGGCAACTGAAGTCACACTACAAGCAGCGGCACCAGTGCTTGATGAGAGTGGCGACTGGATGGAGGTAAGGAGGAGGCTGGGGCAGGGAGAGGAAGGGATAGTAGAGTACGTTAGGGGTGGGGGACAGTGAAGTGCTGCTGGGCAGCATGCAGGAATGAGGTGGAGAGAGCGTACAGCAGTTATGTGCAGTCCAGAGATTAGACAGAGGAGAGATGGTGGTGGTGGTGGGGTGGTAGTAGAAAAGGAGAGAAATAGAAAGACCAGGTGCTGTGTTGGGATGAGGGCTGTGTAGTGCTGGAATGGGAACAGGGAAGGGGATGGATGGGTGACTGCTTCACAGCCTGTGGCATATCGATCCTTCCCATGAACAGCAGCTTTTCTGAATTCCACAGATGGGAACTTTCCCTGCAATATATCCTACATTCCCATAACCCTCCAGGCCTCAACCTTCATCAGTCATTGTCCTCACCCATCCAGTCCCTTCCCTGTTCCCATTCCAGCATTACACAGCCCTCATTCCACCATCATACCCAGTCTTCTTACTTCCCTCCTTTTCCTCTACCCTCCCTCCTCACCTCACCACCTCCCACCCCACACCCCACCTCTCCTCTCCCCCAATGTCTAACCTCCCAACTGCCCATAGTTGTCATACCCTCTCTCCACCTCGTCCCTGCACATTCCCCAGCAGCACGTCACGTGTCCCCCACCCCTACCCTACCCTACCCTACCATGCCTCCCCCTTGCCACCCCAGCCTCCTCCTTACCCCTACCGAGTTGCCACTCTAACCTCCCGACTGCCCATAGTTGTTGTACCCTCTCTCCACCTTGCCCTGCACACTCCCCAGCAGTACATCACTGTCCCCCTACCCTACCCTACCCTACCCTACCCTACCCTACCATGCCTCCCCCTTGCCGCCCCAGCCACCTCCTTACCCCTACCCAGTTGCCACTCCCATCATGCACTGGTGCCGCAGCTTGCATTGTGGCTTTAGGTGCGAGACTGCAGTTGTGTGTGTGTTGTATATTTTTGATGAAGACCTTGTTGGCCAAGAGCTTATTTGTGGCGGTCTTTTCATTGTGCCTATCTGCGACTCAGATTTTCAGTATTTGTGATTTGTGTTATTCACAAATAAGTGGAAGCCCAGTAGGTCAGTACAAAGCAAGCTTTGCTGTTTCCGAATGTCCATTGAAAATTTTTTAAATGTTATTTTTCTCTTCTCATGAAACCTCTGCTATGGTCATGGTACGTATAGTTTGGAAACCACTGCTCTAGATATTTGTTATTGTACTGTGTTGTTAATGTTATTAAGTAATGAGAAAACTTTGCAAAGAATTAACATTTTAGCAAACGTGCTGCCATTCATAAGATTTTTTATTCAATTTCTGCCACAAAATTTTGTTTGTACAAAATTAGGAACTGTGAAGTTGATTTCTCCCAGCTCAGCTCACATACAGCATCGTAAACACTCCCTCGTTCCTCTGATGGTGATCACCTCACCCCCCTTCGTCACTCCCTCGTTCCTCTGATGGTGATCACCTCACCCCCCTTCGTCACTCCCTCGTTCCTCTGATGGTGATCACCTCACCCCCCTTCGTCACTCCCCCCTCCCCCTTCGTCCCTACCCCCTCCCCCTTCGTCCCTACCCCCTCCCCCTTCGTCCCTACCCCCTCCCCCTTCGTCCGTACCCCCTCCCCCTTCGTCCCTCCCCCCTCCCCCTTCGTCCCTCCCCTCTCCCCCTCCGTCCCTCCCCTCTCCCCCTCCGTCCCTCCCCTCTCCCCCTCCGTCCCTCCCCTCTCCCCCTCCGTCCCTCCCCTCTCCCCCTCCGTCCCTCCCCTCTCCCCCTCCGTCCCTCCCCTCTCCCCCTCCGTCCCTCCCCTCTCCCCCTCCGTCCCTCCCCTCTCCCCCTCCGTCCCTCCCCTCTCCCCCTCCGTCCCTCCCCTCTCCCCCTCCGTCCCTCCCCTCTCCCCCTCCGTCCCTCCCCTCTCCCCCTCCGTCCCTCCCCTCTCCCCCTTCGTCCCTCCCCTCTCCCCCTGCGTCCCTCCCCTCTCCCCCTTCGTCCCTCCCCTCTCCCCCTTCGTCCCTCCCCTCTCCCCCTTCGTCCCTCCCCTCTCCCCCTTCGTCCCTCCCCTCTCCCCCTTCGTCCCTCCCCTCTCCCCCTTCGTCCCTCCCCTCTCCCCCTTCGTCCCTCCCCTCTCCCCCTTCGTCCCTCCCCTCTCCCCCTTCGTCCCTCCCCTCTCCCCCTTCGTCCCTCCCCTCTCCCCCTTCGTCCCTCCCCTCTCCCCCTTCGTCCCTCCCCTCTCCCCCTTCGTCCCTCCCCTCTCCCCCTTCGTCCCTCACCTCTCCCCCTTCGTCCCTCACCTCTCCCCCTTCGTCCCTCCCCTCTCCCCCTTCGTCCCTCCCCTCTCCCCCTTCGTCCCTCCCCTCTCCCCCTTCGTCCCTCCCCTCTCCCCCTTCGTCCCTCCCCTCTCCCCCTTCGTCCCTCCCCTCTCCCCCTTCGTCCCTCCCCTCTCCCCCTTCGTCCCTCCCCTCTCCCCCTTCGTCCCTCCCCTCTCCCCCTTCGTCCCTCCCCTCTCCCCCTTCGTCCCTCCCCTCTCCCCCTTCGTCCCTCCCCTCTCCCCCTTCGTCCCTCCCCTCTCCCCCTTCGTCCCTCCCCTCTCCCCCTTCGTCCCTCCCCTCTCCCCCTTCGTCCCTCCCCTCCCCCCCTTCGTCCCTCCCCTCCCCCCCTTCGTCCCTCCCCTCTCCCCCTTCGTCCCTCCCCTCTCCCCCTTCGTCCCTCCCCTCTCCCCCTTCGTCCCTCCCCTCTCCCCCTTCGTCCCTCCCCTCTCCCCCTTCGTCCCTCCCCTCTCCCCCTTCGTCCCTCCCCTCTCCCCCTTCGTCCCTCCCCTCTCCCCCTTCGTCCCTCCCCTCTCCCCCTTCGTCCCTCCCCTCTCCCCCTTCGTCCCTCCCCTCTCCCCCTTCGTCCCTCCCCACTCCCCCTTCGTCCCTCCCCACTCCCCCTTCGTCCCTCCCCTCTCCCCCTTCGTCCCTCCCCTCTCCCCCTTCGTCCCTCCCCTCTCCCCCTTCGTCCCTCCCCTCTACGGAATAAAAAATGCTAATGAAAAATAAGAAATAAGGTTATGAAATTAAATATTAGAATTGGGGGAGGGAGGAGGGGGAGGGGGGTGGAGGAAGGGACAAATTAGTGAACATTGTATAACAATCTGACATATAAAGGGAGGCCAAGGAGACAGGAAGCATGAATATGTGATAAAAGGAAAAAAGTGGGAAAATAGCAGCATTCTAAATGTGTTTGTGTAACAGACTGTCTTATCTGGTGAGTTTTTGATTTCCCATACAGTTTCAGCCATTCATCTTTAAAATTTCAGTACATATTCTGCAAGGTATGAGCAGCATCTAAATCATCTTTGCAAGTCTACTGCAAAACTTTTTCAATGTTTGTCAAACAATGGAAAATCCAGGATGGAATGTAATAATATTATGAAAAGGGAAGCTACCATGTAGTGGAAAGGCTGAGGCGCAGATAGGCGCGACAAGTAAGACTGTCACAAATAAACACACACACACACACACACACACACACACACACGACTGCAGTCTCTGGCAACTGAAGTCACACTACAAGCAGCGGCACCAGTGCTTGATGAGAGTGGCGACTGGATGGAGGTAAGGAGGAGGCTGGGGCAGGGAGAGGAAGGGATAGTAGAGTACGTTAGGGGTGGGGGACAGTGAAGTGCTGCTGGGCAGCATGCAGGAATGAGGTGGAGAGAGCGTACAGCAGTTATGTGCAGTCCAGAGATTAGACAGAGGAGAGATGGTGGTGGTGGTGGGGTGGTAGTAGAAAAGGAGAGAAATAGAAAGACCAGGTGCTGTGTTGGGATGAGGGCTGTGTAGTGCTGGAATGGGAACAGGGAAGGGGATGGATGGGTGACTGCTTCACAGCCTGTGGCATATCGATCCTTCCCATGAACAGCAGCTTTTCTGAATTCCACAGATGGGAACTTTCCCTGCAATATATCCTACATTCCCATAACCCTCCAGGCCTCAACCTTCATCAGTCATTGTCCTCACCCATCCAGTCCCTTCCCTGTTCCCATTCCAGCATTACACAGCCCTCATTCCACCATCATACCCAGTCTTCTTACTTCTCTCCTTTTCCTCTACCCTCCCTCCTCACCTCACCACCTCCCACCCCACACCCCACCTCTCCTCTCCCCCAATGTCTAACCTCCCAACTGCCCATAGTTGTCATACCCTCTCTCCACCTCGTCCCTGCACATTCCCCAGCAGCACGTCACGTGTCCCCCACCCCTACCCTACCCTACCCTACCATGCCTCCCCCTTGCCACCCCAGCCTCCTCCTTACCCCTACCGAGTTGCCACTCTAACCTCCCGACTGCCCATAGTTGTTGTACCCTCTCTCCACCTTGCCCTGCACACTCCCCAGCAGTACATCACTGTCCCCCTACCCTACCCTACCCTACCCTACCCTACCCTACCATGCCTCCCCCTTGCCGCCCCAGCCACCTCCTTACCCCTACCCAGTTGCCACTCCCATCATGCACTGGTGCCGCAGCTTGCATTGTGGCTTTAGGTGCGAGACTGCAGTTGTGTGTGTGTTGTATATTTTTGATGAAGACCTTGTTGGCCAAGAGCTTATTTGTGGCGGTCTTTTCATTGTGCCTATCTGCAACTCAGATTTTCAGTATTTGTGATTTGTGTTATTCACAAATAAGTGGAAGCCCAGTAGGTCAGTACAAAGCAAGCTTTGCTGTTTCCGAATGTCCATTGAAAATTTTTTAAATGTTATTTTTCTCTTCTCATGAAACCTCTGCTATGGTCATGGTACGTATAGTTTGGAAACCACTGCTCTAGATATTTGTTATTGTACTGTGTTGTTAATGTTATTAAGTAATGAGAAAACTTTGCAAAGAATTAACATTTTAGCAAACGTGCTGCCATTCATAAGATTTTTTATTCAATTTCTGCCACAAAATTTTGTTTGTACAAAATTAGGAACTGTGAAGTTGATTTCTCCCAGCTCAGCTCACATACAGCATCGTAAACACTCCCTCGTTCCTCTGATGGTGATCACCTCACCCCCCTTCGTCACTCCCTCGTTCCTCTGATGGTGATCACCTCACCCCCCTTCGTCACTCCCTCGTTCCTCTGATGGTGATCACCTCACCCCCCTTCGTCACACCCTCGTTCCTCTGATGGTGATCACCTCACCCCCCTTCGTCACTCCCCCCTCCCCCTTCGTCCCTACCCCCTCCCCCTTCGTCTCTACCCCCTCCCCCTTCGTCTCTACCCCCTCCCCCTTCGTCCGTACCCCCTCCCCCTTCGTCCCTCCCCTCTCCCCCTTCGTCCCTCCCCTCTCCCCCTCCGTCCCTCCCCTCTCCCCCTCCGTCCCTCCCCTCTCCCCCTCCGTCCCTCCCCTCTCCCCCTCCGTCCCTCCCCTCTCCCCCTCCGTCCCTCCCCTCTCCCCCTCCGTCCCTCCCCTCTCCCCCTCCGTCCCTCCCCTCTCCCCCTCCGTCCCTCCCCTCTCCCCCTCCGTCCCTCCCCTCTCCCCCTCCGTCCCTCCCCTCTCCCCCTCCGTCCCTCCCCTCTCCCCCTCCGTCCCTCCCCTCTCCCCCTCCGTCCCTCCCCTCTCCCCCTCCGTCCCTCCCCTCTCCCCCTCCGTCCCTCCCCTCTCCCCCTCCGTCCCTCCCCTCTCCCCCTTCGTCCCTCCCCTCTCCCCCTTCGTCCCTCCCCTCTCCCCCTTCGTCCCTCCCCTCTCCCCCTTCGTCCCTCCCCTCTCCCCCTTCGTCCCTCCCCTCTCCCCCTTCGTCCCTCCCCTCTCCCCCTTCGTCCCTCCCCTCTCCCCCTTCGTCCCTCCCCTCTCCCCCTTCGTCCCTCCCCTCTCCCCCTTCGTCCCTCCCCTCTCCCCCTTCGTCCCTCCCCTCTCCCCCTTCGTCCCTCCCCTCTCCCCCTTCGTCCCTCCCCTCTCCCCCTTCGTCCCTCCCCTCTCCCCCTTCGTCCCTCCCCTCTCCCCCTTCGTCCCTCCCCTCTCCCCCTTCGTCCCTCCCCTCTCCCCCTTCGTCCCTCCCCTCTCCCCCTTCGTCCCTCCCCTCTCCCCCTTCGTCCCTCCCCTCTCCCCCTTCGTCCCTCCCCTCTCCCCCTTCGTCCCTCCCCTCTCCCCCTTCGTCCCTCCCCTCTCCCCCTTCGTCCCTCCCCTCTCCCCCTTCGTCCCTCCCCTCTCCCCCTTCGTCCCTCCCCTCTCCCCCTTCGTCCCTCCCCTCTCCCCCTTCGTCCCTCCCCTCTCCCCCTTCGTCCCTCCCCTCTCCCCCTTCGTCCCTCCCCTCTCCCCCTTCGTCCCTCCCCTCTCCCCCTTCGTCCCTCCCCTCTCCCCCTTCGTCCCTCCCCTCTCCCCCTTCGTCCCTCCCCTCTCCCCCTTCGTCCCTCCCCTCTCCCCCTTCGTCCCTCCCCTCTCCCCCTTCGTCCCTCCCCTCTCCCCCTTCGTCCCTCCCCTCTCCCCCTTCGTCCCTCCCCTCTCCCCCTTCGTCCCTCCCCTCTCCCCCTTCGTCCCTCCCGTCTCCCCCTTCGTCCCTCCCGTCTCCCCCTTCGTCCCTCCCCTCTCCCCCTTCGTCCCTCCCCTCTCCCCCTTCGTCCCTCCCCTCTCCCCCTTCGTCCCTCCCCTCTCCCCCTTCGTCCCTCCCCTCTCCCCCTTCGTCCCTCCCCTCTCCCCCTTCGTCCCTCCCCTCTCCCCCTTCGTCCCTCCCCTCTCCCCCTTCGTCCCTCCCCTCTCCCCCTTCGTCCCTCCCCTCTCCCCCTTCGTCCCTCCCCTCTCCCCCTTCGTCCCTCCCCTCTCCCCCTTCGTCCCTCCCCTCTCCCCCTTCGTCCCTCCCCTCTCCCCCTTCGTCCCTCCCCTCTCCCCCTTCGTCCCTCCCCTCTCCCCCTTCGTCCCTCCCCTCTCCCCCTTCGTCCCTCCCCTCTCCCCCTTCGTCCCTCCCCTCTCCCCCTTCGTCCCTCCCCTCTCCCCCTTCGTCCCTCCCCTCTCCCCCTTCGTCCCTCCCCTCTCCCCCTTCGTCCCTCCCCTCTCCCCCTTCGTCCCTCCCCTCTCCCCCTTCGTCCCTCCCCTCTCCCCCTTCGTCCCTCCCCTCTCCCCCTTCGTCCCTCCCCTCTCCCCCTTCGTCCCTCCCCCCTCCCCCTTCGTCCCTCCCCCCTCCCCCTTGGTCCCTCCCCTCTCCCCGTTCGTCCCTCCCCTCTCCCACCCCTTCGTCCCTCCCCTCTCCCACCCCTTCGTCCCTCCCTTTCGTCCCTCCCCTCTCCCACCCCTTCGTCCCTCCCCTGTCCCACCCCTCTCCCACCCCTTCGTCCCTCCCCTGTCCCACCCCTTCGCCCCTCGCCTCTCCCACCGCTTCGTCCCCTCCGTCCCGCCCCTCGCCCTCCCGTCCCCTCCCCTCCGTCCCGCCCCTCGCCCTCCCGTCCCCTCCCCTCCGTCCCGCCCCTCGCCCTCCCGTCCCCTCCCCTCCGTCCCGCCCCTCGCCCTCCCGTCCCCTCCCCTCCGTCCCGCCCCTCGCCCTCCCGTCCCCTCCCCTCCGTCCCGCCCCTCTCCCTCCCGTCCCCTCCCCTCCGTCCCGCCCCCCTCCGTCCCGTCCCCTCCCCTCCGTCCCGCCCCTCCGTCCCGTCCCCTCCCCTCCGTCCCGCCCCTCCGTCCCGTCCCCTCCCCTCCGTCCCGCCCCTCCCCTCCGTCCCGCCCCTCCCCTCCGTCCCGCCCCTCTCCCTCCCCTTCGCCCCGCCCCTCTCCCTCCCCTCCCCTTCGCCCCGCCCCTCTCCCTCCCCTCCGTCCCGCCCCTCTCCCTCCCCTCCGTCCCGCCCCTCCCCTCCGTCCCGCCCCTCCCCTCCGTCCCGCCCCTCCCCTCCGTCCCGCCCCTCCCCTCCGTCCCGCCCCTCCCCTCCGTCCCGCCCCTCCCCTCCGTTCCGCCCCTCCCCTCCCCTTCGTCCCGCCCCTCCCCTCCGTTCCGCCCCTCCCCTCCCCTTCGTCCCGCCACTCTCCCTCCCCTCCCCTCCCCTCGCCTTCGTCGAGCCCCTCTCCCTCCCCTCCCCTCCCCTCCCCATTGTCCCTCTCCCTCCCCTCCCCTCCCCTCCCTATTGTCCCTCTCCCTCCCCTCCCCTTCGTCCCTCCCCTTCGTCCCTCCCCTTCGTCCCGCCCCTCTCCCTCCCCTCCCCTTCGTCCCGCACCTCTCTCCCCTCCCCTTCCCCTCCGTCCCGCCCCTCTCCCTCCCCTTCCCTTACCACCCCTTCGTCCCGCCCCTCTCCCTCCCCTCCCCTCCCCTTCACTCCCCTTCGTCCCGCCCCTCTCCCTCCCCTCCCCTCCCCTTCACTCCCCTTCGTCCCGCCCCTCTCCCTCCCCTCCCCTCCCCTTCACTCCCCTTCGTCCCGCCCCTCTCCCTCCCCTCCCCTTCGTCCCGCCCCTCTCCCTGCGCTCCTCTCCCCTTCCCGCCCCTTCGTCCTGCCCCTTCGTCCCGCCCCTTCGTCCCGCCTCTCCCCTCCCCCTCCCCTTCCCGCCCCTTCGTCCTGCCCCTCCCTTCGTCCTGCCCCTTCGTCCCGCCTCTCCCCTCCCCCCCTTCCGTCCGCCCCCCCTCCCCTTCGCCCCTCCCCCTCCCTTCGCCCCTCCCCCTCCCCTTCGCCCCTCCCCCTCCCCTTCCCCCCCCCCCTCGCCCCTCCCCCTCCCCTTCCCCCCCCCCCCCTCGCCCCTCCCCCTCCCCTTCCCCCCCCCTCGCCCCTCCCCCTCCCCTTCCCCCCCCCTCGCCCCTCCCCCTCCCCTTCCCCCCCCCTCGCCCCTCCCCCTCCCCTTCGCCCCTCCCCCTCCCCTTCGCCCTTCCACCTCCCCTTCGCCCCTCCCCCTCCCCTTCGCCCCTCCCCCTCGCCTTCGCCCCTTCCCCTCCCCTTCGCCCCTCCCCCTCCCCTTCGCCCCTCCCCCTCCCCTTCGCCCCTCCCCCTCCCCTTCGCCCCTCGCCTCGCCCCTCCCCCTCCCCTTCGCCCCTCGCCTCGCCCCTCCCCTTCGCCTCTCCCCTCCCCTTCGCCCCTCCCCTCCCCCCTCCCCTGGGCCACTCCCCTCCCCCTCCCCTTCGCCTCTCCCCTCCCCCCTCCCCTTCGCCTCTCCCCTCCCCCCTCCCATTCGCCTCTCTCCTCCCCCCTCCCCTTCGCCTCTCTCCTCCCCCCTCCCCTTCGCCTCCCTCCTCCCCCCTCTCCTCCGACCCTCGCCTCTCCCCTCCCTCCTCCCCCCTCCCCTCCGACCCTCCCCTCCCCTCCGACCCTCCCCTCCCTCCTCCCCCCTCCCCTCCGACCCGCGCCTCTCCCCTCCCCCCTCCCCTCCGCCCCGCGCCTCTCCCCTCCCCCCTCCCCTCCGCCCCTCGCCTCTCCCCTCCCCTCCCCCCTCCCCTCCGCCCCTCGCCTCTCCCCTCCCCCCTCCCCTCCGCCCCTCGCCTCTCCCCTCCCCCCCTACCCTCCGCCCCTCCCCCCCTACCCTCCGCCCCTCCCCCCCTACCCTCCGCCCCTCGCCTCTCCTCTCCCCCCCTACCCTCCGCCTCTCCCCCTCGCCTCTCCCCTTCGCCCCTCGCCTTTCCCCTTCGCCCCTCGCCTTTCCCCTTCGCCCCTCGCCTTTCCCCTTCGCCCCTCGCCTTTCCCCTTCGCCCCTCGCCTTTCCCCTTCGCCCCTCGCCTTTCCCCTTCGCCCCTCGCCTTTCCCCTTCGCCCCTCGCCTCTTTCCTTCGCCCCTCGCCCCTCGCCTCTCCCCTTCGCCCCTCGCCTCTCCCCTTCGCCCCTCGCCTCTCCCCTTCGCCCCTCGCCTCTCCCCTTCGCCCCTCGCTCCTCCCCTTCGCCCCTCGCCTCTCCCCTTCGCCCCTCGCCTCTCCCCTTCGCCCCTCGCCTCTCCCCTTCGCCCCTCGCCTCTCCCCTTCGCCCCTCGCCTCTCCCCTTCGCCCCTCGCCTCTCCCCTTCGCCCCTCGCCTCTCCCCTTCGCCCCTCGCCTCTCCCCTTCGCCCCTCGCCTCTCCCCTCGCCCCTCCCCTCCCCTTCGCCCCTCCCCTCCCTTTCGCCCCTCCCCTCCCCTTCGCCCCTCCCCTCCCCTTCGCCCCTCCGCTCCCCTTCGCCCCTCCCCTCCCCTTCGCCCCTCCCCTCCCCTCGCCCCTCCCGTTCGCCCCTCCCCTTCGCCCCTCCCCCCTCCCCTCCCCTTCGCCCGTCCCCCCTCCCCTCCCCTTCGCCCCTCCCCTCCCCTTCGCCCCTCCCCCCTCCCCTCCCCTTCGCCCCTCCCCTCCCCTTCGCCCCTCCCCTCCCCCCCCTCCTCCCCTCCCCTTCGCCCCTCCCCTCCCCCCTCCCCTCCCCTTCGCCCCTCGCCTCTCCCCTCCCCTCCCCCCCTCCCCTCCCCCCCTCCCCTTCGCCCCTCGCCTCTCCCCTCCCCTCCCCCCCTCCCCTTCGCCCCTCGCCTCTCCCCTCCCCTCCCCCCTCCCCTTCGCCCCTCGCCTCTCCCCTCCCCTCCCCCCCTCCCCTTCGCCCCTCGCCTCTCCCCTCCCCTCCCCCCCTCCCCTTCGCCCCTCGCCTCTCCCCTCCCCTCCCCCCCTCCCCTTCGCCCCTCGCCTCTCCCCTCCCCTCCCCCCCTCCCCTTCGCCCCTCGCCTCTCCCCTCCCCACCTCCCCTTCGCCCCTCGCCTCTCCCCTCCCCACCTCCCCTTCGCCCCTCTCCCCTCCCCTCCCCACCTCCCCTTCGCCCCTCTCCCCTCCCCTCCCCACCTCCCCTTCGCCCCTCGCCTCTCCCCTCCCCACCTCCCCTTCGCCCCTCGCCTCTCCCCTCCCCACCTCCCCTTCGCCCCTCGCCTCTCCCCTCCCCACCTCCCCTTCGCCCCTCGCCTCTCCCCTCCCCACCTCCCCTTCGCCCCTCGCCTCTCCCCTCCCCACCTCCCCTTCGCCCCTCGCCTCTCCCCTCCCCACCTCCCCTTCGCCCCTCGCCTCTCCCCTCCCCACCTCCCCTTCGCCCCTCGCCTCTCCCCTCCCCACCTCCCCTTCGCCCCTCGCCTCTCCCCTCCCCACCTCCCCTTCGCCCCTCGCCTCTCCCCTCCCCACCTCCCCTTCGCCCCTCGCCTCTCCCCTCCCCACCTCCCCTTCGCCCCTCGCCTCTCCCCTCCCCACCTCCCCTTCGCCCCTCGCCTCTCCCCTCCCCACCTCCCCTTCGCCCCTCGCCTCTCCCCTCCCCACCTCCCCTCCGCCCCTCGCCTATCCCCTCCGCCCCTCGCCTCTCCCCTCCCCCCCTCGCCTCTCCCCTCCCCCCTCCCCTTCGCCTCCCCCCTCCGTCCCTCCCCCCTCCGTCCCTCCCCCCTCCGACCCGCCCCTCTCCGACCCGCCCCCCTCCGACCCGCCCCCCTCCGACCCGCCCCCCTCCGACCCGCCCCCCTCCGTCCCGCCCCCCTCCGACCCGCCCCCCTCCGTCCCGCCCCCCTTTTGTACCTTCCTGCACTGCCTTTTCTCCATCCATATGATAGAGTATTTTTCTTATTAGTTTGTATTCTCTGTTTCTGCGCCTGGTGTGCTCTTCATTGTTTACTATCTTTTGGTCTTCTTTGTTATACCTTGTATTTCCTGTAGACCAATTTACAATTTTTTTTCATCTTGTCATATTATTTTGTTACTTCTCATTAATTTCTGTCTCACTTTGTACCTGTTTTACCTCCGCTCTGTCATTAATCTCATGAAACAACATAGAGCTTTGCTGATGTTTGAATTATTTTATTCTCTAAATTTTTACGTTTGCGGTGTATTTGTTGTGCTTTGTTTTACTTATTTCTCTGTGTCTTCCCAGTCATAATAGTAAGATGTTAATTGAACTTCTCATGTTACCAGTAAATTTTTGCAGAAAATAGGTAAACAAAAGACCTAGTGTGTATGTGACATCAATCACCCCAAAATAAAATTGTGGATTACTTTGTGGAAAACACAAACCAGTAATGATAATATGTTTAGTGTGCAAATAAAATTGGTTTTGCTGGGGGCATACATCTTAAATGAGTAAACTTGCATAGACTAGAGGTTACAGGAAAGCCGCAGAAAATGTTTTCCTGCCAAAGAGTGGCCAAGAGCTTGTGGCCATTGTTTACTGTGATGCAGTATGGACTTTTTCATTCATTACCCTGAAAAGGGCATAGGAAGACTTGGAAAATACTCTGCAACTTTCCAGACAAACTAGATGAAAAAATTACATTTAAAGAGAAATTGAATCACAAAAGGAGAGAGGAAAAAAAAAATCACCTGTCATCAGAACAATGCAGCTACCCTCAAAGGTATTTTGGAAATGTAGGAAACTGAGGGATGTGAAGTACAAATTGTTAGACCATCCAACTACAAACTGGGAACTTTTCGTTTTGCTTTTCTGTATGTGAGTCTTAGCAATTATATACATATGACTAAATAGTTAAAATTTTAACCTTATAATAACTGTGCTTTCTATGTCTATCGGCCCAGTTTTCATATCGTCATAGGACTCACCTTCAAAGCTCTATGGCAAGGAGTGGAGTCATCCTGAAAAATGGAAACATCTCCAAACTGTCTCTAACGGATGGCATAAGCTTCCTTCCAATGATGCTAATGTAGGCATCTGCATTGACAGTGCCATTGATGAAGCCCAGATGACTTACTCCGTGACTGGAAATGCACCCCCAGACCATCTGTCCTTGTGGGTGTTTGACTGTATCTGTTATGCATGATGGCAAAAATTCTTCACCTTTTCTTCGATGCATGAACACTTTTCCATCTGAGCTATGCAGATTAAATTTGGACTCGTCTGAAAAGATTACTTTGTTCCACATCTCAGGTGTCCATGTCGCTTGTGCCTTTGCCCATTGTAGTCACTTTGTCACATTATCTTGGTCAATAAAGGCTTCCTTCTAGAAAGACGGACTGAGAGTCCAGCCTCCAGTAGTCTATTTCTTACAGTTTTACTGGTTACTGAGATGTCGCACATTTCTTCCCAGTCTTGCTTTAGTTCAGTTGATGACGCGACGATCATTGAGTGAAAACCTTTTCAATACCCGCTCCTGTTTGGCAGTAGACGCCCTTTTCCAACCTCCTCCTTTCTCACGATCAACATTTCCTTTTTCCCTGTATTTTTTCAGTAACCTTGAAATCATTGACTGATTAAATCCTGTCTTAAAGGCCGTCTCTCTGGTGCTGAGACCAACAAACGAATAAGCAAGTATAGCAGCTTTCTTTTCTGGTGTTAATTCAACTGACTGCCCATCTTCTGACTGCAAAGTCTCAACTCAAAATGGCAATATAACCACCGGTTTCATTGTAAAACCAATCGACAACAACAAAGAGTTGTGTATTGTTGCAAAACCTGCATGAAGAAGTCAGATAATTAAGGCAAGAATATGTCAGCAACACAGCAACGTTTAGCAACAATGGGACTGGTATAACCTGCAGCAAACTGCTGCAAAAGACAAAAAGATGAAGTAATTCATGGTGATGCAATAAATATTTCCACCACTGTAGTTTGTCTTGCCATGTATTTTTTTTTTTTTTTTTTTAAACTGCTTTTCACTTCTTTCAATCACCCTGAAGGGTCATGCATACAGTGGAGTTCGTGGTGGTCTTAGGGCATCATTCCTTGGCCACACATACTTGTACTCACACTTAAATAAGACCTCGAAAATGAATTTTCTTTCTCCATGCCTTAAAGGATTTTGCATCATGAGAAGACACACATGCAAACATAACTGGCTTAAAACTGCTGTCGAATCACCTGGCATAAGCTGAAGAACAGGCGTAGTCAAAAAGAATTCTCCCTGCACTCCTATCTGTTCACCATACACGAGCTGTGTGGCTGAACAATCCCAGTCCTCTTTTATCGCCCTGCACAGTCCCATTAATATCAAAGGCAGTGTATCCGACCCGGCTTCGATGTGACATGTCAATCCAGCCTCTAAAGAGTGATGCATGTACCGTCCCATTACTTGCAGGACGGTGGCTCATAGTGCGAAAATGGTTACATCCACATAACTTGAGAAGCTCCTTGAACAGCTGGCTCTTAATTTGTCTGTCCCTGTCTGTAGTGATTATCTGCAGAATTCCACACCTAGCAAACCGTCAGTTAACTAGAGCACTGGCCACTGATTCCACAGAAATGTGTGGAACAGGTAATGCTTCAGGCCACCTAGTAAACCTTTTGATCATAATAAGTAAGAGGCAAAATAAGTGAGAATGTGGGAGAGGGCCCACAGTGTCATTATGGGTTCCAAAAATCTTCCTTTTAGGGTGGGGAAAGAATCTACAGGTGCAAAGACATGCCTGGGATCTTCGCAGATTTGGCATTTTCTGAAAGCACACGCCCATCTCTGGCAATTCTTATGAACGCCAGGTCAACCCACTTTATCTGTAACCAGCTTTGCAGATGCTTAAGTTCCGGGATATGATAGGTTGGGGTAAATGTTAAAAGTGCTATGTCGCCACCTCATAGGAATGAATGACTACTCCGTTACCCAATGTGTCGCATCAAAGTGTTGCACCAAACTCCTCGATGTGTACCCTGCATCAGTATGTACTCTAGCCATAACACATTGGAATCCAGGTTAACTATAACCTGATGGAGGAAAGCACGTGTTTCTTGTTCCACTGCCAACTCCACCCAATCAACTGGATTAAGGCTGCACAGTTTTGGGACAGTCAGTCAGCTACAATATTGTTTTCACCCACAGTGTGATGAATATCAGTTGTAAATTGTGCAATAAACTCAGCGTATCTTCACTGATGAGGCAAGTTGAGCTGTGTCAGTTGTTGGAAGATTAATGTCAGAGATTTGTGATCTGCAAAAAGTTTGAAATGCTGGCTCTCCAACCAAGACCTAAAATGTTTCACTGTCAAGTATGCGAAAATTCTCAGTCCAATGCACACCATTTTTGTTGTTGGCAGTAGCTCTGTGGTTACCAATTTGGAGAAATGAACTATTCCAACACTGCGCCTACAGCCATCTAGCTCGCATCAACCATCAATGCCATGGCAGCACCTGCAACTGGGCATGCTTTGGCTGCGTTTGCCAGAGCTGTTTTTAGGTCACAAAATACTCTTCCAGCACCTGTTCAAGGAAACTTCCTGCTGCTATCCATGTTTTTACAGATGAGCAGTCTGTTTAGAGGTTCCCATACCTCTGCCTAATGTGGTAGACGTCTTCTAGAATAGTTCAACATTACTAAAAATGGTATTAAGCCTTTGTGTTTTAGAAAAGTTCCTGTAGAATGTAAATACTGTAGGGTTAAAAGAGACCACTCACTTAAAACCAGAAGCTTTGAGTTGTCAGTAGGCACACAGAAAAAAAAATGGACGTGCTAGCTTATGGAGTTATCCTTTGACGAGCTAGAGTAAAATACAGAAATACATTTTACTCTAGCTCGTTAAAAAATAACTCCAAAAGCTAGCAAGTTTTTCTTCTCTTGTATGTGCTTCTCACCAACTCACACTTCTCCTTGTCAGTGAGTGGTCTCCTTTAATCTTGAAGTAATTATCAGGCCTTTCTGCATAGGGACTGCATATCCCAAAACTGCACTTCCTAAAACTGCACTTCCTAAAACTGCACTTCCTTTTTAACCAAGACACATTTATTACAATTATTGACTATTCCATAACTCTCTAGCCTTTCAAACAGCATCTGTAACTGCTTGATATACTGCTTCTTACTCTCAGAAAACACCATAACATCATCCATGTAACAGAAAACAAAGGCAAAATGTTGCAGTATTTCGTGCATGAAGCAGTGCCATGCCTGGGCAGTGTTCCATAGGCCAAAAAGCATGGTACTGCATTCAAATGGGGCAGTAAGTGCAGTTTTGTGCTCATCTGTTTTTACTATCAGTATTTGTTAACTATCATACTATAAGTATGTGCATCAGACACATTATTGTTAAAATCGGCCACATTTGGAACTGGATATCTGTCCAGAGTGGTGCATGGGTTTAAGGCTCTATAGTCCGTGCACATTATTTATGAGCCATTCTTTTTCTTAATCATTTGGAGAGGGGATGCCCATGCACAGAGAGAGCTTGTGCCCGTCGTCTCTGAAAGCGTACTGTCAAAATCTAACTGTAAAAACTTTGTGTTCTGCCTAACAGCAGCTCTTGTCATGGGGAAAGCCTCATCAGAGGTCCACTGCATGAGCGTCTAGGGAAGTGATTCCAGCGGTGGTTTCCCATTGCTTTCCACTGATGACGATGAAATGATAATGAGGACAAAACAACACCCAGTCCCTGAGTGAAGAAAATCCCCGACCCAGCCGGAAATCGAACCTGGGCCGCTTGGCGTGACAGACTGTCCGGCGCACTGACCATTCAGCTATCGGGGCAGACAATCTAACTATGCAGCATGTAATTTGTGTGGTGGTAATTGCCGCAGCCTATCAGCCAAAGGTTGTCCTGTTGTGGTCTGTATGTGACGTGTGGAATGGCATAATTTGCTCTTAGCCACTGCTGGGTCCATAAGTGTGAGAAAGTCTGAGAGCAGCTGTTGTCTGTCATGATCTTGGTAGCTGGCATAGAGGTATGCATTCAGCCTCCATTCAGTTATCAGAGAAGCTCAAGCACTGCAATAGTTGCTTTGCATCAGTGTAGCAGCCACTTTAGCTCTAAGGACAGCACTACTCTTTCATAACTCCTCCATGATCACATGAACCACGATATTCTTAACTTCGTTCTCCCATATGCTTCCATTGAGTAGTTGACAAGTCTCTCTCCACATTGAAATTTTGTTAACACTGGCCATGGTCTGTTCTGAGTTCTTGTCCTGTAGAACTGGCACAAAAGCTGTAAAGTGCTTAAAAATTTGCCTGCAGTGTGTGGTGGTGCCATTGCGCACTATGTGGAAATCTCCATCCAAATCGAATATCACTGTCTGCTGTCTGTATGTGGCAATTGCAGAATTACTCACTTCTGTAAGTAAGGGATGTGTTGAAGATGTACAGTGTTCATATGCGTCCGTAAGATACACACTGATTTCTGATTCCGTGTCAATAAGAGAACGGTCAACAGTCATACTGTCTTGCACAAAACTCTGGCAAGAGCCAGTAATTGCAGATGCCAGAGCATTTTTACTGTGAAATATAGCTGGGCATAATAATTAATTAGCAAATACTCATCTTTGTTTCTCGGTGATCTCCAATGCTGCACCGAGCGAGGTGGCGCAGTAGTTAGCACACTGGACTCGCATTCGGGAGGACGACGGTTCAATCACGTGTCCGGCCATCCTGATTTAGGTTTTCCGTGATTTCCCTAAATCGCTCCAGGCAAATGCCGGGATGGTTCCTCTGAAAGGGCACGGCCGACTTCCTTCCCTGTCCTTCCCTAATCCGATGAGACCGATGACCTCGCTGTTTGGTCTCTTTCCCCGAAACCAACCAACCAATCCAATGCTGCAGAGCTGTAAAAGAATTTTTGTGAGTATTTGCTCCATCAAAATTTGACAGTAAAGCTAATGGTTTAGTAGTACCAAGAAAAATTTCAAGAAATTCAGGTTGTCATGATGTACTCTTTCAGAATTACAGTTTTCATTGCATAAAACTGTAACAAAACTGGCTCACAAAATCTTTCAGAAAACTGAGGCCCCATTGGCTGTTTCGCCACTGTTTATATATATTTCTAACAAAACTGTTCACATCATTCGTTATTCGAAACAGAAAATTTATGAATTAGAATCAAAAATTTTCTGTTGTAAATCAATTGGTATCATCTAGTTGCACATTAAATTGTTCCTCGCACATTGCAACGTAGTTTTACACAACTTTTAACTTTAAGTATTGAAATTCATAAAACATGTTCAGTAACAATGCTTTTTATTAGGTTGCTTAAATCCGTAAGATTATCAGTTGGAAAATTTTCCTAACATTTGAGCAAGTTTATTCTATAAATACTAATGAAAAGCTTCTAAAAGTTATTTTGGAATTACAAAATCTGAGATGTTTATGATTTGTGTTCAAGTATCAATTAATAATAGTCCAACCAGTGCAGAGATATTTGTGTGCTTGCTAACGTCAGAATTAAATTAAATGAATCAATGCAATAAATTGAGTTCGAAAGACAAGATAAATGAAATAATACTGTTACAAAATTTATAAAAGGCTATAAATGTGGCTGCCTGACACATGCGGTCATACTTATCCTAAAGATCATATATTGATATTTTTCCACAGCAAGAAATGCACTTTGTCTTCCTGTGACGAGTATCATCCACCATGAACTGGAAAATGTTCCATTCTGGTTTGTATTTTATGTGAGATCTCTGAATCACTTTTGGCAAATGCTATGATGATTCATTAATGAAGATATGGTCCATTAATTCACCCATGCTTCGCCAACTAAGATTGTGGTCCTCTACAGTCAACTCAATCTGGACAAAACAAACATTACCCTCCCTTTATTCCTTTGTTTGTACTCCAATTAGTACATTGCTCCATCATTTCTGAATTGGTGTTCCAGCGAGAGAGCCTACCGTTGTTCAGTGTGTTTGTGATGTACAAGTTTCAGCCACCAATGTTTAACTTGGTTGTATTTTATTTACTGAGAAAGAGTGGTATCAATTTATCTGAACACTTGCACTTCATTTTTCCTGATGAGATAGAAAGTGGAGCACAAGAACTAAGGTTTTGTGTAATGTTCTATTTTTCTCTAAACGTTGATAAAGGAGACATTAAAATTGTAAGATCATTCAGCATTACATGCTGAATACGCTGTTAATCCATTTTTTATTCCCACTAAAATATCAATTCAAAATGTAAGCTAAGAAAAAATGAATTTCCAGTTGTTGCTGAGTGTTGACAGAAGGGTAACAAGTAGGGGAAAATCCTTTTATTAATGATTTTTGGAAAAATTTATTCCACTTAACTGATAAAGAATTTCTGAGCCACCACCTAGCTTCAAGTTTCGGGGAAATTCAGTACCCAGAGAACTGATGTGCTTGCAGTGGAAGTGCAGAACAGTGGACCAAAAGGCATGGAATCAACAGCCTGCTGTTGTTGCTGTGAAACAAGAAAAATGTTACAATAATACCAATCAGTCATTGCTCTGTAAGCATTTTTGACGTACCAATATATATTTTTATGCAAGAGCTATTATAGTTAGTATTGATTTCTTTTTTAAATGCTGTTAGAAAACTGTTATTACCAGGTGCATTTCATGTAAATTTATTTCAAGAGTATATTTTGATTTATTGTCAGCAGTCTGTTGTTTCCTTTAGAAAGTGAACTAAACTGACAATATTTTAGTTTTGTGTGCAGTTCTTTTTTAACTACTGCATGAACATGGGGTTATTTTTATTCCTTGTTTTGTCATTTAGTACTGTTTGGTGGATACTGACACCCAGAGCAGCTGAACATTATCATCAACGGTCAGATGCAAATTCTAGAACTCCAGGTATTATTTTTATGCTGGTAAATTAATATTTCCAAGGGATTTTTATTGTAGGGTCCTTATACCAGTGATACACCCACGACAGACTATAGTATGTCTAATTATATGAAGTTTAGAGCTCAGCATTAAATGTTCAGTTTTTGAGAAAGGACCACAAAGCTTTGTAAACTTTTTTACATTCTTTATATATAAAAACAAAGATGAGGTGACTTACCAAACAAAAGCGCTGGCAGGTCGATAGACACACAAACAAACACAAACATACACACAAAATTCAAGCTTTCGCAACAAACTGTTGCCTCATCAGGAAAGAGGGAAGGAGTTTGTTGCGAAAGCTTGAATTTTGTGTGTATGTTTGTGTTTGTTTGTGTGTCTATCGACCTGCCAGCGCTTTTGTTCGGTAAGTCACCTCATCTTTGTTTTTATATATAATTTTTCCCACGTGGAATGTTTCCTTCCATTATATTGATATCATTTTTACATTCTTTTTGTGATATATTTGCTTTTATTCTTCCTACATTGGTATAAAGAATCTTAAAGATCTCTTTTCCAACGAGGTTGCAACAATTTAATAAAGTGGTCACAATACGGACATAATCCAGTCACAGAACTGCATCAGTATGATAGGTGCAAGAGAAATTTGAAAGAGTCACGTCTATATGGGAGATGTGCAATTGTAAATGAATTATTTGTTACAAATATCAAAATCTCGGCTCTACCACCTGGCAGTAAATGCGAAATATGCTGGATAAGTTCAGTCTGAATTAAAGTTGACTTCATTTGGGTCACGGATGTATTCAGCATGCAAAGTTTGAAGAATTACTAAAGCCCCTTGCACAATAATAATTTTAGATTTGTAGGACCTGTAAATATATATTCCGTCGACAGGTAAAATGACACCATGAATCGCTCCCAACAAAAATATGAAATTCTGTTTATTGATCTTAAAACTGGTAACATTATTAAAACAATGTAAAAATAAATCCTATATGTGTCAGTAAAATATAGAGAGCAAACACTGTCGTTATACCTGTCTAAAGGTGATTGTGCGTCACTCCAGACTTTCAGGAAAGAGGAAGGGTTATTACACAATTTTTGATGGAAGTTAGTCAACGCAACACTGTTTCAATATATGGGCAGAAAACTCAAAAAAATATTGTAGCCATTGTGCCCAAAACTCCATAGTGCTTGTAGGTGGAGGAGCTTCGGCGTAAACAAGTCTCGACACCACATTCCATAAATGCTTAAATGCGAGGCCTACTAGTAGTTATGGCACTGAACTTTTATTCAGAAAGAGCAGGTATCACTACCTGGGCTAGCCATCTTGATTAAGTTTTTCATGGTTGTCCTGAAATAATTTCAAGCAAATATTGAAATGGTTCCTTCATTTTTACCCCAGCCAGTTTCTGGGCCATTCTTAAGAAACCTGATTTATTATCCTCACCTCTATTTACTATAATGTGGCTGGAGAATTCAGCTATACTCATCTTCCCTTTTTTGATTTGATGTTCATGATTGGCAAACTGTTGTTAAAAACAAGTTCAGATATTTAAAATGTTATGAAAAGGATAGATTGCTACTCACTGTAAAGATGATGCATTAAGTTGCAGGCAGGCGTAACGATAAGACTGGTGGACATTGACCTTTCAACCAGTGCCTTCTTCAGAAAGGAAGAAACACATACATTCACTCAAGCAAGCGCACACCCACACACACACAAACACGAGACTGCTATCTCTGGCCAGAAAGTCTGTGTATTTCTTCCTCTATGAGCAAGTGACTGACCCATCCTAGATTATTCAAGTGTGTAAGACCCGAACCCAATAGGACTAATGGGAGATATTGAATGGATACAAAGGAGAGCAGCTTTAATGGTCACAGGTTTGTTCGATCCCTGAGAGACTGTCACAGATATGCTGAAAGAACTGAACTAGCAGGTGCTTGAAGAAAGACACAATCAATCCTATGAAAACCTAAGTAGACAGTTCATAAAAGCAACTTTAAGTGATGAATATAAGAATACATCATGATTCTCTATGTGCCATTCCCATAGGGACTGCAAAAAGAACATTAGACTAATTATGGAATGAACGGTAACATTTAAGCAATCATTCTCCCCACAACCCACACATGAATAGAATGGAAGAAAGCCCTAATAACTGATGCAACTGGATGTACCTTCTACCATGCACATCATAGGGGGTTTGATCTAGATATGCAGGTTTCCATCATTTTATGCTGTAGAAGAGCATCACACACATGTATAAATCCACCAAAAGCTGTACATTGTCATTTTGAGAACTGAAATCATAGTTCTGATTAACCTACATAGGACTCAAACAATACAGTATAAAAAATATGGGAGTGGCACCATACATCATCTGAGCAAGTTCCTTGGTTCCAGTCATCTACAGGTGTCCTGGGAGGAATAGTCAGTATTCAGGGACATGACAAGACTGATCATTTGAAGCAAAAAGTGTAGTAAAGGTTGTCTCTTTAAGGCACACCTTAAGAGCTACAAGCTCTCATTCAGTAGAAACATGTTTCACTGTAGCGAAGATGAACAAGTGCTCATAGCTCCTGAGGTATGCAGTTTAGAGCACATGTTGTTTTGGCCACAGTTGATGCCAACATACATTGTTTTTCCCTCTATCCTAACCTCTACAATATTTGGAAGTATCTTTTTATTTATATTCTGTTATAAAACCTTTTCCCCCTCCTTGTTGATATTACTTTTTTAATTTGCTGGCAGGGGAACTACATCATGACGAAACTGTGCTTTGTGTTCTGTCTTTGTATATTTCTGTCCTTGTCAAAATGAGTGTCATGTACCAAGTCTTCTCTTGCCACTATTCAATCAGTTGTAAGCCTTTTTGTTAAAGTTTTCCTTGCAGGTTTTGCAGTTAATTTGACTATGAAAGCAGATGTGGCACACTGAGTTAATGGTCATTGGAATGTTATATGTAATTGAGTATTAATGCATCTTATTCGCAGGCATTTGACTTGTATTATACACAGTGTTGTATACTAGTTAATTGGGATGTGATCAGAAAGCAGTCAGTACATATTAGTTAATTTTGATTCACCTGTTCCCATGAACCATTTTACTGAGTGTGTCCTTAGAGCGCATGTCACATTGATCAAATCATGAAAAATTTTCTTAGCATGATGTGAAAGTAACTGTTAACAGATATGACAACCATATGTGGCAAGCCTGTTAGAAATGAGCATTTTACTGTGATAGCCGTGATAAATACCACAGTTGTATATGATGACCTAGAATGTTTCACACTGCATCTTTTACAAGATTTTTGCCTGTATCACATAATATCTTTTACAAGATTTTTGCCTGTATCACATAATTCAAGAAAATATTCCCAAGATCATCTCACTAAAATTTTAGATGTCACGTATTTGGGTACAATAATTTAGCATCATGCAGTTTCAATATTTATGCTCAAAGGTCTAAACATTGTGTATGAAAGTTTCTAAATTTTAATCAGCTCTTGGTTGTGGAAGCTAAGGAACATATGGTGGAAGTGTTGTATACTTTTTATACTGCAGACAAACATGATGACCAAATTATGTTTGTGCTGTCATTCTTCTAAACAGAGACAACACAAATGTGATATCTTCTTTTTTGGCATTATTTTGTGTGTTTTATTGTGAGCACTAAGTAATTTAAGATTTAATGGCATCTGAAGCACTCTTGAAGAGACTTTCTGTCTTATGATCATGTGGAATATTATTAAAAATAAAATTATAAAAATAATTTCAAACAAGAATTTAAAAAAATATATTTTATTTTTGGTTTCAGCCTTTCTCTAAAAACTCCAGGAGTGACTCCTTTTCAGGCAACAACTTCTCATACAGAAAATCACCATGAAACCCCGAAAAGTGGTTACCAGAGAGCACGAGTTTTATATGACTATGATGCCAAGGATGCCACTGAACTGAGCCTGATGGCAGATGAGGTAAACACATTTCAAGATAAGTGGTGAACACCTAGAACAAGTAACATTAAATTAATATTTAGGGGTAATATAAACAAATTACATGAAATGGGACAAATAAGTAAAATCTCTAGTTGGGAAGACAAATGGAAGATTGGAAAATTTGTTGCAAGAGTGCTGGGAAAGTGCAGTGCATCTGTAAAGGGGCCTGCACATATTCAGTATTTATTGACAATACTAATTTATCAAACCTTGGTATATTGAAGTGACATCATACCATCAATAATATTGGCAATAATTACAAAATTAAGACAAGGATACATTGCTCTCACTATATGGAGGTGATGTTGAGACACAGACATGCATAACAAAAAGACTGCTAAGTATGTGAGCTTTCAGCCAAAAGGCCTTCGTCTAACGTAGAAAACACACTCATTCATGCAAGCACAACGCCCTCCCCTCTACCCCCCCTTCTGCTCTCTCTCTCTCTCTCTCTCTCTCTCTCTCTCTCTCACACACACACACACACACACACACACACACACACACACACACACATACACATGAGATAACCACTGCGTCTGGTCACTGAGGTTGCACTGCAAGCAACGACATCTGGTGGGAGAAGCAAACTGGATGGTCAGAGTAAGGAGGAGACAGGCGGGGTGAAGAGGGTAACAGGGCAAGAGTCAGATTGTCAGTTGACAAACGTAATTTTACAAGGTTAAGATGACAAACACCCAAAAAGATGTGTATGCTGCAATTATATTACCTACAGCTTGTAAGAAATCAAAAACAAAAAAAAAAAAAAAAAAAAAAAATAGGATATGTGTCCAAGAGTGGTTGGGGGAAAACAAATAGTGGGTGGTCACATGCTAATTTACGGACTAAACTCAGAACCATGGACCCAAAAGATATCATAAATTATTTTCTGGTAAGTCCTACATCATACAACAAGTTATTAATGTTGATAAGAGATACAACAGAGAAGCAATAATCCTTAAGGAGAGAGGCAGTTGCAGATGACAACAGATTAGGAGTAACCCTGAAATTGCTGGTGACAGGCAAGTCATTATAATGTTACGAAGTTTAGTTCTGTAAGATCTGCAAATTCAACTAATAAAACTGTGAAAACATGTCAAGCAATTCTATCTTCCTGATAAGGATATGTTCAGGCAATAAACATGAAGTATGTTTTTGCCCGTTGTGATAATTTGGTGTAATTGATATGCATTTTCCAAACTGCTTGTTACTGATTGCAAATATGATGTATTTTTCAAAGTAAAAGCAGTTTTCCCAAACTGCTATGTAATTCACCAATCTATACTATAGCTTCAAATTAATTGTGTCATAAGAGAATGCTCCGTTAACCTTCCTGAAGTGGTATATACAGTGATTATCTTCGCATAGCCTATTAAAATAGTTTTGTATTAAAATATTACTTAAAAATTGAATCTGAGGTATGATATACACAGACGAAATGAAAACATAAACAGTGCACACTAACACTGTGTGGCTGGTTGATGTACTATATTACCTTCTGAATGGAGAATATTGTCAAATCATCAACACTTGACCTCACATGTCCAGTATCTATTGACAATATGTCTATAAGCCCCCTCAGGCAGTCAATATATTGATGGTTTGATAATACCATTGAATGACCCCTTTATGGAAATGGCATATAGTATTGTAGTATAATCAGTTCTGGAGTGCTCCATCGTTTGGAGTCCTTAGTGAACAGACATGGTGGCAGACATCAAAAACACTCAGGAGACTGTAAATAGTAATCTCTTAAAGAAATACAATGTTGTTTTTGCAAAACCCATTTGATAAGTGTAAAGAAACAGTATTTAAGAGAGAGTACATGACATTTCTGCTGCCACTATTTCTAATTCACCCTTAAGGATCATGAGAATAGAATAAGACCAGAGATGATGATGATGATGATGCATACAGAAGCATATACCTAGCCCTTTTCCCCCTCACTCAGTACACAAATAAAACAGGATAGAAAATCGCTAATATTTGCTACAAAGTACTGTATGCTATGAACTGTATAGTAGCTTGTACAACATATATGTATTTCTCAAAATACATACCCTATAATTGAACTTCCTAAATCTGCTTCTTACATCTGCATTCATAGTGCTTCGTAAGACATCTAAAGATGTGGAACGAAGGATTCACCATCATCATCATCATCATTCCCTACCCCACCTCTCAACTCCCCTCTGATGTCTCATCCTCCTATTCCATTATAAAACAATGCACAAAAGTCTGGCAGTCATTAAGCCTCTTTATATGGTCTAATTTGTCTGATTTTATCATCATAGTCTTTTCATGAAATATCAGATTCTCTCTCTGGAGCATTTTCTCTGCTGTTTGGCAGATATTTACAATTTCATTTTTGCAATGTGTAGATGGTGTCAGCTCTTGCAAATGTGTCTAATTTCATGTTTCATGCAACAGCCACTGACAACAAACAGAAATGTCAGTTTGTTTCTTGTTGTTGTGGTTGTGGTTGTAATCTTGGTCGTGGTCGTGGTCATGATCGTGGTCTTTAGTCCAGAGACTGGTTGGCTGCAGCTCACCAAGCTACTCTATCCTGTGCAAGCTTCTTCATCACCAAGTAACCGCTGCAACCTACATCCTTCTGAATCTGCTTCCTCTGTTCATCTCTTGTTCTCCCTCTATGATTTTTACTCTCCACGTTTCTCTCCAGTACTAGATTGGTGATCCCTCGATGCCTCAGAATGTGTCTTACCAACTAATCCCTTCTTCTGATCAAGTTGTGCCACAAATTCCTCTTCCCCACTCAATTCTATTCCATACCACCTCATTGGTCATGTGATCTACCCATCTAATCTTCAGCTGTAGCAGCGCATTACGAAATAATGTATTCTCTTTTTATCTAAACTATTTATTGTCCATGTTTCACTTCCATACATGGCTACACTCTACACCCCAGACAAATACTTTCAGAAAGGACTTCCTGAAGATGTTAACAAATTTCTCTTCTTCAGAAATGCTTTCCTTGCCATTGCCAGTCTGCATTTCATATCCTCCCTACTTCGACCATCATCAGTTATTTTGCTCCCCAAAGAGAAAACTCATCTGCTACTTTAAGTGTCTCATTTCCTAATCTAATTCCCTCAGCAGCACCAGATTTAATTTGACTACATTCCATTGTCCTCCTTTCAAGACTCTGTCCATTCCGTTCAGCTGCTCTCCCATGTCCTTTGCTGTCTCTGACAGAATTACAATGTCATTGGCAAACCTCAAAGTTTTTATTTCTTCTCCATGGATTTTAATTCCTACTCCAAATTTTTCTTTTGTTTCCTTCACTGCTTGCTCAATATACTGATTGGATAACATCAGGGATAGGCTACAACCATATCTCACTCCCTTCTCAACCACTGCTTCCCTTTCATGCCCCTCGACTTGTATAACTGCCATGGTTTCTGTACAAATTGTGAATAGCCTTTGACTCCCTGTAGTTGACTCCTGCCACCTTCAGAATTTGAAAGAGAGTACTCCAGTCAACATTGTCAAAAACTTTCTCTAGGTCTACAAATGCTAGAAACGTAGGTTTGCCTTTCGTTAATCTATGTTCTAAGATAAGTCATAAGGGTCAGTATTGCCTCACATGTTCCAACATTTCTATGGAATTCAAACTGATCTTCTCCAAGGTTGGCTTCTACCAGTTTTTCCATTCTTCTGTAAAGAATTTGTGTTAGTATTTTGTAGCCGTGACTTATTAAACTGATAGTTTAGTAATTTTTACATTTTTCGACACCAGCTTTCTTTGAGAGCAGAATTATTATATTCTTCTTGAAGTCTGTAGGTATTTCACCTGCCTCATAGATCTTGCTCACCAGATGGTAGTTTTTTGTCATGGTTGGCTCTCCTGAAGCTATCAGTAGTTCTAATGGAATGTTGTCTACTCCTGGGGCCTTGTTTCGACTTAGGTCTTTCAGTTCTCTGTCAAACTCTTCACGCAGTATCATGTCTCCCATTTCATCTTCATCCTCTTCTATTTCCATAATTTTGGCTTCAAGTACATCGCCCTTCTATAGACCATCTATATACCGCTTCCACCTTTCAGCTTATCCTTCTTTGCGTATAACTGGTTTTCCATCTGAACTCTTGATATTCATGCAAGTGGTTCTCTTTTCTCCAAAGGTCTCTCAAATTTTTCTGTAGGCAGTATCTATCTTAGCCCTAGTAATATATGCCTCTACATCCTTACATTTGTCCTTTAGCCATCCCTGCTTAGCCATTTTGCGCTGCCTGTCAATCTCGTGTTTGAGACCTTTGTATTCCTTTTCACCTGCTTCATTTACTGCATTTTTGTATTTTCTCATTTCATCAATTACATTCGATATCTCTACTGTTACCTAAAGATTTCTACTAGCCCTCGCCTTTTTACCTACTTGATCCCGTGCTGCCTTCACTATGTCATCTCTCAAAGCTACCCATTCATCTTATTCTGTATTTATTCCAACTGTTCTTGTCAATTGTTCCCTAATGATTTTTCTGAAACTCTGTACAACCTCTGGTTCTTTCAGTTTGTCCAGGTCCCATCTTCTTAAATTCCTACCTTTTTGCAGTTTCTTCAGTTGTAATCTACAGTTCATACCCAATAAATTGTGGTCGAGTCCACATCTGCCTCTGGAAATGACTTACAATGTAAAACCTGGTTCCTAAATCTCGGTCTTCTACATCTGCATCTACATCCATACTCCGCAATCCACCTGGCAGTGTGTGGCGGAGGGTACCTTGAGTACCTTTATCGGTTCTCCCTTCTATTCCATTACATAATCTGTCTGAAACCTGTCAGTATCTCCAGGCTTCTTCCATGTATACAACCTTCTTTTATGATTCTTGAACCAAGTGTTAGCTATGATCAGGCTATGCTCTGTGCAAAATTCTACCAGGCTGCTTCCTCTTTCATTACTTACACCCAGTCCATATTCGCTTACTACTTTTCCTTCTCTTCCTTTTCCTGCTATCGAATTCCAGTCTCCCATGACTATTAAATTTTTATCTCCCTTCACTATCTGAATAATTTCTTTTATTACATCATACATTTGTTCAATCTCTTCGTCATCTGTGGAGCTAGTTGGCATATAAACTTGTACTACTGTGGTAAGTGTGGGCTTCGTGTCTATCTTGGCTACAATAATGCATTCACTATGTTGTTCGTAGTATCTTATCTGTGTACCTTTTTTTTTTTTCCAAACAAACTCCTGCATTACGCATTACACCTATTTGATTGTGTATTTATAACCCTGGATTCACCTGACCAGACGTCTTGTTTCTCCTGCCACCGAACTTCACTAATTCCCACTATATCTAACTTTAACTTATCCATTTCCGTTTTTAAATTTTCTAATCTGCCTGCCCGACTAAGGGATCTGACATTCCACGCTCTGATCCATAGAATGCCAGTTTTCTTTCCCCTAATAATGATGTCATCTTGAGTGTTTCTTGTTACGGACAAAAAATTGTAGCAAACAGAATTTTTTGTGTGCATATTCAATGCAATGGTCCCAAATTAACCTGGTGCGATACTCAGTTTAACAATATGTACTAACAGTAACAGCAAAGCATGAAGAATACATTGATAGAAATAATGGAAATTCTGGCTGGAATTATATGTAAACTAAAGGAAAAGCAATCACTCACCTATAGCAAATTCGATGAGTGGTGCATACATACACATAACAGAAAACAGCATTCACTATCTTTTGAGGTCTGGCTTTTTTTCTAATAGAAACTACGCACATAACCACACAGACACCCAAACGCTTACTACCATGGCCGCAACAACAAAAACATCAATTTTTGACAATATAATGTCATTGGATAGATAAAAACACCACTCAACAAATGGGAGCAGAACACGCACATTATAAAAAAAAGTTATAATTATGTAAGCTTTCGGAGTCAATGGATTCTTCTTCCAGCAGTAGGGTTGAAGGGGAGGGAAGAAGGGTGAAGGAAAAGGACCAGGGAGGTCTAGCAAAATGGGTAGATTTCAGAAAAGTTACCCAGAACTGCTGGTCATGGGAGACTTACCGTACAGGATGAGAAGGAAAGACTAATTGTTGAGGACTGCATCAGACGAGATCTGAAAACCTGAGTGGTTAAATGTGGATGACAGGGTAATATGCAAGACAGAGATTACTACTAAAACATTGTACACGAATTAATAAGAGTGAAAATCTAAATGTATTGTACGTAACAGAGGTGGGAAGGGGCAGTGAAAAGTAGATGGGAATTTAATTATATATTTTCTCTAGCTGGTAACTTATATGAAACAGATGGTAAAAGGTTTGATTGGTAACAGATAATGGTAGATCACACACGGTACAATTTATTATCAAAGTGACTGCTTATTTCAAAAACAATTTAACTACCTTCAGTTTTAGCAAGATCCTAGTTTCACAATATGACACTATACACTTAACATTGAAACCTTAAGACCATGAGAACGCGGCATGGATAGTTATTCTAATAACACCTTAGGGAGCACAGCCAACCAAAGCTGACTCAGTACTCCAACTGTCCACTATCTGCTGTATTGCCACACTAAGCACGTGCACAAAGCAACAATCACTATATCAGAAAAGTGTTGTCAGAAGGCAATGATTGATCTAAATTGTTGGACATAGCTAACCCAGCATTAGCTGCAGTAACACAATACATAATCTGTGCAAAAGCTAATCTGTAAACTTATGGCAAATGTCAGAAAGAATGACAAATATACTGACATGCCTAGGAAAAAATCTATTTATTTTAACCAAAGACATTGAAGTATCTCAAAAAGTGCACATCAGATCACAAAAAGTTATGATTCCAATTTGTTTGTCTTGGCAGGGACATACAACAATACCATGCTCTACTTGCCACCCCACCCCGTATTTGGGGGAGGGGGTGGAAGAAACTTGAGAAATTTTTTTTTAGGGGAACCCTCATTTATTTATTGCAGATTATGATTCTATGGCAAAATCTACATATGTTTTGTCTGGAGCATTTTTTTTTTGTTTCGCCACAGATGGCAGAGTAATTGGAGGGATAGAAATGGGTACACAACCATAATTTACGACATGCTACTCAGTGAGCCTTGATATATGCAGTGCCGCTTGGGACCCCACCTCTGTGCTGCAAGATTTGGACAGACCAGTATTTCATAACTTCTAATTCAAAACACCATTTGCAACGTTGTATTCCGACACATTGAACAGGGTACTACTCAACATGCCACTATGGCTGTGCAGCAAACTACGATATACCATAACAGGCAGTGCACTGCAACTGGAGCTTATGTATCATGCAGATGTAGAAGAGATGGCGGCTCTAAACATTATGTGCACTGTATATTGGCTGCACACCTGTATATCATTTGAAGAACCGATGTGCAAGTGAACAATGAATGTTGCAACCACAGAAGAAAAAATTGAAATGATCATGATTTACGAAGAATGTAGGAGAAATTTTGAGGCCGCTGTTGCCTTGTATGCCAAGCATTTTTCGGAGGAAGCTTGCTCTCATTCCTTCTTTTACAGGGTTATGAACACCTTTCTGTCTGAGGGCAGCGTATTGACCGGCAAAAGAAAACAAGCAAATGTGTTATAGGAGAAGCTAATGAAATAACTGTACTGGCAGCAGTGCACGACAGCCTATGGATAAGTGCCCGAAAATTTCATGGCAATTCACATACGACCATAGGTAGTATTGTCACAATACTACATTGTCATAAGTATCATTCATAGCACGTGTCACTGCATAAAGAACTTCACAGCACCGATTTCCATAATCGGGTAGTGTTCTGTGAATGGGCGACTTCAACAAATTCAAATGACCCACATGTTTTTTCCAAGGTACTATTTTCCGATGAGTCTACATCCACAAACAATGGTGGTGTTAACCGACATAACATGCATTACTGGAGTGTAGACAATTCCCACTGGTTATGGTAAGTTGACCACCAACATTCTTGGTCAGTTAACATATGGTATGGCATCATGGAGAACAAACTCATTGGTCCATATTTTATCAACAGCACATTGAATGGGTGCAAATATAGAACATTTTTGGAATAGGAACTACTGGTACTACTGCAGGACATTGCCCTGGATGTTCGACAACACATGTGGTTTCAGCATGATGCTAAACCAGCACATTATGCAATTGAAGCACTGGAGGTATTAGATCGTGTTTACAATGGTCAGTTGATTGGCAGAGGTGGCCTATGGGGAAACAAAGAAAATGCTCCAGACATAATGTATGTAGATGTAGATTTTTCTGTAGAATCATAATTTGTAACATTAAATGAAATGGGGTTTCAAGGTTGAGAGAGAGCAGGGGGGGGGGGGGGGAGGCGGCAGAGAGACATAAAGTTCAATTGTGGAGTTATGGAGTTAACTTGCAAAGATGGGCCACAGTCGGTAGGCAAGAAATAACAGTTAATTATTAAATTATTACATGATGCTAAACTAACTAGCACATGGCTATGTATACGTAGCAAATGTCACTGCATGAAAACATACTTAAAACATAATGACACCTGATGGCATAAATAATCTTCAAAATGTGGTGTTCAAGAACAATGTAAATAGAAAAAGACCAGAAATACAACTATCTATAGAATGTGCCCATTATGTAGAACTGTGTCAATTAATGTGAATTTCATTATTAAGTAACAAGCACATTAATGTAAAATCTGTGACTGTTTCTTCACAAAACCAAATGCATGATTTAATTTTTTTTTAAATGCTTGTAACAAAATAATTATATATGTGTATTGAACTAATCAACTATTTACTAATAATAATTGATGTCCTTCACAGAAGAAATTAATTTAGCACAGTCGAGACTATTTGTTATACTGTCTTTAAGCAATCTTCATTATGTTCAAAAGAATGGGTATTGTAAGGAATGAATTCTTTAATTGGAATGTTAATAGTACACAAACTTATATTGGTCACATAAAGAGACTCATTAATAAATTGTTTATACAAGATATATAATATTTCCAGGGTAAATAAACAAATGCTAACTTTTAGTAGGTGTAGAACTGAGGAGGGAAAATGAAAAGGGGACGAAGCTAGGTTTGTGGCACACAGTTTACATGTCTAAATACATGTTTGTACACAAATACCTCAGAATTTAGAATATCCAAATGTAAACATACTTTACATTGCCGTACTTTATCTTAATCACTCTGCTTTATAAAGAACATGACCGGCACTTAATTCGTCATGCAGCTCCACCTGGCTTCATTGAGAACAATTCCATATTGCCAGCCAAAATGTGCTTCTCGGCCCCTGTGATGTCAACTGGCAGTGCACAAAAGATATTTACATACTAGTTCACAAGTGCTGCTAGTTCCTTGCACTACTTCTGCAGTCTGTCATATTCTAACAGTAACACAATATGAAACTTCCTTAACATCAAGACTGATGGTCACAAAGTAAATAAAGTAAAGGAATTCTGCTACCTAGGCAGTAAAATAACCAATGACAGACGGAGCAAGGACGACATCAAAAGCAGACTCGCACTGGCAAAAAGGCGGTTCCTGGCCAAGATAAATCTACTAGTGCCAAACATAGGCCTTAATCCGAGGAAGAAATTTCTGAGAATGTATGTTTGGAGCACAGCAGGAGGAGGGACAGGAAGATAGGACATCTGTTAAGACATCAGGGAGTGACTTCCACAGTTCTAGATGGAGCTGTAGAGGGCAAAAACTGTAGGGGAAGACAGAGGTTAGAATACATCCAGCAAATAATTGAGGACATAGGTTGCAGGTGCTACTCTGAGATGCAGAGGTTGGCACAGGAGAGGAACTAGTGGCGGGTTGCTTCAAGCCAGTCAGAAGCCGGATGACTCAAAAAAAACAAAAAGTCTTTCCAACTCAACAGAATTTTGATGCACTATCTTTCGAATTCTAAATGGTCCCAAGTAATAATGCAGAAATTTCTTGATTTCATCCTTTGCCTTTGAAGACTTGAAATGTGATCATATCTGCACATAATCTCTGACTTTGTACACAGTGGATTTCACTAAGTCGTCGCTTCTCCATCTGCTGTAATGCCAATCGCTGTGTCTCTACCACTATGAACTCACTTCACGATGGAAGATAAGTAATCTCAAGGAAACTCTTCTTGGACTTCTTGCCGTATGAAACGCACAGGGTGGTAGACCAATACTATTATGAGCTAACCTGTTCATCACTTCTTTAAAATCGTATAACTTATTAACCCAGTTCTTATGTTTCTTTCAGTGGTGTGCTTGGAACATTCTTCCTAGCTCTCGTGTTATATGCATAACTGGATTAGACACTGGATGATATGTCAATGTAGCAATGTGACAGGTCCTCTCCTCTTCATTAGAACAAAATTGTGGTCCATTGTCCGACAGGGTACATTGGAGCCAAATCTTATCCAGAAAATAATCTTCCTCTAATTTTTTTAATTGTGATTTTGCCATCTACATCTACATCTACATTTATAAAGTGCCACTGTCATTACCTCCCTTTCCTGTTCCAGTCGCGTATGGTTCACGGGAAAACTTGTTCCAATGGAAAGAAGCAAATAATTTTTTAGAATAATTCCACCATTACTAAGATCTGTGAGAAAGACTTCAGAGAAGATACACAGATTCCCCACGTTCCAGCACCTATCAGTTCCGCTCCCCCCCCCCTCCCCCCGTTCTGATTCATGCAACAAAAGCAACTCCAAATTGTTCCTCTAAATCAACTGGACATAATTTTGTTTGTCAAACTCCTTAAGCTGTCCTTGCCTGAGCATGTTACCAACAATAATATTTATTCAACAGCCAGCACTGCAATTTTTGTGCATTAGTTTTTCTACAATATTGTAGAACAAAAGCAAACTGGTGCTTTTCATTTATCAGAGTATTGTTGTTGCACACCCATCTCTACCATAATGACCAATTGTCTTTAACAAAAACTACTTCATAATTCATTACTGCACCCTCCATTGGGACCTGTTTCATAGTTTCATGCGGTGAGTTAAAACAGACCTTTATTTTAGTAACATTCTCTCCTATCTGTTGACATTGTGTGTCGACCTCATGCAGGAATTCAGACTGTTGTGTGAAATGATTCACCACATTCCTCCTTAAATTTATTGAACTGGTCCTGCATCTCTTTACAAATATCTATTACCTTTTGGTCCAACATTTTTTAAACCAGTTTTCAGTTTTTGACTATGCTCAGACATTTTTGTTCAAATCTGTGTTCCTGTTTTGATCATCATCATCATCTAACTTTTGAATATCTGCTCTCAGATCTGCACTCTGTTTTTGTAAAAAATTTTATTCATCCTACCTTTGTGTATTATCAGCATGATTGTTGTCTGTCACTGATTCTCCCAATTCAATTTCTGCTTTCAAATTTGAATTTTCATTCTCAGTTGCCTCTACTATCTGAGTTCTGTTCATTAACCCCAATTTATTAATGAGATGCGTATCAACGACCTGATTAACACTGTCTTCCCTGTTAATTGCATCATCATTCTCGGTATCACTATCCATTGTTATTCAAGTGTGTGTACTGCACGCATAATTTGTAATGAAAATAACAGTTTGTCTGTACCCTTTCTCCTGTCCAATGCTGTTTGAAGATTTGAAGTGTCTCTGAAAATTTCAAATTCATTCACCATATGTTTAGGCTGGCAATGGAGCTCCAGATCCAAAGATTGTTGCTGGATGCAACGTCCTTGTCACCAGTCTCCATGTATAAAATGACCAGTTGGTGTGTCATATTAATGAATACTGCCTTTTTTCCTCTTTATCTCAATAATTTAATTATGTATTTTCTTTTGCTGGTAACTCTTAAGAGCCAGACAGTGAAAGGGCTGAATTGATAACAGTTAATGGTATATTGCACACAATACAGTTTATTATCAGAGTGACTATTCATTTCAAAACCAGTTTAAATACACTCAGTTTTAGCAAGGTCCCACATCCCACAATACAACATTAATCACTTCACAGTCAAACCTCAAGACCATCTGAACACAGCGTGGGTAGTGAGCCTGAAAACATATTAAAGACCAGGGCCACCCAATGCTGACTCACTACCTCAACTGTCCACTCACGACTGTGTTACCACACCAAGTACATGCACAAAGCAACAGTCATGTGTCAGAAAAGCATTGTCAGTGGGCAACAGGACACATCCAAGCTAGTGATAGCTGGCGGTAACACAATATATGATGTTTGATGAAGCTAATCTATAAAGTTACGAAAAATGTGGCAAAGATTGACAAATATATTAACCTGGGAGGATATAAGATCCTCACAACTTCTTAATGCTATTCAAGCTTATGTCATCTATATTTAATAAATTAAATTATTATAAGGAGCAGTGAAAAAGCTTCTGTTTGAGAGCATTGCTGCAGCACACATGCAACGTAGCAAGACTCTGATGCAGGTAAATAAGTGCTGACATGTAGGCAAGGGATTAGTGTGGCATTCGTGTCTTTCCGGCACGCTTGAAGTAAATGTGGAAACGTAAACTACGGCCACATTATTACCAAATGCATCAGAACAGACCAACATGCTGTTACTCTTTTCTTGGCTGTTGAATGTCAAACACTGGTAGACATCCATTTGAGAATGAAGAATTTGTCTGTGGCAGCATATCTGTCCGAAGCAGCCGTTGTGAAATGGTGCAACAAGGGTTGATGTTGCTTCATGATAACACACGTCCCCATATTGCAAATGTCATAACAAAGAAATTAAGCCAACTCAAATGAAGGACACTGGAACACCCGCTCTATGATCCTGAACTCTCCCCATGTGATTATCATGCCTTTGGTGCCTTAAAAAAGGCACTGGAGGGTCGACAATTCCTGTTGGATGAGAATGTGCAACAGGCGGCTACAGACTTCTACATAAGCAGGAAAACATGTTTTACCAAATGAGTATTTTGAACCTGGTGCATCGGTAGGACGATTGCCTCAATGTTCGCGGTGATTTTTCGTGATTGGCATACCAGTTCTGAACTGTACAGCATTCAAACAGAAACGTTTTGATTGCCACTCATTATAAACTTGTTCCTTTGAAATAAAAAAGCTGCTGTCTCTTCTGTTTTGCTATATAATTGATATTTATCTGCCATTAATAACTTAATATTTACTTAATTACAATGGTATTTTTCAAAGAAAATATTTTTTACGTCTTTAAATACTGAATCATATTTAGAGTACATCACTATGTGATACTACTTCAAAACATACATTGCTACCTGCCATATAGCTAAGAGAACGTTTCAATTCCTGACTCTAGAATTTCATATAATTTACAGAAAGAGTTGCCAATGAAGTATGTTCTTAATTTTCTTTTGAATTTGTGTGGATTCTCAGTTTTTTGCTTCATGTCAGTCAACAAGTCCCCATACATCTTCTCAGCAGAGACATAACTCCATTCTAAATTCTGAATGAGGAGCAAAATCTAAACAAAAATTGTTTTTGAGTCTTGTACTGTGACTGTGTGTGTTGTGGTTTGGCCAAAACGTGTTCTTATCAACAGCAACAAAATCATTAACGAGGAAATCCAAGAAAAGACTTCTGCAAGTTGTACAGTTGTTACTAGTAGTAGTAGTAGTAGTAGTAGCAGTAGCAGTAGCAGCAGCTTTATTCATCTGTCAATCTCTTTTTACAAGGATATTGGATATGTCAAAGTATTTACAAGTGTAGGCCAGTTTAAAATAAGCTAATTCGTATACACATACATTTAAAGACTTCTAGTTAGAGTCAATCATTAGATTTACTCCTGATATACAATACTTTTTTTACAAATAACTTATTAAATAAGTCATACTGTTCACTCATATGTCACTGTACTGCAACTTCCCATTTGCTATCCTGAAAAACTGAGACAGCATCCCTTCGTAATGAGTGAGATGAGATGTTGAGCTCAGAAAGAGGAAGACGTGTTAGTATTGTGCTATGCATAGCTTGGGGGTAAGTATTTCTAGAAAGGAAAAAGAAGGAAAAATAACAAAGTGAAGGAGTTATGTGGAATGTTGGATGTTTTATAATAATAATAATAATAATTATTATTATTATTAATTGTATTTTTGCAATTTCTTTAATCTCTTTTTGGTAATTTATTGTACAGTTTTATTCCTTGGTAGAAAATGCTGTTTTGAGTTTTATGTTTATTTTTTCTTGGTAAATGTAGGTTGAGTCTAGCTCTTGTTGCATGGTCATGGACAGAGCTGTTTGTGCAGTAATTATCAATGTTGTTATTGATGTGCACAATTGACTGGTAAATGTATTCACATGGAGCAGTTAAAATCCCCTGTGTTTTGAACAGATCTTTACAATGAACCCAACTAGTATTTTTGGTTGTTATTCTTATGGTTCTTTTCTGGAGTTTGAAAATTGTGTTCATATTTTGTGCGTTTGTTCCCCAAAAAAGAATTCCGTAGCTAAGAATTGAGTGTACATATGAATAATATGTAACTAAAAGACACTGCATGTTACACTCTGATGATAGGATTCTAAGGGCATAACATGCTGATGACATTCTGTTTGCAAGTACCTTTGTGTATTCACACCACTTTAACTGAGAATCAATATTCATTCCTAGAAATTTTGCATTTGTTACACAGTCTGTAGAGGTTCCAGCTACATTTAATTGAACATAGACATTTTTCCTCTTCAAACTGAAATTCATGGCATTTGTTTTCTTTATGTTCAATGTCACTTTATTGCCTGTTGACCTATCATCAGCTTCCTTGAGAGTTTCATTTGCTATCTCTGCAAGGAGTTCTCTTGTTTTCTCAGTGACTATAATATTGCTGTCATCAAGTGAAGAGCATTTTTTCACCATGAGTAACACTACTTGGAAAGTCATTGATGTACATCAGGAATAGTATTGGTCCTAATATGCTACCTTGCGGAACACCCATATTAATGTATTTTGGTTCTGATGAGTGTTTTACTAAATGTTTAGATCTATTTGAAGTATGTGTTATCTCTACTCTTTGTGCCCTATCTGCTAGGTATGATTGAAACCAGTCATTAGTTACCCCTCTTATTCCTAATGCTTCCAATTTATTTAATAGAATCTTGCGATCGACTGTATCAAAAGCCTTAGAAAGATCCAAAAATATGCCTGTGACACTCATCTTTATCAAGAGCATCAAGTACAACTTTTGTGAATTCTACTATGGCTGACTCCGTATTTTTGCCACTTCAGAAACCAAACTGTGATTCTCTTAAAAGAATGTCTTTATTCAAGTAATTCATTAATCTGTCTTTCATAATTGCTTCTGTTATTTTTCCACCTGTGCCTCAAGGAAGTTTACACACTGTACTTCATTCAGTGTATGACAATTAATGTCAGCTAGTGCTAACAGGGTGTCTTTATTGCTGGTTTGAATCTGCATCATATGAGTCTTTGTAAAATTAAGACTCAAAATATTAGCATTGAACCACTCATGGGCATACTCAACTATCATTTGAGCTCTCTCTCCTAATATTATATTTGAACTCTCAGTATGCTTGTATTATCAGCAAACATTACAGTTCTTTTAACTGGCCTTTAAAGTCATTGCTAGATTGTTTATGTTGATTAGAAATGATGATATGTTCTCTATGCCTGAGACATATTATGTAATGAAACCATCTTATTTCTGTTATGAAGTTAAGGAACCGTCCAAGCAAAGCAGATATCATTAATGTCATAACTCTTTAGTATATTTTTGGAACCCACAGAGTCAAAGGCTTCAGCAAGTTTACAGGATATACCAACAGGATATTTTTCTTGTTTAGCTCTGCTGGTACTTAATTTGTAAGTTCTTGCATTGTTTGATGTATGGAGAATCCCTTACAAAAATCAAAGAGGCACTCAACAAGTTCTCCTCAGTTAAGCAAGTCACATCATTTATGAGCAATTCATAGGGCAATTTCTCTATTTTTCAGAGTCGGGAAAGAAAGATGATGATGGTCTGTAATTAAGTATGGTTTGCTTATCTCCAGTTTTGTAGATGGGTGTTACTACAGTATATTTAAATCTGTCAAAAAATATACTCTGATTCAATGCTCGGTTACAAATATAGCTTAAGAGTAATCCTATCAAGTCAGCGTAAGATTCTGATTTTCTGCTAGACCCATTATCATAGCCAGCAGAATAAATTGCTACTTTTTAATAACTGATGAATTCTATAATCCCATTAGGGATCCATCCGTAAAGTTATGAGAATTCAGCCGTAACCAAACTGTGTCTGCTGCTAATATGTTGGCTGTCAAATGTTCAGTCATTCTTTGAGCTAGCCTGAAAGACTGACAGTAAAGTGCTCCCATCCATCTTAGAACTGGTATGCATATGTGAACACAGCAAATTATTTTGGAAGTAAAACTACATGAGCAGCAGAGATTATATGCTTCCATGACTCCTACATCAAGGATGTTGTTTCATAAATTCTGGTTGACGGTGGAGCAGTACCATTATCAGTGAGAGTTAACTATTGTCAAAGTTAAAACTGTCATCAAGATTTATTAAATAATTTGACAAACATACATTAATAGCTTCCCTGAAAACACAATATTAAAAGGATGTTCTCACAGTCCGTATTGCGGCTTTCGTGCATGCACTACTTGGCCATAGCAGAATTAGCAGACTGTAACAGCTGTGTGTAATATCAATGCTCTGCCCAACATTTTTGAACTGTGGAGAAAGTATGTTCAGTAATGTAAACACCAAAGTGACAGGAATCTTATACATGCCTGCCTCCCATAGAACCAAGCATCCTTCACTGAGCCAACAACCACAGCTATCTTAATGGTGCTAGTAGAAAAATAACCTCGACTTTTATGTTTAGAGAGTATACAACCTGACATGTGGAATAATCGGGTCTACTGGCGTATGTTTGTGTCGCTCTGGCACAATATTTCGGCCACGTAACTCATTGCCTTCTTCAGGTGCTACCTGAGACTGCCGTATTGGAGGATCTTGTCCAGTATTTATGCCCAGAGGGCGCTGGGTGCTATCTTTGCCATCCGCGCACGCCTGGCGCTGCTTGTAAGGTGTTGTCTCTTCCCCGGTGCTCCCTCGGACATCCACGTCCAACTTGTTCGCCATCTGTGGCAGCTCTCTGAGGCTCGCCCTGTGTCGGGCATTCCATTCACGGTCCGCGCCCGCCTGGTGCTGCTCCTGAGATTTTGGCCCTTCCCTGTTGTTCCCACGGACGTCCGCACCTGGCTCATTATGGCAGCTGTCTGGGGCTGGACCCGCGTTTGGCATTCCGTTTTTGGTCTGCACCTGCTTGGCTCTGCTCCTGAGGTGTTGGCACTTCCCTGGTGCTCCGACAGACGTCTGTGCCCGCCTCGTCCACCATCTGCAGTTGTGGCAGCTGTCTGAGGCCCGTCTCGCATCGGGCACTCTGTTCGCGGCCCGCGCTCACCTGGCGCTGCTTGTAAGGTGTTCTCTCTTCCCCAGTGCTCCCTCGGACGTCCCCGCCCGACTTGGTCTCCATCTGTGGCAGATCTCTGAGCCCTGTCCTTTGTCGGGCGCTCCGTTCGCGGTCCGCGCCCGCCTAGCGCTGCTCCTGAGGTGTTGGCACTTACCCAGTGCTCTGACAGTCGTCCGCGCCTGGCTCGTCCATCATCTGCAGTCGTGGCAGCTGTCAGAGGCCCGTCCCATGTCAGGAGTTGCGTTCACAGTCCGCGCCCGCCTGGCGCTTCTCCTGCGTTGTTACTACTTCTTGAGGAGTTTCTAGGTTCCTTTCGTTGGGCCCTGATAAGCTCCAGAGCCGGACTCCACACTGAGCTGAGCTGGTAACCGCTGTCTTGGTTTATTGGTTGTCTGTGACCTTGATCACAATGGCCTCCTTTATGACACCGTCCCAAAATCTTGGCATCTGTGTTACAATGTTGGTGTTGTTGTAGTCCATTGAGTGACCGAGCTCCAGACAGTGCTTCGGTATGGCAGATTTGGTTGCCTGTCCAAGTCTGGTGTGCCTCTGGTGTTCTTTGCACCTGATGTCCACCGTCCTGGTTGTCTGGCCAGTGTATGACTTTCCACACTGGCACGGGATGTTGTAAATGCCTGGTTTACGTAGCCCCAGGTTGTCCTTCACACTCCCTAGCTTTGTCCCAATTTTGGAGGGTGGACAGAAGATACTCTTTATATCATATTTTGAAAGAATTCTGCTGATCTTTGGAGAAATAGGTCCAGCATATGGCAGGTATGCCACCTCCTTCGCCTCCTCTGGCTCCTCTTCTGTACCCTGTGGTTGGCTGGTAGCACAAAGTGACCTTTGGATGTCTGTGGAGGAGTATCCATTTCTGCTGAACACCAGCTGTAGATATTCTATCTCTGTGGCCAGACCCTCCATATCCGACAGAGCCCGAGCCCTGTGAACTAATGTTTTCAAGACTCCATTCTTCTGTGCCGGGTGGTGGCAGCTACTGGCTTGAAGGTATAAGTCAGTGTGGGTGCGCTTACGATACACACTGTGCCCCAGAGTGCCATCTGCCTTCCTCTTGACCAGGACATCCAAGAATGGGAGCTGTCCATCCTTCTCTAGTTCCATAGTAAATTTTATACTTGGGTGGCATGAATTTAGATGTTCCAAAAAGGCATCTAGCTTCTCCCTGTCGTGGGACCAAATGATAAAAGTGTCATCGACATACCTAAGAAAGTGCTTGGGTTGGTAAGTGGCTGATGCAAGTGCCTCCTCTTCGTACCTTTCCATGAAAAGGTTGGCTACCACTGGTGATAAAGGGTTGCCCATTGCCACTCCTCCCGTTTGTTCATAAAATTGACCACCATAAAGAAAATATGTTGGAGGTCAGTACATGCTTGAACAGGTCGAGCAGGGCACCATCGAACTTCTTTCCAATGATATTGAGTGAATCAGTGAGTGGCACTCGTGTGAAGAGCGACACCACATCGAAACTGACCATGATGTCAGAGTCCACGGTGTGTAGCTGCCTTAGCCATTGTAGGAAGTCCTCAGAGTTCCGAATGTGGTGTGCACATTTGCCCACATATGGTGGCAATATCTTCTTCAGGTATTGTGCAGTGATGTATGTCGCTGCGCAGATGTTACTGACGATAGGTCAAAGAGGGACCCCCTCCTTGTGTACCTTGGGGAGTCCATAGAGTTTGGGTGGTACAGGTGCTTTGGGATGAAGCTTCTTGATGACTTGTTCAGGTAGACCTGTCTCCTTCAGCAACTTTCGGGTCTTCTTGTCCACCTTGTCTGTGGGGTCGCCATCTAGTGGTTTGTAAGCAGTGTCTTCCAGAAGTTGTTGAACCTTTCTATCGTACTCCAACTTGTTTAAGATGACCGTGGAGTTACCCTTATCAGCTGGCAGAACTACAATGCTGTCATCCTCCCATAGCTGCCTAAGTTCCACCCTCTCCTCACTCGAGATGTTGGATTTGGAGGGCTTCGTCCTGGTGAGTGCCCTGCAGGTCTCCCTGCAGATCTCTTCAGACACGTTGGAAGGTAGCTTGTTGACGACTTGCTCAACCGAACTGATGAAGGCTGCAATAGCTACGCTTTTGGGAGTCACTGCAAAATTGAGGCCCTTGCTGAGTGCTTTTGAGGTGGCCTCATCGAGCTGCTTGTTGCTCAGGTGGACCACTGTCCGTGTGTCCCCATCCTGTTGTACCTTCTTGTTAAGGCGCTCAAACTTGGCCTATTGACATGCTGTTGATTTCCTAATGTGCAGTTGACAGCCAGTAAATTATGATCAGAAGCCACATCTGCCCCTGGGAATGTTTTGCAGTTTAAGATTTTGTTTTGACGTGTCTGTCGTTTGACCATCATCTATCATGATTCTTAAACAAATTAAATTTCATTATATGCAAAATTCTATCAGGTAGCTTCATCTTTCATCCCCCCCCCCCCCCCCCAATTCATGTTTTCTTGCTATATTTCCTTGTCATCCTTTTCCTGTCATGGAATTCCAGTCCCACTTCAGAATTAAATTTTCATTTCTCTTAACTATCTTAGTAATTTCATCTGTGCAGAAGCATATAAACTGCTACTGCTGTGCAGGGTGGTAGTTTGTCTATTTAGGCTGCAAAAATGTGTTCAGTATGCCATCCATAGTAGCTTACCCACACATTTCTATTTTCTTCTTCATTATTACACCTGCTTTCGCTTTTCCCACTTCATTTTGCATCTATAACTCTTCATGTACCTTACCAGAAGTTGTGCTCTTCCTGCCACCACACTATACTAATTCCTTCTATATCTAACTTCAACCTATTCTTTTCCATCTTTAAATTCTGTAAGCTACTTGCTGCATTAAGAGATTGCCCATTCCACCCTCTGATCCATAGAATGCCAGTTTGTTTCCTAATGGCAGCATTTTCCTAAGTAGTCCAGTTTTACCTTCTTAATATTTTACCCATCTGTACACTAGAGCTGCATGCCCTTGACAGAAGTAATGGCTGCAGTTCCCCCTTGTTGTCAGCCATTTGTATGGCTTATGTTACAAAGCCAGATCACCCAACCGTTCAAACCCCAAGTTTTTCTGGCCTCTCAGTAGGAAGAGTGGGGGGCAGGGGGGGGGGGGGGGGGGGGGGAAGTGGAATATACAATATAATACTTTTAGTTGTGAAATAATACAATGAAAAATAATAATTTCATCTCACAATATTATCAACCATACTGTTGCATATATCCACAATGTTGTCACATATTGATGATGATTGTCTTTATCATCGTATTAAGGTAGTACTTAAACAAGACATTACATATCAAGTGTCTTTCACAGAAATCAAAGACAAAAATAGGAAGTTAATCAAAGTACCAACAATAAAATGTTGCAATCTACAACTTCAAGTAATTCTCTAATTCGTACTTTACCCACCTTCCAGCTTCCATTCTTGTGCTGCCACTGCTCACCCCAATGACTAAAAGTAACATTTCAAAAAATAAAATGGAGAATTGGTTTGTTTAGATATAGTGGTCATTTCTTTGGACCTCAATGAAGTGATCATTAAAGATGTTGGCACATTTTCATTAACAGATGAGAACAATAACTGTCATTATTTATAAATGTACTTGCACTAAATTCACTAACATTTGTGAAAATCACAAAAAATTCAAAAAGAATGGACCAGTCAGAACTCAAAGGGTTTGTAGAGTAGTGAACCACAGGATTGTAGAGAGTTGCTACACATGTAGTCCGTAACAGTGTCGTCACCTGTGTGGTAGTGTGGTATCCAAAAGGTAAGTGTGTGTGTGTGTGTGTGTGTGAGAGAGAGAGAGAGAGAGAGAGAGAGAGAGAGAGAGAGAGAGAGAGAGAGAGGCAACGGATAAATAACGATTCCTCGGGAAACCAACATTGCTCATGAAATGATTGGAATGAAAAGAGGATTGAATGTGGTGAGGAGCAACTAATGAGTCTATGTCCATTCAGTGTAGACACACTAGGGGAATGAAATCCATCTTATCCGTGTAGCTGTACCAAACTATACCGCAGTTCGATCCGTGATGCTGCTTGGTAATGGGTGCGCATCTGTCCACGTCAAAGATTCTATGCAATCTGTGACAGGCAAAAGTGATAATGCATGCTTGCACATGCCTGTATGAGCATGCAGGCATGCCCCCCCTCCACACACACACACACACACACACACACACACCATTTCTTCATCTTTCCATATCCAGAAAGCACAAAATCCCCCTGCGGGTTCGGGGTAAGAATAGGCCCGCGGTATTCCTGCCTGTCTTAAGAGGCGACTAAAAGGAGTCTCAAAAGTTTCGGCCATATGTGATGGTCCCCTCTCGGGCTTGAGCTCCATCTTTCTAAATTCTTCCAAAGAGCGAGCCAATTGGGGAAGTGCGCCTTGCATGGTGCACTGTATCCGTCATGCGTTGAGGCCTTTAGCCAGCTATCTCGTCGTCGCAATGCTGTCCCGCTCATTTTCCATCTCATGGGCGAGGATACCTTCCTGGGTGCGATTACCACTATGCACTGTGCAGTGTTACTTTTTGTTGCGACGATGACCTTCGACATCTTTGCACCTAAGATCCAGCACGGTAGCCAGTCCATTGTGGTGGGGCCGCCATGTACCCTGTTGGTTGTAGCCCCCTGACAACACAGGGATCGCTCTGCTGATGCCTGCACCGTTAACTCCCCATGTATGCCAAGGAGTAGATGCCTATCTCCTTGGGGCATCGGGACTCCTGGCATTGGCCATACTGCCAGGTGGCCCTTGCCGAGGCTGGGTGGCACCCGTGCGGAGGGCCCTTGGTCGGAGTGGGTGGCATCAGGGCGGATGACCCGCAGTGAAGCATGGTACATCATCTCTCGCTGGTGGCCAGCCGCCAGAAGTCTCTAAGCGCTCTCGGGCTCAATTTAATGCTCAGAAGTACGATCCAAAAACGTTCCCCTCCCTGGCCACACCGTGGGAGGAGTGTAAGTCTCCGGATGGCAGTGACAATTATTCGCCCCAGTTCCTAGTTTGTACGAGAGCTGATGGGGAGTATTTCATGTCCACAAAGCCTCAGTTGTTCGTAGAGCATTTAGAGGACAAGTTTGGGGAGGTGGAGGGTTTGTCCAAAATGCGCTCTGGGTCAGTTTTGATAAAAACGGCATCCTCTGCCCAGTCACGAAGGTTACTTCCCTGTGACAAGTTGGGGGATGTTAACGTTACCATCACCCCACATACGAGTTTAAATATGGTCCAGGGTATTATTTTCCATAGGGACCTACTTTTGCTGTCTGATGACAAGCTGCGCGCCAACTTAGAGCGTCGAGGTGTGCATTTCATCCGGCGCGTTCATCGGGGTCCGAGGGATAATCAGGTTACTACCGATGCCTTCATCTTAGCCTTCGAGGGTGATACGTTACTGGAGAAGGTCAAGGTGATGCTCTACTGGTGTGATGTCAAGCCCTATATCCCTCGCCCAATGCGGTGCTTCAAGTGCTGGAAGTTTGGCCATATGTCTTCCCGCTGTACTTCCAGCCTCACATGTGGAGATTGCGGACGCCCATCGCATCCCAATAATCCATGTGCTCCCCCTCCCATCTGTGTCAACTGTGGAGAGCATCATTCACCTTGCTTGCCAGACTGCAGGATCCTACAGAAAGAATGCAAAATCATGGAATATAAGACCCTGGACCGACTGATCTATAGTGAGGCTAAGAGTAAATATGAGTGACTACATCCTGTGGGAATAACATCTTCCTATGCCACTGCTACAACAACCATGCTAGCCCCATCAGTTCTGAGAACTCCCAGCCGGATCGACGAGCCGTACAACTCCACATGCCCCCTTGCCCGTGGGGGGCTCTACCGACCCTGCTGCTCCTGCACCACCTACCTCGGGAGTAACACCCTCCCATTCCTCAGGGACGTCCGTCCCCATTTCTAAGCCAGAGAAGCGTCCACCTTCTTCAGCTTCTCACACTCGCAAGGGGTCCCTTGGGTCCCTCCCTTCCCAGGTTTCCACAAGCGGGAAGGCTGACTCCCGACAGTGGCATCAGTGCCCACAACCAGCTGGTTGCAGGGCTTCGCGATCCTCCTCCGTCCCGGAGACTGAATCGGTGAAGCCCTCCCAGCCAGTGAAACCCAAGGAGCAGCGTGAGAAGTCCAAGATGAAGAGGTCTAAGCCCAAGGAACTCGCGGTGGCACCCACCCCATCGCAACTTTCCAGCTCTGCGTCTGAGGACGAGGTGGATATTCTAGCGTCCACTGAGGACCTCAATCTCACCAGTCCCTCAGACGCAATGGATAGCAATTGCACAGGTGCTCAGTCGGAGGCAGCAGGTGACCCAGCGGCATAATCTGCCTCCCCAGTCCCTTCACGCCTTTCTCAGCCATGGATATCATCATCCTCCAGTGGAACTGCAGTGGTATCTTCCACCATTTTGCTGAGCTCCGACAACTTCTCAGCCTTCACCCTTTCCTCTGCATTGCTCTTCAAGAAACTTGGTTTCCGGCAATGTGAACCCCAGCCCTCTGTGGCTATCGGGGTTATTATAGGAACCGGGCAGCTTATGAAAGGGTATCTGGTGGTGTCTGCATCTACATCCTTCACTCTTCACGCCCTTCACGGCGAGTCTGTCCCTCTACAAACACCTTTAGAGGCTGTTGTTGTTCAGGTGTGGACACCACAGGCTGTTACTATCTGCAGTCTTTATCTTCCACCGGATGGTGATGTCCCACAGCATGTCCTGGCTGCACTGGTAGCCCAATTGCCGCCACCTGCCTGTTACTGGGCGACTTCAACACCCGTAACCCTCTGTGGGGTGGGTCAGTGGCAACAGCTCGAGGCACCACCGTTGAGCATGTATTGACACAGCTCGACCTTTCCACTTTAAATAATGGTGCCTTCACACATTTCAGTGTGGCGCATGGCACGTACTCAGGCATCGGCCTTTCAATCTGCAGCCCTAGCCTTTTACCATCTGTCCAGTGGAGTGTACATGACGAACTGTGTGGTAGTGACCACTTTCTGTCACTGCTACAGCGTCACTCTTCTGGGCGCCGTTGCAGATGGCTGTGAATAAGGCTGACTGGGACTTGTTCTCCTCCATGGCCGCTATTGCGCCTCTTTCTAATGAAGCCATTGATGTGGTGGTTCGCTCGGCCACCACCGGCATCGTGACTGCCGCAGAATCTGCCATTCCCTGTTCTTCTGGGTCCCCTCGGCAGAGGACTGTGCCTTGGTGGTCGCCTGCGATCGCCTAGGCGATTAAAGATCTCAGGCAGGCACTCCAGCGTCACAAGCGGCATCCCTCATTAGAAAACTTCATTGCCTTGAAATGGCTCTGTGCACGGGCCCGCTGCATCATTCGCCAACACAAGCAGGAGTGCTGGGAACAGTATGTCTCCACCGTTGGCCTCCATATCTCTCCATCGCAGGTTTGGGCCAAGATTAGGCACCTCTATGGCTATTGGACCCCTGTCAGCACCCGTGCCCTCTCACTGAATGGAGCAGTTTGTACTGACTCTGACGTAATTGTAAACCACTTAGTAGACCATTTTGCTCTCAGTTCCGCTTCTGTGAATTACCCAATGGCCTTCCGCTGCATTAAAGAGCGGTTGGAACGTTGGAGCCTTTCATTTCACACCCGCCATCCTGAGTGCCCTAGCCGCTTGCCCTGATACAGCTCCCGGGCCAGATCGCATCCACTGACAGATGCTGCAACACCTCTCAGTGGACTGCCAGCGATGCCTCCTCGACCTTTACAACCGTATCTGTGTCCAAGGTGAGTTTCTGTCGCAATGGCGAGAAAGCATTGTTATCCCCCTTTTGAGACCTGGCAAGAACCCATTGGAGGTGGACAGCTACCGCCCCATTATCCGGCTGTTGAGTTGGGTACTCGAGTCTCGGGGCCTTCGGCTCCGTCTCACGGTGAGTTCCGTAAAGGCTGCTCTGTCGCCGACAATCTGGTGAACCTGGAGTCAGCCATCTGTATGGCCTTTGCCCGCCGTCAGCACCTCGTCGCTTTCTTTTTCGACATGCGGAAGGCGTACGATATGACATGGCGCCATCACATCCTCTCTACGCTTCATGGTTGGGGTCTTCGGGGTCCACTGCCGATTTTCCTCCGAAATTTTCTGTTGCATCGTACCTTCTGCGTGCAAGTCGCGGCCTCCCATAGTTCCTCCCGAGTTCAGGAGAACGGGGTACCACAGGGATCAGTCCTAAGTGTCTGCCTGTTTATAATTGCAATTAACGGGCTCGCTGTGGCGGTGGCAATGTCTGTCTCAGCTTCCTTGTATGCTGACAACTTCTGTCTCTACTATAGCTCCTTCGGCATTGCAGCTGCTGAACGTCAGCTACCAGGCGCTATCCACAAGGCGCAGTCTTGGGCTGTAGCGCATGGCTTCCAGTTTTCGGCTGCCAAGACCTGCGTTATGCATTTCTGCCGGCGACGAACAGTTCACCCTGAGCCACGGCTTTATCTTGCTGGCGAACTTCTTGCTGTGGTGGAGACACATCGGTTTTTGGGTGTGGTTTTCGATGCCCGGTTGACTTGGCTCCCACATATTCGGCAGCTTAAACAGATGTGTTGGTGGCATCTTAATACTCTGCGATGCTTGAGCCACACCAGCTGGGGCGCCGACTGATCTACCCTCTTACGGCTCTACCAGGCATTAATCCAGTCCTGTCTGGATTATGAGAGCCTGGCTTATTGTTCAGCATCCCCATCTGCATTGAGGGTACTGGACCCAATCCTTCACAGTGGGATCCGACTTGCCACTGGTGCTTTCTGGACCAGCCCTGTGGACAGCATACTTGTGGAGGCAGGTGTCCCTCCACTGCGGTTACAGCGCCAACATTTACTGTACGCTTATGCTACACATGTTTGTAGCTTGCCCGGGCATCCTAATTATCGTCTCCTGTTCCCTGAGTCGGTCGTCCATCTCCCAGAACGTCGGCCCCAGTTGGGTTGTACGATCGCGGTCTGCGTCAGAGAGCTTCTCTCCGGGCTTGGGGTCTTCCCTCTTCCACCTCCTTTCCGGGCCCCTCTGCGTACACCCTCGTGATGTGTGCCCCACTCATGCCTTCGGCTCGAATTGGCACAGGACTCGAAGGACTCGGTCCCTCTGGAGGCCTCCCACTGCTGCTTTCTTTCCATCCTTGCCACGTATCAGGGTTCTGGCGTTGTTTACACTGACGGTTCGATGGTTGCTGGTCGTGTCGGTTATGCTCTCACTCTAGGGGACCACTATGAACAATATTCATAGCCGGCTGGCTGCAGCTTTTTCACTGCTGACTGCTGAGCTGGTCTCCACTTTCGTGCCCTAGAGTATATCCGCTCCTGCTCAGGTGAGTCCTTTGTTATCTGTAGCGACTCCCTGAGCAGTTTACGAGCTATCGACCGGTGCTTCCCTCGCTCTCGTCTGGTGATGGCTGTCCAGGAGTCCCTCCATACTCTTGCCCGTTGCGGCCGTTCTGTGGTCTTTGTGTGGCCTCTGATCATGTCAGCATCCCGGGCAATGTTGTGTCTGGCCAAACAGGCCACCAGTGAAACAACTCTGGACATTGGCCTCCTAGAGACTGATTTGTGAGCAGTCCTATGCCACAAATTTTTTGCGCTTTGGGACGCTGAATGGTGCGATCTGACCACACCCAATAAACTCCGAGCTATCAAGGAGACGACGGCTGTGTGGCGGTCATCCATGCGAGCCACTCGCAGGGACTCTATTGTCCTTTGTCGGCTCTGCATTGGCCACACCTGGCTGACACACAGATATTTACTGAGCCGTGAGGACCCGCCTCTATGACGCTGTGGGGCAGCTTTGACAGTGGTCCACATTTTGTTGGCCTGTCCACTTTTAGCTGTGCTCAGGCAGACATTGGCACTGCCTGATACGCTCCCTGCCCTTTTAACAGATGACACTGTCATGGCAGGCTTCGTTTTGCGTTTTATTCGGGCAGGGGGCTTTTATCACGTAATCTAAGTGTTTGTCTTTTTTGTGTTGAGTCTGGCCTTTGGCCTACTGTTTTAGACTGAGTTTTTAAGGTGTTTCTTGGTGGTTGGCTTTTCCTTTTTTGTCTCTATGGTCGGCCAACCACTGTCACATTCTGTGTGATTTTAATCCTTTTTCTCTGATCTCTGTCTAAGTCTTTCTTGTCCTATGTCGTCTGTTGCCACGTCCTTTATCCGTTTTCCTTCTGTGTGGGTGTTTGACGTTTTGGAAAAAGGGACCGATGACCGTCGCAGTCTGGTCCTTTTAATCCCACAAACCAACCAACCAAAGCACAAAAACTGTATACCGTAGTTGACACATCAGTGGTAGTGGCCTTCCTGACATGTTGAGCAGCAGAATACAGTGTTTTCAGATGAGTTTTATTTCAGCCTGTCCTACAGCAAAATTATGATGCTATCATATGGTTACCACATGGCAGCTTCCAGTGTTGAGTGACATAGCAGGTAAATGCAAGGTTCGATAATTTTGGTCCCATTAAATACAATGTGCTCTCTTAACTGCTGTGTACTGAGGAAAATCTGAACAGCTACCCTCAGGGATGTAATTTCAGTTAGCGCAATACTGTGCCCATGAGATGGGGAATGGGCAAACACTCTTCAAAGAATGGCAGGTACCACAGAATCCATAGTATGCATGTTTCATTGTCACTCAGTTTGTCTATAATGGTGTTGGCTGCTGAATCGTTCATTGTGATTCTCAAGGAACTACTGCTGATGCTTCGTAGACCTGCATACAAATGGGTTTACCTTAAATTGTCAAAGTACATACGCAGATCGTCTTTTGTTCCATGCTATGTCTTTAGAGGCAGACAGATGTAGCACATGTAGTCAAAACAATTCTGAATCCTCAAAAAGTCCGGTAATAACTTGTAGACTATCATGTTTCTTATTTGTAGCATTACGCTTCTTAAAATTGTGTGTATCCTTTTCAGTGTTGCTTTTTTCAAAATAATCATTCCACAGAAAATAATTCCAATTTTCATCAAAAGAATATCTTTTACAGTGATAATTTATTGTAAATAAATTAACTTAATTAGAATTTGCAGGTGTCAAATATTACAAATAACCCACATTGTTGTTATTATTTACACTTATTGTATGACACCAATAGATAATAAAAATAAATAAATTATTTCACACACTCATGGTTCCCAAACAGTACCAGTATGGCCACAATTTACTGTCGTTGTTGTCATCTTTATTCTGAAAACTGTTTAGAAGATCTTCTCTGTGGTAATCTATCACGTGCAAGGCTCTTCATCTCTGCATACCCATTGCAGCTTACATCCATTTGAAGCCGCTTATTGTAGTCAAACCTTGGTCTTCCTCTTTAGTCTTACCTGACCACACTTCTCTCCATTCCCAACCTGATTGATTCCTATATATCTCTGGATGCATTTCTGCCGTCAATTTCTTTTCTCTTCACTTCGATTCTATACCTTCAGATACTTATTCGATCTACACATCTGTTCTTCAGTATTCTTCTGCAATACCTAATTTCAAACTCTTGTATTATCTTCATGTCTGAACTATTTATTGTTCACATTTCGGTTCCATATAAAGCTACAAGCTAGACAAATACCCTCAGAAAAATTTTTAGACATTTGCATGTCGTGTTTACAAATTTGTCTTTTTCATAAATGCTTTTCATGTTTTTGCTAGTCTGCATTTTATATCCTCTCTGATATGACCATCATCACTTATTTTGTTGCCCAAATAACAAAACTCACCTACTACTTTTAACGTCTCATTACATAATAAGTTCTCCCTGTGCCACTAGATTTAATTCAACATTTCATTTCCCTCGTGTTGTTGTTGATGTTCATCTTATTACTCCTTTTGAAAACACTATCAGTTACATTCAACTGCTCTTTCTAGACCTTTGCTGTCTCTTACAGAATTTCAATGTCATTTTCCAAACTGTGAAGTGTCTATTTGTCCATTTTAGAAGTATACTATACTTTGTTGGTGAAAAATATACCATATTGTATGGACTAGAAGACGCACTTTTTTCTGTGAAAAATTGTCTCCAAAATTCAGGTGCATCTTATACTTGAAATTAATATAAAAATGTTCAGTGTTTGATATAAATTCCTGCAAGTCTTAAGAATGCTCATATATTCAGTGGTGTAGGAAACCTCTCTCTATGTGGCAGCATTTGATTCAACTGACAGCAGCAGTGCACCCATGCAACGAACATGAGTTGTGGGGATTCATAAGATTGCTAACACGTCTCCCTCATGCCCCACCATCACAAACTCAGAACACTGTGTAGCCTATAATACATCATTGCAGTCTATGGTGCCAATGAACTTGAAAGTGATTTGTGTTATCAGTAACAGTACAGATCATTTGTTAGTAGCTAGTTTTGTAATGGGGAAAAAAAAAATTTAATTGGCAGGCTAGTAGAGAAGAACTGAAAAATTGAGGAAGACTAAATGTGCAAATACCGGGTGGAATGGAAAATGGCTAAAACTAGACGATGACATATTGAAATGGATTCAAGGCCATTGTCAAAATAGCATTGGAATTAATACAAAAATGATTCAAATACCCGCTCGTAAGCTAGCACTCCAGTGGAACTTGACAGACTTTAAGGGTGATGTTAGTTGGTTCTACAGGTTTATGAAGCATCATGAACTAAGCATGTGAGCCAAAAGCAAAATGTCTCAGAAAATTCCACAAGAGTATGAAGAGAAAATATCATCTTTCCACCACTTCAGCATTCAACATCGGGGGGGAGAATGTGGGATAAAGTTAAATAGCATATATAGATGAAACTTCTCTGACATTTGATGTGCCAAATAACAGAACTGTTGCTGTGAAAGCTGCTAAAACTGTAACTATGAAAACAAGTGAACATGAAAAAATGCACTACACTGTTGTCCTTTCATGTTGTGGTGTTGATACTAAACTTAATGCAGTGATCTTTTTCAAGTGCAAAACAATGCCAAAACCAGAATGAGATTTTAACTCTGCAACGGAGTGTGCACTGATATGAAAGTACCCAGCAGATAAAAACTGTGTGCCAGACCAAGACTCAAACTCGGGACCTTTGCCAGGAAGTTTCATATCAGCGCACACTCTGCTGCAGAGTGAAAATCTCATTCAGGAAACATCCCCCAGGCTGTGGCTAAGCCACGTCTCCACTATATCCTTTCTTCCAGGAGTGCTAGTTCTGCAAGGTTCATAGAAGTGCTTCTGTGAAGCTTGGAAGGTACGAGACAAGGTACTGGCAGAATTGAAGCTGTGAGGATGGGTTATTATGCGTCATGCTTGGGTAGCTCAAATGGTGGAGCATTTGCCCGCGAAAGGCAAAGGTCCTGAGTTCGAGTCTCTGTCCGGCACACAGTTTTGATCTACCAGGAAGTTTCAATGCCAAAACCTTCTGAAATACCACAAGGTGGTGGTGTTCTTATACATGACAAGGTTTGGATGGATGGGGCTGTTATGAAACTGTGGATTGATAGAATGTGAGAGAGAAGGAAAGGTGCTTTACTGAACAAGAGTTCTCTTTTTGTGCTAGATCAGTTTAGAAGTAATTTGAGAAATTGTGTGAAAGAGAAACTGAGACATGGATATACACAGCTTGCTGTTTTACTAGCTATTCACAATTGCAATCTCTTGATGTCTCGATAAATAAACCATTTAAAGTGTATATGAGAGAGTAATGGAACAAACGGATGATAGATGAAACCAGAATTCATGCCGAAGGGAGCTTTAAAGCAGCTTGCAATCAAACAAGTGTGTCAGTGGATAAAGCAGTCGTGGTCTATAGTGGAAGAAGACATTATTGTTAAATCTTTCAAGAAATGCAGAATAAGTAATACTCTTGGTGGCAGTGAAGACCATTTTATATATGGAGACAACATCAGTGATGATGAAGAGTAAGAAGAACAAGAAGAAAGTTCAGATGATGATTTTTAGAGATTTGAAAGATCAGTTAGGTTTTATGAACTAAAAACATTCTTTTTTTTAGGTATGGCTTTGCAATCTAATAATAAAACTGGTAAAAATGCTCTTTTTTAAAACTGCTTAAGAATTAATGTGCATCTTATAGTCCATAAAATATGGTAATGACATGTTGACCATATAAATGATTTTTTTTACACATTCAAAAATTCTTCTTTGGTGTAGGAGTGTGCTCAAACAGATATGATTTGGTTTTTTTTTAAAAAAATATCTGTTGAATTCGTTACATCACTGGATAGAGAGTGGAAACTTTTTATGACCAAATACCTCATTCCTTTCTGTGTTAGACATATTCTAAATTAAAAGGTTATGAGGTGGACTATTTAATCAAAATAAGATACTTGTGATTCAATACTTGGTGCAGATGAGTTTTTATAACTCCATAGCTTCAGGAAAAAAACATAAAAAAATTTAAAAAATATATTAACTGTCAAGTCTTTGTCAGTACGACCATCTGAATCACATAATTTGCATCAGATTTTGAACCACTGGGATGCATTTTTAGTTTTGGAGGAAGAAATAGTTGAGAGTTGACAGACCCGGCGAATAAGGTAAATGGTGCAATATTGAGTTGTTTTTCACAAAATAAATGGCAATTTCATGCTGCCAATTGGGGCAGGAAAAAAAAGAGGTGTGAGTGAATTTAGTGTTCTAGTTGGAGTCTTAAATCCCTTGTCAAAGAAGCCGTTGGTACAACATACACAGTCAATATTGCCTTCAACCTTGTTTTTTTGTGAGTGTATTTTTCTGCTTTGGTGGTGGGGGAGGGGCGGGGGGGGGGGGGGGTGTTTCACTGATACATTCAGGAGTCTGCCCACGTCTTTACAGAATTATAGAGTAAAACAAAATCTTATCACCACTGTTGCAAGAAAATTGAATTATTGTGTGCACACACGTACTTTGCCAATGGTCTTGTTGCAGTTGTAACACCGGTTTCCGTCGGATCACCTAAGTTAAGTGCTGCCAGGCTGGGCTAGCACTCGAATGGATGACTATCCAGTCTGCCGAGCGCTGTTGGCAAGCGGGATGCAGTCAGTCTTTATGAGACAAACTGAGGAGCTATTTGATTGAGATGTAGTGGTTCCAGTCTCGTAAACTGACATATGGCCAGGAGAGCAGTGTGCTGACCACATGCCCCTCCATATTTGCATCTAGTGATGCCTGTGGGCTGAGGATGACAAGGTGGTCAGTCGGTACCATTGGGCCTTCAGAGGCCTGTTCGGACGGAGTTATACACACACTTCAGTAACAACGGCTAGATTGATGCCACTCAACATAAATATGTAAAAGTCTTCCAAATACAGTCTGATAGATAGGGTTCATGGCAGAGCTGCAACAAAATCAGTGCAGAATCAGAACTCCACTCTGTGTGACTGCCAAACTGTTGAAAATGAACATTTAATAAAAGAAAGTCCAAGATGGAATAATATAGAGGAGACATTGAGTTGCAGACCCACACAAAGGAAAGACTTAAGTTTTCAGCCAAAAGGCCCTCTTCTGAAGTAGAAAACTTACACTCTGCTGGTGGCCAGAGACTATATGTGTGTGTGTGTACTTCAGGAGGAGGCCCTTTGGCCAAAAGATTTAATGTATAGCAGTCTTTTCATTATGCCTGTCTACGACTCAGCGTCTCCTCTCTATGGTGAATAGCAGTCTATCCTTACAACAAACTTTTGTCAACAAGTGGCCACAAAAACCTTAACAATTTTGTAATCTGTCCTTTTCATAAAAATGAAGATTTGTCATAACCTGTTCATAGAGGAAAGATGCAAAAACACCTGTCAACACTGGACTGACGATCCAAGTGCTAAGTACTGACAGTTTTACTAAACTGCTTAATATAAATGGCAAGATGCTTCCTTCCTAAAGTAATGTCTAATTCTTTCCTTTTCATTATGAAAACTGAGCTGCAGCTGTAATAACACACACACACACACACACACACACACACACACACACACACACACACACAAAAGCTGTATCTATAACTAATACAGTATGCAAATGAAGTAAATTCCATGTAAAAAATGCTAGTGGCTCACTAATGCACTCCACATTTTAACACAACACAGTACATTATGTTCTACAAATAATCAAGCTAATTATGTGTTTCAAAACTGTCCATTGAAGGAAACGTAACTGTAGATTTTTGCAGAAAAACTTCCTTTAGATTAATGAATTTAAAGTAAAAGTATATTCTGTAATGGGGAAAAAATTATATGTGCATGTGTGTATGTCCCAACCTCCTCATAAACCACTGGACTGATTACATCCTAATTTTTTGCACATGCTACTTTTTGTCTAAAAGTCTGAGATGGGAGAGTACTACGTAGCTCCAACAGTGGTGGATGTGGAGGTGAAAAAGTTTTGGTAACATCTGACATTTAGGCTGTCTTGACTAATTACCGTGGTGTGCAGATTGTATGAAAATGTGTTCCACAGCGTGTAGATGCAGATGGGCATTGGAAGCATGATATGGATGTACAAAGGGAAGAGAAGGTGAAGAGCAGCAAGAAGAGGAGGAAGTGATGGACAGAGATGGCGTAAGAGGAGAAGGTGGGACAGAGGGGGTTGCAGAAGGAATGGATAGAGGGGGGGGGGGGGGGGGAGATGGAGTGGATGAACAGAGAGCAGGGGAAGGAGGAGATGGGCAGAGAGAGAGAGAGAGAGAGAGAGAGAGAGAGAGAGAGAGAGAGAGAGAGAGAGAGAGAGAGAGAGAGAGAGGGGGGGGGGGGGGGCATTGACAGAGAGATGGGCTAGGAAGGGGAGGTTCATGAGGCAAGTGGAAGATGCTGATGGGTAATGGACAGGTGAAAAGGAAGAGGAAGGAGGAGGAGATAGAGAGGGGGGAGGAGAAGATGGACGGAGAGGGGAAAGGAAAATGTGATCGGAGAGAGGAGGGAGAAGAAAATGGTTATAGAGGGGCAGGAGAAGAAAGAGCTTTTTGTATATGTGTGTGTGTGTGTGTGTGTGTGTGTGTGTGTGTGTGTGTGTGTGTGCGCGCGCGCGCTCACACACACAAAATCTGATCAAAAATATCTGTATACGCATTAGTGGTCCGTACTATAGTATGTGTCCACTCTTCGCTTTTATAACGGTTTTTCTGCTGGGGATACTTCCTCTGCTGGGGATGCTTTCAGTGAGGTGTACAAATGTTTTTAGAGGAATTACAGCCTGTTCTTCCTAAAGAGCTGAAACCAAAGAAGGTTGAATGCAGGGTTCTGGAGTAAAGTCAGTGTTTTAAACATTAACTCATTCAAAATGCATTACATTTTGTTGAGATCAGAACTCTGGACAAGCCAGTCCATTTCAAGGATGTTTTTGTGCACAAACCATTGCCTCACAGTCACATGAGCAACAGTCAACTCAGATGGGTTGAAATGTCATTGATGGATTTGTTACAATGGTGACACCTATGACTAGTTCACGTTCAAAGTCACTGATTTCTCCTGACCGACCGTTCTGGTCTTTCTGCTTTTCTACTGACAATGCAATACTCCCTGCCTCCTTTTATAGTGGCGGATCCACTTCTTGTGACATCTAGTAATCAATTCTGCATTACGTAGGGCTGTCTGAATGCTTTTGATGATATGCAAGTGAATTGTGAATTTGCAAAATGACTACATTCCTAGAAGTACATTTTCAGAAGAAACAAAAAACCATTTACTATCTTACTGAAGTGAATATTGCACTAGATTATTGCATGATATGCTACACACATCGAAATTACATAAGACTGTCACTACAAAAGCATGACTTGTACTCCCTTCATGTTCAAATTTTGTTTTAAAAAAGAAGAACTGAAGTCGTTTTTCAAATTAACTTCGGTTGTGTTTGTTATGTAATAAAATTCTGACATATAAAAACATACAATTGTGTTTTCTGTATTGAAAAACATTCAGACTGCGTAGAACAGTAAATCACCCAGGGAAATAAACATACAGGACAAACTTCCAAAGCAAAATTGCAAATTTACTCATTTGTCTTTCTTTCCCAAGCTGCAATTTTCTCATAAAATGCTTTGGATTCATTACAGTCTGGAATGTACTTGAGCATTTTGCATATATCTTTAATTTTATTTTTGTTGATTGGACGTACACTGTTTGGATAAGCATGTCTGTGTGATAATTCTGGGATATGTGGACATCCTGGCCCAAGGATGAAAGTATGTAGAATTATTTTCTTTTAGCACTAGAGCTGACTATGTATTCACACATGTCCTTCGCTGTGTAGTCTGTCCACACACCTCAATTTATCTTTTCGCTACTGTGAAGTCCCAATCATTTGACAGAAAGGAGTGTCCTCCGATAGGGAAGAGAAGTATGATGTTCAAAAAATGCCTGTGAGCACTTAAAACCACTAAAAACCTGATGAGTGTGGTGGTCTTATACTGGCCTGGACAGCCATCACAATACAACAAGAGTTCTTGAATACTAGATGAGACACAGGTATTGAAACAGTGGAGGAGAAAACTGCATACCGTATTTGGACTTTTGTTAGCTTGCCTCTTGGTAGATGAGTTAGTTTTCATGTTATGCCCAGAGAAAAGTGGAACTGTTAGTTGACAATAATAATACATGTTCTGAAGTGGTATTTTAGTCAAGCAAACATTTTGCATGCAGTCAAATGTTAAAGCAAGGGAAATCCTCTCTCTCAGTGCATAACTTGGGTGCATCTTCCAGTGTTTTGTAGAACTTTTTGCTGTGATATTTGTGAACTATGAGTTCTGCTGCAGCAACACATTTAGATTGATCATTAAGTGCATTGCTGTTCACTTTAACATTCTTCACACTTAATGCATGTGTCTGCGCTGGGCCTAACAAATCTCAAAAGGAAATGGTCATTGAAATATCTGTAATAATAGTGTTAAAACACATTGCTATCAAGATATTTGACAAGAAACATTTCATGTGTTATTTTTACAGTTAGTTCACTGTTTATGTAGAAAACATCTGTGTTTCCTTACTGGGTTTGTTTAGTTAGAAATGGCACAATACGAGAATGAAGTATATCAGCCTCTTTTGTGTTTCCTGGTTTATGTTTTCCACGTTGGTCTTTAGGAGACTTTCCACTAAGTGGCAACTTACACGATCTCTTTATCCTGGATTTGGTAACACAATAAACACTGGGGAAGGCTTTCTTACATACTTCTATGCCCTTGTCTGAATCTTTAACATAATACTTGAATATAGCTGCCCTAGTACCAGGCTCATCTTCCTTTCCTCTTCATCTTTTTATGGCAATTTTGACAATTTGTCCCTGTAAGAACATATCTTGTTCATTCTTAATTTCAAAATATTTCATGTAATTAACTGCTTCTAACAATGAAGTTTAAGAAATCAAATTGAAACATTATTTCCTGCTTTACAAATGTTTATAAACAATTATTAATATGATTACCAGTCTCGGTAAACTACAGTGATGTGTACAGGAATACTGTGTACAACAACACTGTGAAACAAAATTAAATCCAAATAGATTATCTGCAAGCAGGTCATGTTTGTGTAGGTGAAACTAACTTCCCCATATGAGTTACATGCTCCAACCCTTTAATCTTAGCACATTTTATTGTAGCTGTCTTGTATTCTGCACCCCTTTCGAGTGCTTTCCTCCTTGTTTGGTCATTATTTTCTTCATTTCTAATGAAACCAATACATAAAGCACAGCTATTAGATGGCTTTTTTGTTTTCAGAATATGTATCACAGGTCTACCACACAAACAAAAGTAATATAGACCTTTTACCAACTTAAGTCCTGGACTAAGGCTGTTTTGCTGGTAAACACGAATGTTCTGTTACTGTAAATAATGTAGAGAAGTTACGGACTAAAGTCATTTTGGTATTATGCAATGTGAATTGGGTATTGGAACATTGCTGTGCCCATAACCCAAAACCTTGGAAATGTAGACTTAAGTTGTTGTACAAATTAACAGTTCAAGTACAAAACTTAGTGTGTCAACCTATTGGCAATGATGCTTGGTGATAAAAACTACTACCGTTTTGTACTGCCCCAACCATGACCATCAATTACACTGTCAAAAATGTTTGTTTTTCTGTTTTCAGGTGATCACTATTTGTGAAATTTCTGTTGATGAAACAGATTATTTCATGGGAGAGCGAGGCAGTCAGAAAGGAAAAGTACCAAAGGCGTTCTTAGAAATAATCAATCCATAAAAGAAATGCAGATACTTGCTCAACTAATAGCAATATTGTCACATAGAGTGCATCCAGTTATGTTATATTTGCCATCAGTAAGAAAGATGCAACAAGTTTTTGTAAGTGCCAGCACAGTGGGTGTGTGTTGCGATGGGGGATTTTTACATGCACCTGTGTTCAGAAGAGAAGAAAGGTTTTGGATAAATGTAGTCTAGAGCTTTACTGAAAATGTAGTTATAGTAAGATATTTGAGAACGACAGTTGAGAGAATGGAAAGGAAATAACATTCCACAATCTATTTCTCCATGGGAGTAGCCATGGAGGAATCACCACCTTCATTTCCTATGACTGTTATTACCTTTTGGATTTGTACATGACACTTATATTCATTTGGTCTGTGGGATACTAAACATCACATTAAAAAATCACATTTGTTACACTGGTGTCTACATTGCTGTTGCAAAATCTGCAATACATTCCTTTACTTCATTAAATCCAACAATTATGTAATTACTATGCATAAAATTAATCTACAATATATAGTAATGTAAGTGGGTAATGCCAACTTCTATGAACTATTATCCACAAAAATATTGTTTGGCGTGTGGAAAACCAAATTCCAATAAATTTGTAGTGAGAATATACTCATCCATGTATCTACATTCAGTAATACATTTTGAGAAAAAAATATAAGCTCTGGACTTTGTTTTCCTTGGTAAAATATGTTTTAACTCCTATTGTGTTGTTTTTATTCTAATATTAAAAAAATGAATAATGTAGCAGTGTCATGTCATGTCCTGTTACATTTTGGTGTAACTCATAAATAAACTGCCTTATAACTTTATGACAACAGAATGTAAAATTGTATCTTTCCAGTCAGATAGTGTTGGTGATAATCAGGAAATAACTGCAAATATAAAGTGATGAAAGACTGATTTTCTAAAAATAAAGCTGAAATGACAACTGGTTTGTAAATGAAAGATATTGATATTTTATTTCAATTCATTCCATAACAAAGAAGGTAAAATATTCCCAGTATGGCATATATGCCTAAAGTATTATTTTTTATTGCTTTTATTGGTATGTCTCACACTGTTTATAACACCAGACAAATTAATCTTGTTGCTATATTGCTTTGTATGACATTATTTTGGCACATAGTCAGTCTCGAAATCTGTGAATAATCTAATGATGTAAATATTAAATTCCATATACTATCTCACTGTAGAATATTCACTCTTTTTGCAAAAAGTCATGTCATTAATACAACTTTATAGGCAATAAAATTCAAGCAATAAAAACTGTAGATTACAATGTTTCCCAGCACTCAGGTACCATTTGTATATAAGCAATTACATAGTTTTCTCTGTGACTTCATATTCTTCTCTATGTTGTCAGTAACTTCCTTATAAAGTTTAAGGAGATACTGAGAAACAGTCACATATATATATATATAGTGTGTGTGTGTGTGTGTGTGTGTGTGTGTGTGTGTGTGTGTGTGTGTGTGTGTGTGTGTGGCAGAATGACTGTTTATGTGAGAAAGTTAAGCTTAAGTAAAGAAAGGAAAAAACTCAAGCAAAAAGCATGCCTACCTTTGCTCAGGTTTGGCAATTAAACAAATAAATTTTCACTGAAAGTGTATGTTGTCAAGTATGGTATCATTTTAGTCCCAGTTAAACTGTATGGAGATTTTGATACTCCTGATTTATATGAATTTTAAATTTATATAGTTTTTTATTTTGTGAAGCCAGAGTTTATTGTGTATTATTGTTATGGATAAATAAGTAGAAAAATAAGTATGTATTACACTGTTTTCTGTGAAGTAGCCTGATGAAGTGATGTCCTACTTGTTTGTTGCAGCTCATATGAATAAACTAGACAGATGCACATCAGAGAAGAGCTGCTACCTATACACTACTTTGTTTTTCAATGTATTTCATTTTGAAATGTGATGAAAGTTTCCATCTCCTGAGTACAGAATATATATTACATAATTCTCATGATAATTATTTTCTAAAGGCTTAGCTGTATCATTGCAGCAATATCACTTAATCTCATATGTCACTTCAAGGTTTCCTAATAGGCTTTAACATGAATTCAGCTCATCATGATGACCTTCATTCATATTCATACTTACATTGCTTCTAGCCTCTGTTTATCTATTCTACTCATTGACTAGCTCTCACATCTCAAGTAAGAAAATTCCAAACACTTTCTTTGCCTTGATGTTGATGTATATACTCATTAAGAGACATTCCTTCACTTGGGATGCAAATCTGGCAGTAGTTACCCACAATTTCCACAACACATTTTTTATCATCAGAATTTGTGCCCCCTAAACAGTGAAACTTTTTTAACTTGTCCACTTGCTGATTATCTAAGTACCACATTTGTAGTGATTTGTTGACTCACTGCAGGTGTGAATGTTTTCAGCATTCTGTTCCTATATTTTTCTGAATGTGCCACTAAAGCAATATTTTCATCGAGTCACATGCAATAGAAAGTTTCTTCATTTATTTTAATTCCCTTTGTTTTCACTTTTAAGATGTTAATACTCTCTTCAGTAAACATGTTGATCAAGTATGGTGAAAGGGGGCAATTTTATCTTATTTCTTTCCTGAATGTAGTTCTTCCTTAAATAGTTATGTCTTCTGCTTCCTGTGTAGTTCCCTGGTGAACCTTCTATCATTCTTATCAATTCTCATTCTCCACCTAGGGTTGAATGTCAGTTCCAGTATAGCACATTAAAGTTCTTTTGCAAATCAATAAAAAACTGCAAAAGTCTTTCTTTTCATTGCCTGTCCACTCTCTAGTATTATCCACAATGATTATAATGGCTGTCACAGTTCTCATGCCGAATCAGATCCATCGTTCTTTAAGCAAAATTTACCTTTTTTTGGTTCATTATTACATTTATTACATAGCAATGCCTTTGGTGTATAAAATAATAGAGTTAGTAACTTACCAAACGAAAGCGTTGGTATGTTGATAGAAACAATAACAAACACAAACACACACAAACAAATTTCAAGCTTTTGCAAGAGGGAAGGTCCTGATGAAGCAACCGTAGGTTGCGAAAGCTTGAAATTTGTTTGTGTGTGTTTGTGTTTGTTATTGTTTCTATCAACGTACCAACGCTTTCATTTGGTAAGTTACAGAATCTTTGTTTTTAGATATATTTTTCCCATGTGGAATGTTTCCCTCTATTATATTCAAATAATAGAGTTATTGTTTTATAATTACTACTGTTGTTTTGAACAAGGGATTAATCACTTCTCAATCTCCTTATTTTCAGAAATTCTTATTCTACGTCATTGATATCCATTACTATTGCACCCATCATATTGTGCAGAACTTGTTCAAATCCATCTTTGTTGAAAGTGGAAAGTTTCCTGAGCTTTAATGATTTCCTAATCATTATACATATCTTGTGTGGATTTTTTCCAGCATGCACATTTCTTTGCTGTCAGTTGGTAGATTCCATTTTTTTTTTCTTTTCCTTTGTAAATCTTGTTATTACTTTACTTTGAAGAATGCCATATTTAGGGTATCCTCTGCAATACCAGGTGCCCGCTTTTCAGTTGCTTATGTGTACATATATTAAATAAGATTTAGTAATTCTCATGTAAGCTTTCAGAATATTCTGCTTAGGTTTTTTTCTGGTCTGTATAAGATCCAGTATCTCTTTATGTCAACCAAGATTTTCTTGGCTGCAGCTTTGTCTTGTCTATTACCTCATCTACAGCCTTTAAACTCCCATACTTTATCTGGTTCAAATTGCAGTTATTTCATCTTAAGTTATGTGTGACTTCTTAATTATATGGAATTTCTGTTTTCCGTATACTCTTAATGATTTTCTGATTTTCTTGAACCTCATACTATCCTTAGCCACAACTGTCCAGATCTGGATCCAGATAACTATGGCTTGATGGTACTTGACTTCATAACATTCCCTGCCTAAAATGGAACGTCTCTGTACCTTGCTGAAGTTACCAGTAGTTGTACACATATACTGTCTTCAATTTTGGAACTTTGATGAACAATTTTATCATCATCGTATGTTGAGCACAGAATTACAGCAGTCTTTTATGGCTCTCATTCTGTTCTGTTCTGCCCTACCAGCTACTTCTATAGCCTTATCCTTCCTGTAGAAACCAACAAAAGCTCCAAAGTTAATAATTATAATAATCTTTTGTTGTCTTTATAAAAAGAGTAGACCATCATTTGTGTAATAAATATTGGTGTTCCTGAAGTTATGTTTGTTGTCATAGTGTACTGTAAGATTATTCACCAATATATCGTTTGAGATACAGTGAACAGTGCCTATACAATAAAGGAGGTAGTGAATAGTGTATGGAGCCTTCCTACTGTTGAATGTAATTTAAGAAATTAATATGTATATGGCAGCATGAGAGAATTATTCATAGATTGTTAATGATAATGGAAATATATAGTAGCACATTGACATTACTATTAGTGTTTAAGACAAAAAATTCTACCGTTTGTAAATGGAGTAATAATAAGGACTTGCTGATTTTTTTAAAAATATGTAATGCTCAAGATAATTCATGTTTCATTTGTACAATGGGGAGACTTTTTTTGGGAGAGGGAGGGGGAGGGGGGTGTATTAGGTTATTGCAGATATATGCCATTTATATTATATTTGAATGTGGACTTGGACTTTGTGGCGTATACTGCTGATGAAATCATCTCCGGCTTCTGTCCAGATGGACGAGTTGAAATTCTGTGATGTTTCAGTGAGTGTCACTCTCATCTTCTGGAGAAGTATCGAGATTGTGTGGGCATCTCGTATATATATATCCCTGAGTGGCGACTGATTCTCCCTACCCCTTTTCCCATACATAGGTTTCAGTCTCACCCAGACTCACGAAGCATCAACAACTGGATGCATTCTTGGTGTAAAGCTGCTAATACAGGGTTCCATGGTGAACTTAGGTGATAACCCTCATCCTTGTGTTTCCATTGGACCTTATCTCAGTGGATTCTTTGATGATACTCTCCCAAAAGCTGCTAGCTCATCACAACATTTTTGTTTTACTTAAATTCAAAAGTACGTCCCTCATTGAGGCTATGTTCTGCCACTGCTGATTCATCTTTATACGCCAGATGTATACATCTAATATGTTCCATGCAGCTTTGCAAGATGCAGTGTTGTGTTTGCCCAGTGTACTTGTGACCATAATCGCAAGGAATGCTGCATATACCTGATATTTGTAGTTTTAGTTTTACTGATCCAAGCATATCCTGCATTTTTCATGGTAGTCAAAAGATGGCCTTGAGTTGTTTTTTCCAAAGATTTCTCACAATTTTCTGAGAGAGGCCCAATGTAGAGGATAAAGCAAGTTTTTCTACCTCTTTATTTTCTTCTATTTTGCAGAGACTGTACCATTCATTTTCTTCAGTGCACATCTAATCTGCACTACGCTGTACCCAGCTGAAAGGCTGCCTTTGTCATATATGGCATGTGCCTTGTGTGCTAGAGTGGTTAGAACAGTGTACTGCTGCACCAAATGATGACAGGTCTTTGCATGAAGGTACAGATCTGTGTGGGGCTTCAATCTGTATACTTCATGTACATCCGCTTGTCTTATTATTAAAATATCTAAAAATGGAATTCACCCATTGAGTTCTAGCTCCATTGTGAACTGTATATTTTGATGAATGCTGTTCATATAGTTCAAGAACTTGTTCAAACCTCTCCGCCATGTTCCCACACAATAAAACTGTGACCTACATAATTTAATAAGTTTTTAGTGCCATCTATTCACAATGTTCCATGTGGAGACTGGCTGTCTCAGAGGCAAGTGGTGAGCCCATGTCTACTCTGTCAGCCTATTCATAAAATTCCCCACTGCATATGAAGTAGATCGTGATTGGTATATGTTTAAACTGCTGCGCTGTTTTGGGCTCAAAATGATCTGTTAAGAGTACCAAGGCATCTTGAAGTGGTACTCATGTGAAAAGAGATGTCACATCAAAGCTCACCAGGAGATCAGCCTTCTGTAGCAACATCTCTTCCAGGAAGGCCACAAAATCAGCCAAGTTCTTCACTCAGAGACTGGAGAATCCCACTATGGGTTTCAGAAGTGAGGCTAGATACTTGGCCACTCCATATGTGGGTGCATTATTAATGTTCACTATAGGACACAGTGGTAAACCTTCTTCAAGAACTTAAGCAGTCCATACAAGTGTGGAGGTACTGGATAGAGGTGCTTCTTATCTTTTTTCATTAGAGCTGACTTGTGAAGCAAAGTTGTTGTTTTCTCATTATCATTGGTGCTGGGTGTTAAATACTTTTATCCGTTACACAGATGACATTTTCACTCTGTAGAAATATGGCAGAGAGACCCTGAATAAGTTCCTGGACCATCTGAAAAGTGTCCACCAAAACATACGAGTTCACAGTGGAGCTAGAACAAAATGAGTCTTCCATTTTTGGACATTCTAATAATAAGAAAAGCAGTCTACAAGAAGAAGACCAATACATATCAGTATCTTCATTTATCAAGCTGTCATCATCCAACACAGTAGTACATGCTCAAACAACTCCATTGCACAGGGCACAGGCCATTTGTGACAATGAATGTAACACCTTAGAAATGTGTTTCGTCAAAATGGGTGCACTGAAGTGCAGTTCAGATGTGGGTTAAAGAAAATGAAAAAAGGTGTAGAGGAGGATGAAGAGAAACCCACCTTTATCCTCTATATTAGACCTCCCTTAATAAAGATTGTGAAAATTGTCAGAAAAACAACACTGAGACCATATTTGTCACCACAAGAAACAAAAACTATGCTTGATTTAGTAAAGGACAAACTGAAACTGAAAATACCCAGTGTATGCAGCATGCTTTGCAAGTGGTTCTGCCAGTACTTCGGACAAACACAGCGCTGCATCTCGCAATGCTGCATGGAACATTTGGACATGTATGTGTGGGGCATTTTGATGCAGCCACCTGGATGGAAGCCCAAGATAATTTCATAATTTATATTATAGTTTTGCAGCTGCAACCTCTAATGGTCAATAATTTCAGAACTTTGGCTGTGATGTATATAAATGTTAAACATGTAATTTAATTTAATACTATGTGGATATGTGCTATCTAAACATCATTGTTTTTTCAGCCTTTAAGGTTGAGCATACATTTGTGCTGTGACCTCAGAGGCAATAAGTTGCTGTAATCATTTGTCATATAGGTAGCTCGGGCATAAAACTCAACATTTCAATGTTCATATTATTTCAAGAAAAAAAAACCTATTTTGTTGTTTTCTTTAAGCAAGCCGTATTGTCTGATGTCAAGGATTCTGCAATCCAGATATATGTTCTCTGATAATACCTGCTGATGGAAACAGTGGAATAAAACTTTCTATAATTCTTTGCACACAATGATTGTTGTTATACTGTTTTTCCTTATTTCCTAACAAAGCCACTGTCATTGATTTTAACACCTGTTCTCTACTTCATGTAGACTTTCACATAAATGATATTTGAGTTAGACTTAATAGGGTTTGCTATAATCTACATAGAGAGTCTTGGTATTTAATCACCTGATCTCTCCGTGATGTTGCACTGGTGCCTGCCTGCATTGTTCATTAATCCCTCGGAGCCTCAATGATCAAAGTCTTGTAGAATAGCTGTCAATTGATTTCTATAAATTGTGCAGATAATGTATACCACACATATTCCCATGTGATGTGTTGTATTTTCACAATTATTACCACCACAAAGATTATGATGACCAGATTCAGTTTTACATCAAATGTTTTTATGCAAGCCTCTGCACTTCACTACACACCAATGTGGCATTAATAACATAAGCACTGTCAGAAACTACAGTCATTTTTAGATGTAATATTTGAAGAACACGGTAAATGGTCCACAAACTCTAATTTTTGAGACAGTCACCAAGATGAGTAAATATAAAGTGGAGAACACAATACCAGTCTGAAGTAAACAATTTGCATCAATTCAAAAGAATTAATATAGTCAATACTTAAGAAAAGTACATCATATAACCTACACGTATGAGTCATTCATATGTACACAGTCAAAAGATTCCCATAAACATGTTCAATATGAACTTCAGAAACATGAAATTGTTATATTAATAGTGAGCCACAACTTTTCTACATAGAAACATTGTATGTAAAGATCAGTTGTGAACGCAAGAATTGACTTAACACAACCAAGATTAGCCATGGTTTCTCAAGATCCTGCCTGGGTGTTGGGTGAATGCTTGCTGATCCTAGACTGAAAATGTTGGTTGGTGTATGACTGTGTGAAGACTAGCCTGTGGATGCACTGCATCTCCAAAACTATACAGTCATTTGAAAAATGGCTAGGTTAGATTTTTCTGTTTAGTATGAACTATAAGCATTAATAGTAACTTGGTTAGTGCAATATGCAGTTGTTTAGGAATTTAGAAATGATTATGAAACCATTTTATGCCTTCATATTGGCAATATCCCATTTACACATACAAGCACCATATTGAAAATTATGCAAAAATCTTAATTAACAGCTTAATCATGTGAACTCTTGTATAAAGCAGACCAACAAAAGTATAATGGCAAAGGTTGGAATTCAACAAGGACAGAGGCAAAACCTGCAATGGAATATGTAGGTGGTCACAAACTTTAATGTTAGGTATCTCATAAGTTAATTAGTTTCACAGAAATTGAAACATATTACCGAAACATTGGAAAACCAGTCTTTCTAGTGGGTGATGTCACTGTGTCCATAAACACATATTAGTTCACATGAAAATTGCAGTGTCATCTGTAATAAAAAGTTCAATGATTCATATATTTGATTAGCCAGGTTTTCAGGAAAACTAGATCCATTAAAACTTATCATTTGCATAATGAATTCAAGCAGGGAAAAACACAGTTAAGGCTTTGACAATATTATGAATAGGATAGGTTGCTACTTACCATATAGCAGAGATCTTGGTTTGAAGATAGGCTCAACAGAGACTGTCAGTTGAGACAGTGATTGTGTGGTGTGTGTGTGTGTGTGTGTGTGTGTGTGTGTGTGTGTGTGTGTGTTGTCCAATTCTGAAGAAGGCCTTTTGGCAAAAAGCTTAGTTGTTTGACAGTCTTTGTTGTGCCTATCTGTGACTCAACGTCTCCGCTATATTGTGAGCAGCAATCGATCCTTTTCATAATATTGTCATTATTCTATCCTGGATTTTCCATTGTTTGATTTCAGGCTCTGAAATACAGGGCTATTACAAATGATTGAAGCGATTCCATAAATTCACTGTAGCTCCATTCATTGACATATGGCCACGACACACTACAGATACGTAGAAAAACTCATACAGTTTTGTCCGGCTGAAGCCGCACTTCAGGTTTCTGCCGCCAGAGCGCTCGAGAGCGCAGTGAGACAAAATGGCGACAAGAGCCGAGAAAGCGTATGTCGTGCTTGAAATGCACTCACATCAGTCAGTCATAACAGTGCAACGACACTTCAGGACGAAGTTCAACAAAGATCCACCAACTGCTAACTCCATTCGGCGATGGTATGCGCAGTTTAAAGCTTCTGGATGCCTCTGTAAGGGGAAATCAACGGGTCGGCCTGCAGTGAGCGAAGAAACGGTTGAACGCATGCGGGCAAGTTTCACGCATAGCCCGCGGAAGTCGACGAATAAAGCAAGGAGCTAAACGTACCACAGCCGACGGTTTGGAAAATCTCACGGAAAAGGCTAAAGCAGAAGCCTTGCCGTTTACAGTTGCTACAAGCCCTGACACCCGATGACAAAGTCAAACGCTTTGAATTTTCGGCGCAGTTGCAACAGCTCATGGAAGAGGATGCGTTCAGTGTGAAACTTGTTTTCAGTGATGAAGCAACATTTTTTCTTAATGGTGAAGTGAACAGACACAATGTGCAAATCTGGGCGGTAGAGAATCCTCACGCATTCGTGCAGCAACTTCGCAATTCACCAAAAGTTAACGTGTTTTGTGCAATCTCACAGTTTAAAGTTTACGGCCCCTTTTTCTTCTGCGAAAAAAACGTTACAGGACACGTGTATCTGGACATGCTGGAAAATTGGCTCATGCCACAACTGGAGACCGACAGCGCCGACTTCATCTTTCAACAGGATGGTGCTCCACCGCACTTCCATCATGATGTTCAGCATTTCTTAAACAGGAGATTGGAAAACCGATGGATCGGTCGTGGTGGAGATCATGATCAGCAATTCATGTCATGGCCTCCACGCTCTCCCAACTTAACCCCATGTGATTTCTTTCTGTGGGGTTATGTGAAAGATTCAGTGTTTAAACCTCCTCTACCAAGAAACGTGCCAGAACTGCGAGCTCGCATCAACGATGCTTTCGAACTCATTAATGGGGACGTGCTGTGCCAAGTGTGGGAGGAACTTGATTATCGGCTTGATGTCTGCTGAATCACTAAAGGGGCACATATTGAACATTTGTGAATGCCTAAAAAAACTTTTTGAGTTTTTGTATGTGTGTGCAAAGCATTTTGAAAATATCTCAAATAATAAAGTTATTGTAGAGCTGTGAAATCGCTTCAATCATTTGTAATAACCCTGTATTTGAGCACCCACCACATGTATATTACATAGAAAACGTACATAAACTGAAAAATAAGTAAAAAAAGAAAAAAGATATTATTAAAAGTTTTGCACTGAGAGCTGCTGGAAGATTCCAACTTACTCTGCTTCATTGTAGACTTCTATGCAAATGATATTTGAAGTTCAAAATTTCAAGGACTTTGCTGTTTTGTCTTAGAAATGATCTGAAGGGTGTTAGTTGTTTCTATTCAGTCTGGTAGAATCAATAAGTTAACTGTTGTACACCTGAAAAAGAATTATCTACACAAATAAAACCAGAAAATAATGAGATATGCATGATTAATATGATAACAGAAAATCCTGGGCCGGCTGCTTTGGCCGAGCGGTTCTAGGCGCTTCAGTCCAGAACTGCGCTGCTGCTATGGTCGCAGGTTCGGATCCTGCCTCAGGCATGGATGTGTGTGATGTCCTTCGGTTAGTTAGGTTTAAGTAGTTATAAGTCTAGGGGACTGATGACCTCAGATGTTAAGTCCCATAGTTCTTAGAGCCATTTGATCCATTTGAAAATCGTGGGTGGAATGCAAACAGTGGAATGAGTGGATGAAATATCAAGCAATGCATGGCACATAAAAAATAAGTTGCATTTATTCCTTTTGAACTTTTCGTCTTTAGAGTGCTACGTTCATGGACGTACTCTTGTAAGTGCTGGGCTGTCATTGGTTGTACGTTATCATATCCTAGTGAAACACTACACTCACACACAAATATCCAATTGCATTGTATTCTGAACACTTTGAAAGGACTAAGTTCAACTTCTTGTTCGCGTGTCATATGGATACTTTCAGATTTGCACTCTGATCCAGTGGGTAAGCTATGAAGAGCAACACTAGAATGTAAAACTTATTGTTATGAACGCTATGAATGCATGGTGTCTGTTCTTTTGGATCTGTCTGAAAGACCAGATACAAATGGAAGGTGGAAAGGAGAGAAAGGAAAGGAATGGAACTATTGCTGTCAGTTGAATTGGGACTTCATGTAGAACAAGTGGCACCAAGTAAAAATGTGTGTGGAAACAGGATTCGAACCTGGGATCTCCTGCTTAGTAGGCAGTTGCACCAACCACTGTGCCATCCAGGTACAGTGTTTATCGTGATTGCATAGATTATCTCAACACGCCTCCCAGCTGACCCATGTTCCCACTTAGCACCACCTATCCGTAGTCCCCATTCGTGTCCTCCATGAATACTACTTTGTTCTTCTCACAGGGGGCCAAATATACTGTGCATCTGTGCTGAAGGTGTCTGAAAAGACAGACACCACACATTCATATAATTGTTTCACCTTGACAGGCATTGAATCTACCACCCTCAGTGGCAATAGTAATTGTTCTTCCATGGTTTATCATGGCTGTTTGTTCAGAAAGTAAATTGTAACATTTCCTGCTTTGTCTAACTGACAGTTTGTTCCAGCTGTTGTTGCTTAAAGGATACTCCAATCTTAATTCCCTAAAATTGTTGTGTGTTTGGCATTAGCTAGTGAGTGCTATTTTTCTGAAGTAGTTTCATTTACTTAGTCATTGGTCAGTAACTAAGGTTGTTTAACACTATTTTATATTTCCTTTTAAAATATTTAATCTAACAGTTTTTACTGGTCATTCATGGCTGTTCCTCGCTTAATGAAAATTTGTATATTTATATACTCATAATGCCAGTTAGTGACGGCCATTCTCTCAGTAAAATTGTGCGTTACATTGTTCAACGTACTTAGATGTTGCTTAATAATGCCCACATGCTTAATACTATGCTTTTTTTTTAAATTTAATTTAACTGTTTCTACTGATAAGTCCTGGTCATCCTTACTCAATGAAAATTTGTGCATTCACATACTGATACTGCCAGTTAGTCATGGCTATTCTCTTAGTGAAATTGTGCCTTGTATTGTGTAAGTTACTAAGCTGTTGGTTAATAATGTCTTCTTGCTTAGTACTATAATATATTTCCTTTTAAACATTTAATTTAACAGCAAGGCAGCCAGTTATCTCTTCAGAGCCGATGAGATGCACACCAGCTCTAACTCATATGGGAATCGGTGAAATGCCACAAGTGATGAGGATAATGGGTAAGAGGCAGTACATTGGTAATGTGTGGGTAAGTTGAGAATTTGAGTCTAATGGGGGGTGCACTAGGGGTAGACGGTGCAGTTGCAATCACCACTGTATCTGGATGGTTCAGTGGTCAGAGAATCTGCTAGTGAGCCAGAGATCTGGGTTCAAATTCTGGCCTGACACAAGTTTTCAACTTTCCCCCCTGTTTTCAGTCAATGCCTGCTTGCAGCCAATGTCTGTAATCCCTTTGTGTCTTTTTAATGGTCAGTTTCAATCTTCCTTGCTTAATGAAACTTGCAGATTCATATACTGATACTGCCAGTTAGCCACGGACGTTCTTTTAGTAAATTATTCTTTGTATTGTTTAATTTACTAAGCTGTTGGTCACTAACTCCCTCTTGCTTAATGCTATGTTATATCTCCCTTTAAATATTTATGTTAACTGTTTCTACTGACCTGTCACGGCCATCCTTGCTTAAAGAAAATTTGCATATTCATCTACTGATACTGCCAGTTAAGCATGACTGTTCCCTCAGTAAAATTATGTCTTGCATTCTGCTAAAATTAATCGACTGTTTAACATTTTGGGTCACTACCATTTTTGGAAGAAATTGGTGTTATTAATGGTTCCAACCATTACTCTCATTAGGCTGAATGAAATATTGGTGTTCTTCAACTAACTAAATTTGCTCAACTGAATTTGAGTCAGCTGTGGCCATCTTGCCAAGTGATATCTATTTTAAATTTATGTTGTTCATTTTACTGTTAGTTAGCCATGACTGTTTAGGATAGATAAAAATATTAAGGAAAATAGTTTGAAATTTCTATGTGGAGATATAATTGAGACACCTGAATTAGTGGACTCAAATCCTTTTTAAGAAAAGTGTAAGTGCTCTTAATTTGCTTGAGACAAAAAATTTAATGCAAATACATATTTAATTGAAACTATTTGTATTTCCTAACACAACAGTTGTTCAAGTATCGATGTATGTACTTTTTGCTTAGACATTAAAATAAATGCTAAGTGGGAGCTCAGTGGTGTACCACTCAGGGACCATGATATCCAAGCAAACCAGCTCCAAGGTTAAGTACCACCTATCCCCTACCCCTCCTGGATGTGCTTCATTAAGTATTTTGTGAAAGTATCAGCTAACATTTCTTCAGAGGTCAGATGTGCAAGTTAATAGCACCTAATTAAACATTCCTTCTTATGCCAGTATATTTGGATCTAGAATTTATCATTAGATTCTTGACTAACTGAATAGTTCCTTTATTACCACAATGTATATTAAGTGGCTTAATGAGACTACTTGGATCTACTTCAGACGTAAGTTATCTTAATCACAATAAACCTTTAATAGGTGGTGCCATTTCATGTACTGTATTCGGCTTCACAAATAGAATGTGCAACAGGCTTTTGTTTTCTACTAGACCACAAAATTAAAGAATTTCATACTTTATGCATGTCTCAATTACAGTGTATCTGCCACTGATTTTATTTCCCCAATCTGCATCACTGAAGGTCATTATTTGTTTATTGCAAACTCTAGAAAATTGTAGCTTGAGGCCCATGGAGCCCCTTAAGTATCTACACACTCTTTTTACTAGCAACTAACAGCCCTTATTAAAACACTAATTATATCTGTTGAGTTTATTGACAGCAAAGCGTATGTCGGATCTGGAGACAGGATGTACAGAGAAGACTTGACTCCTGATAAGGTACATTCATACAAGTTGATCGGGCTGCCTCATAGCTCAAACAGAGTTCTAGTGATGTTGACACTGGCTTGGCTTCATTCATTCCAAATTTCTCCAGAACTTTTCTGGCATGGGATTCTTGGAAGCTCCATTTTTTTTTCTTTTTCATGATTTCATGTACTTTCCATACCTAGGCATTGGTCCATTGGTCCTAAGACTTTAAAAAAAATTTGATTTGATTCAAAATACCTCTGTCATTTGAGAATAATAGCACATCATCAACATATAAATCAATGACTAGTTTGGTCCCATCTTGTGATGGTATTAACCTGGTTCAAGCCTTCTTCTTGGTAGTTTGTTGTTGTTGTTGTTCTTGTTGTTGTGGTCTTCAGTCCAGAGACTGGTTTGATGCATATCTCCATGATACACTATGCAAAAAAAGGGGCAATGAGTTTTTTAACATCCTGTAATTGCCTTCCATTGTGATGCATAATTTTGGCTCAAAGTGCCTATAACATTTCTCTGTAATGGTGCAAAAGCATGGTTCCCTTCACCGTCACCCTTGGGTTCGGCGATGCTTCCGACAGCAACGTGTCAACATGTGCAGAAAAAAGGCCAGAGCTCGGAAGTATATGTGAGGTGTAAGGTGAATTAATGTGTCACTCTAGCATCAAATTTCACCACAATTCTGCCCAGTGCCACCATACACTTATCGCATGATGGAAAGGTCATCATACCCGCTCTTACCCACATTTCACTCCTTCTTTTGATGCCTACCTGATGGGGCCAGAACCACAACAGTCAGCCTTCAAATCACATCATTTTCATATCAATGGTTGAGGAATACATTTGAGACACACAGTCATTCAGATCTGATATGGAAAGGTCTTTGGAAGTGGTGTAAAGTGCATCAATGAAAGTACTCCTTTCGTTAGGGATTTGATTGTCACACATTTTGCCGTCAAAAACAACAGTTCACAGTGTGACGAGCAACAGAGCAATGTTCTCGACAACATTCAACTCTGCTGACATTGTCCTGTTACTGGTCACATAATGAACTGCTGTTTTTGACTGCAAAATGTGTAACAATCAAATCCCCAAAGAAAAGTGTAGTTTCACTGATGCATTTTACATCACCTCCAAAGAACTTTCCATATCAGATCTGAATGGCTGCGTGTCTGAAATTTATTCCTCAACCACCGATATGAAAATGGTGTGATTTAAAGGCTGGCTGTTGTGGTCCTGACCCCCATCAGGGAGGCATCAAAAGAAGGGGTGAAATGTGGGTAATCCCTTCAACACCCCTTAGGTCAAAATACGCATTACAAAGTACAATCTGGTAAACACAGTTTATCTTTGCAACAACCAAAGAATTTCACCTAGAAGTTTAACTGAGACATGTTGTTAACAACAAAAGTGACGCAGACAATGAATTGCTTGAGATATGATGGCTTTACTGAAGAACTCGGTTTGAATGAATGCTAACTTTCATTGAAATGCTAGTGAGTACTTTCTATGCACCAACTTTACTACACAATTGGTGTGAACATTCACGGAGATGTTAATTCAGTACTAGTACACGAGATCCACCCTACACAGAGTGGTGTCAGTTTCATACTGCACATGTGATTTACAATTATCGAAATATTGTGTATCTATCCCAGAACTGAAGATTTGTGGGTTGGAAGGGATATTTATAAACTGACATAAAGAAATCTTGGAAAATTTATGAGAATCTTTGAGCTGTACATTCAGGCAATAATTTCGTCTACACAGTAAGAGTTAGTAAAGTACAAACTATTTCCTGTGTCTACACTTTGGGTTGCCTATATACAAGTAGAGTTTCCATATCTGTAATTATGATAATTTAACCAAATTCTTAATTAATGCCTTAACTGATTACTGGAGTATGTCATCTGGTGCAGAAAAATTATTGCAACCAAAGTATAGTGATAAACTTGATAATTACACAGGTACAGTGGCACAAAAGACAATAGTAATTTTTGATGTGTCTGATCTTTAATACCACTTATCTGTTAAGTTAATTAGTTCCTGAAAAATTAAAAGATGTTACTGTAAGTCTGGATTCCTAGCTTTCTAAGGGTATGCACTAATATTTCCAGAACAGTTGATAGTTCACTCAAAATCTATCAATACATGCCGGCATCATAATTTCAATTATTCATTGATTTTAGTCAGCATGGTCTCCAGAAAAACTAAACACATTATTATAGTCAGCATACTTTGGGCATACACTACATATGTACATGTGTATGACTAAACTCAAAATGAAAAATTAGAAAAAAATTATTATTATAGGAGTGCAATAACAGCAGCTGGGATAGTTCTAGCTTACTCTGTTTCAGTCTCTCTCCAAATAGATAGAGGGATCAGTGTTTGATCTGATCAATTTCAGTTTTCTTTGCACCTCATCAATTTTTTTTATTCCAGTTCCAAATAGCCTATTAAAAGTCCATAAACAGATTTCTTCAGCCTCCATACTTTTCCAGAAGCTGCAAAAATTTTCCCATTAAGTGACATACATATATCCAATTGCATCTCCATAGAGATAGGCAGTGGTGATATCAACATGACCAATCTCCAGGTTGCCTTGAGCTGCTGTAGATCAGATATTTGTAATGGATACATGCTGGACCACTGGTGTGGAAGTTTCCTGATAATTAACACCTTAAACTCAAGAGTGCCCTTTTACCACTAGACATACTTTAAAAATGTTTCTGGTGTACTGTCAGTCCCGGGCTTTATCGATATTACCCACTTAGCCTTGAGATGTTTGTGTCCCCAGAGTAGCACTACTTTCTTATTTTTGTTTTCATTCAAACATCAAGTTCTGTAGGACCAAATTGAGAAGCAAATGGAACTCTAAGGTCATGGAACGCATCAATACATGAAATTACAACATAAAAGTAATAACAGATAAAAATAAAATGTTTATGAACCCAAAAAAATTCAATCCATAAATTAAACACAATCAACAATACAACAAGAATCAGCTTAATTTTTCAAGGAACTCCTCGACGGAATAGGAGGAGTGACCCATGAGGAAACTCTTCAGTTTTGATTTGAAAGTGCGTGGATTACTGCTAAGGTTTTTGAATTCGAGTGGTAGCTTGTTGAAAATGGATTCAGCAGTATACTGCACACCATTCTGCTCAAGAGTTGAGAAAGTCCGATCCAAATGCAGGTTAGATTTCTGCCGGGTATTAAGAGTGTGTGTGTGTGTGTGTGTGTGTGTGTGTGTGTGTGTGTGTGTGTGTGTATAAAAACAAAGATGAGGTGACTTACCGAACAAAAGCGCTGGCAGGTCGATAGACACACAAACAAACACAAAATTCAAGCTTTCGCAACAAACTGTTGCCTCATCAGGAAAGAGGGAAGGAGAGGGGAAGACGAAAGGAAGTGGGTTTTAAGGGAGAGGGTAAGAAGTCATTCCAATCCCGGGAGCGGAAAGACTTACCTTAGGGGGAAAAAAGGACAGGTATACACACGCACATATCCATCCACACATACAGACACAAGCAGACATATTTAAAGACAAAGAGTTTGGACAGAGATATCAGTCGAGGCAGAAGTGTAGAGGCAAAGAAGTTGTTGAAAGGCAGGTGAGGTATGAGTGGCGGCAACTTGAAATTAGCGGAGATTGAGGCCTGGCGGATGACGAGAAGAGAGGATATACTGAAGGGCAAGTTCCCATCTCCGGAGTTTGGATAGGTTGGTGTTGGTGGGAAGTATCCAGATAACCCGGACGGTGTAACACTGTGCCAAGATGTGCTGGCTGTGCACCAAGGCATGTTTAGCCACAGGGTGATCCTCATTACCAACAAACACTGTCTGCCTGTGTCCATTCATGCGAATGGACAGTTTGTTGCTGGTCATTCCCACATAGAATGCATCACAGTGTAGGCAGGTCAGTTGGTAAATCACGTGGGTGCTTTCACACGTGGCTCTGCCTCTGATCGTGTACACCTTCCGGGTTACAGGAGTGGAGTAGGTGGTGGTGGGAGGGTGCATGGGACAGGTTTTGCATCGGGGGCGGTTACAAGGATAGGAGCCAGAGGGTAGGGAAGGTGGTTTGGGGATTTCATAGGGATGAACTAACAGGTTACGAAGGTTAGGTGGACGGCGGAAAGACACTCTTGGCGGATCATGAAGGACGGATCTCATTTCAGGGCAGGATTTGAGGAAGTCGTATCCCTGCTGGAGAGCCACATTCAGTGTCTGGTCCAGCCCCGGAAAGTATCCTGTCACAAGTGGGGCACTTTTGTGGTTCTTCTGTGGGGGATTCTGGGTTTGAGGGGACGAGGAAGTGGCTCTGGTTATTTGCTTCTGTACCAGGTCGGGAGGGTAGTTGCGGGATGCGAAAGCTGTTTTCAGGTTGTTGGTGTAATGATTCAGGGATTCCGGACGGGAGCAGATTCGTTTGCCACGAAGACCTAGGCTGTAGGGAAGGGACCGTTTGATGTGGAATGGGTGGCAGCTGTCATAATGGAGGTACTGTTGCTTGTTGGTGGGTTTGATGTGGACAGACGTGTGAAGTTGGCCATTGGATAGGTGGAGGTCAATGTCAAGGAAAGTGGCATGGGATTTGGAGTAGGACCAGGTGAAACTGATGGAACCAAAGGAGTTGAGGTTGGAGAGGAAATTCTGGAGTTCTTCTTCACTGTGAGTCCAGATCATGAAGATGTCATCAATAAATCTGTACCAAACTTTGGGTTGGCAGACTTGGGTAACCAAGAAGGCTTCCTCTAAGCGACCCATGAATAGGTTGGCGTACGAGGGGGCCATCCTGGTGCCCATGGCTGTTCCCTTTAATTGTTGGTATGTCTGGCCCTCAAAAGTGAAGAAGTTGTGGGTCAGGATGAATCTGGCTGAGGTGGTGAGGAAAGAGGTTTCAGGTAGGGTGGCAGGTGATCAGCATGAAAGGAAATGCTCCATCGCAGCGAGGCCCTGGACGTGGGGAATATTTGTGTATAAGGACGTGGCATCAATGGTTACTAGGATGGTTTCCGGGGGTAACAGATTGGGTAAGGATTCCAGGCGTTCAAGGAAGTGGTTGGTGTCCTTGATGAAGGATGGGAGACTGCATGTAATGGGTTGAAGGTGTTGATCTACGTAGGCAGAGATACATTCTGTGGGGGTTTGGTAACCAGCTACAATGGGGCGGCCGGGATGATTGGGTTTGTGGATTTTAGGAAGAAGGTAGAAGGTAGGGGTGCGGGGTGTCGGTGGGGTCAGGAGTTTGATGGAGTCAGGTGAAAGGTTTTGCAGGGGGCCTAAGGTTCTGAGGATTCCTTGAAGCTCCGCCTGGACATCGGGAATGGGGTTACCTTGGCAAACTTTGTATGTGGTGTTGGCTGAAAGCTGACGCAGTCCCTCAGCCACATACTCCCGACGATCAAGTACCACGGTCGTGGAACCCTTGTCTGCCGGAAGAATGACGATGGATCGGTCAGCCTTCAGATCACGGATAGCCTGGGCTTCAGCAGTCGTGATGTTGGGTGTAGGATTAAGGTTTTTTAAGAAGGATTGAGATGCAAGGCTGGAAGTCAGAAATTCCTGGAAGGTTTGGAGAGGGTGATTTTGAGGAAGAGGAGGTGGGTCCCGCTGTGATGGAGGACGGAACTGTTCCAGGCAGGGTTCAATTTGGATGGTGTCTTGAGGAGTCAGATCATCAGGAGTAGGATTAGGATCATTTTTCTTCGTGGCAAAGTGATACTTCCAGCAGAGAGTACGAGTGTAGGACTGTAAATCTTTGACGAGGGCTGTTTGGTTGAATCTGGGAGTGGGGCTGAAGGTGAGGCCTTTGGATAGGACAGAGGTTTCGGATTGGGAGAGAGGTTTGGAGGAAAGGTTAACTACTGAATTAGGGTGCTGTGGTTCCAGATTGTGTTGATCGGAATTTTGAGGTTTTGGAGGGAGTGGAGCTGGAAGTGGGAGATTGAGTAGATGGGAGAGACTGGGTTTGTGTGCAATGAGAGGAGGTTGAGGTTTGGTGGAAATGTTGTGAAGGGTGAGTGAGTTGCCTTTCCGGAGGTGGGAAACCAGGAGATTGGATAGTTTTTTGAGGTGGAGGGTGGCATGCTGTTCTAATTTACGATTGCCCTGTAGGAGGATGCTCTGAACAGCCGGTGTGGATGTGGGAGAGGAAAGATTAAGGACTTTTATTAAGGATAGGAGTTGACGGGTGTGTTCATTGGCTGAGTTGATGTGTAGGTGAAGGATTAGGTGGGTGAGGGCAATGGATTGTTCACTTTGGAACTGGTATAGGGACTGATGGAAGGAAGGGTTGCAGCCAGAGATGGGAACTTTGAGTGTGAGCCCTTTGGGGGTAATGCCAAATGTCAGACAAGCCTGAGAAAATAAAATATGCGAGCGTAATCTGGCTAGGGCGAAGGCATGTTTGCGGAGGGAATGTAAATAAAACTTAATGGGGTCATTGTGGGGGTGTTGTGAGGGTGACATGGTATTAGAAGGTGGAAAGTGTAACATGAGGTGAAATGAAAATGAAAATAAAAATATATGGGGAGAGATAAAGGTGAACCGGAAAGAAACTGGAGATCTGGAATGAAAAAAGGCGAAAAGGTGTTGGTTACAGCTGGGCTATGTTGGACTTGGGTTGGTAGACAACGATGTGCATAAAGGTTAGGTGGTTGTGTTGCCGCCAAAACACGTTAAAGGACGGAGAAATTCGGGAAAATTGCGAAAAAACTGCGTGTAGTATATTAAAAGGAGTGGTATTGTGGTGGCAGATTATGAAAATGAGGCTAACAATTGTCTGACGAAGAAATAATGGCGTTAAAACCCGTGGGAAGCGGCTAAAAATGATCAGTGATGTGGGAAAAACAGAAATGGAAATAAAGCGAAAGTTATTAGAACTGGCCGAAATGGTTGTTTAAAAGGTGAAAGGAGCTGTTTGTGAACTAGAAACGGTGGATATTATAGCGGCGGTAGTGCTGAAAGCGGCAAAAAAAAAAATATATTTTTTTGGTTATGGTTTGGAAGTGGGTTACGTATTATTGAGTATATATATAGGCGGGATAAAATAGTATAGCAGATTACGGTAAAAAGGAGAAGGTGAATACAAAGTGAAACTACTGGCAAAAACAGAAAGAGGAAAATAAGACGACAGAAAAGATTTCGAAATGCAACAGTGACAATAACAAACGTAATTGTTGGATTCAAATTAATGATATCAATATAATGGAACGAAACATTCCACGTGGAAAAAATTATATATAAAAACAAAGATGAGGTGACTTACCGAACAAAAGCGCTGGCAGGTCGATAGACACACAAACAAACACAAACATACACACAAAATTCAAGCTTTCGCAACAAACTGTTTCCTCATCAGGAAAGAGGGAAGGAGAGGGGAAGACGAAAGGAAGTGGGTTTTAAGGGAGAGGGTAAGGAGTCATTCCAATCCCGGGAGCCGAAAGACTTACCTTAGGGGGAAAAAGGACAGGTATACACTCGCACACACGCACATATCCATCCACACATACAGACACAAGCAGACATATTTAAAGACAAAGAGTTTGGGCAGAGATGTCAGTCGAGGCAGAAGTGTAGAGGCAAAGAAGTTGTTGAAAGACAGGTGAGGTATGAGTGGCGGCAACTTGAAATTAGCGGAGATTGAGGCCTGGCGGATGACGAGAAGAGAGGATATACTGAAGGGCAAGTTCCCATCTCCGGAGTTTGGATAGGTTGGTGTTGGTGGGAAGTATCCAGATAACCCGGACGGTGTAACACTGTGCCAAGATGTGCTGGCTGTGCACCAAGGCATGTTTAGCCACAGGGTGATCCTCATTACCAACAAACACTGTCTGCCTGTGTCCATTCATGTGAATGGACAGTTTGTTGCTGGTCATTCCCACATAGAATGCATCACAGTGCAGGCAGGTCAGTTGGTAAATCACATGGGTGCTTTCACATGTGGCTCTGCCTTTGATCGTGTACACCTTCCGGGTTACAGGACTGGAGTAGGTGGTGGTGGGAGGGTGCATGGGACAGGTTTTACACCGGGGGCGGTTACAAGGATAGGAGCCAGAGGGTAGAGAAGGTGGTTTGAGGATTTCATAGGGATGAACTAACAGGTCACGAAGGTTGGGTGGACGGCGGAAAGACACTCTTGGTGGAGTGGGGAGGATTTCATGAAGGACGGATCTCATTTCAGGGCAGGATTTGAGGAAGTCGTATCCCTGCTGGAGAGCCACATTCAGAGTCTGGTCCAGTCCCGGAAAGTATCCTGTCACAAGTGGGGCACTTTTGTGGTTCTTCTGTGGGGGATTCTGGGTTTGAGGGGATGAGGAAGTGGCTCTGGTTATTTGCTTCTGTACCAGGTCGGGAGGGTAGTTGCGCGATGCGAAAGCTGTTGTCAGGTTGTTGGTGTAAAGGTTCATGGATTCCGGACTGGAGCAGATTCATTTGCCACGAAGACCTACGCTGTAGGGAAGGGACCGTTTGATGTGGAATGGGTGGCAGCTGTCATAATGGAGGTACTGTTGCTTGTTGGTGGGTTTGATGTGGACGGACATGTGAAGCTGGCCATTGGACAGGTGGAGGTCAACATCAAGGAAAGTGGCATGGGATTTGGAGTAGGACCAGGTGAATCTGATGGAACCAAAGGAGTTGAGGTTGGAGAGGAAATTCTGGAGTTCTTCTTCACTGTGAGTCCAGATCATGAAGATGTCATCAATAAATCTGTACCAAACTTTGGGTTGGCAGGCCTGGGTAACCAAGAAGGCTTCCTCTAAGCGACCCATGAATAGGTTGGCGTACGAGGGGGCCATCCTGGTACCCATGGCTGTTCCCTTTAATTGTTGGTATGTCTGGCCTTCAAAAGTGAAGAAGTTGTGGGTCAGGATGAAGCTGGCTAAGGTGATGAGGAAAGAGGTTTTAGGTAGGGTGGCAGGTGATCGGCGTGAAAGGAAATGCTCCGTCGCAGCGAGGCCCTGGACGTGCGGAATATTTGTGTATAAGGAAGTGGCATCAATGGTTACAAGGATGGTTTCCGGGGGTAACGCAATGGGTAAGGATTCCAGGCGTTCAAGAAAGTGGTTGGTGTCTTTGATGAAGGATGGGAGACTGCATGTAATGGGTTGAAGGTGTTGATCTACGTAGGCAGAGATACATTCTGTGGGGGCTTGGTAACCAGCTACAATGGGGCGGCCGGGATGGTTGGGTTTGTGGATTTTAGGAAGAAGGTAGAAGGTAGGGGTGCGGGGTGTCGGTGGGGTCAGGAGGTTGATGGAGTCAGGTGAAAGGTTTTGCAGGGGGCCTAAGGTTCTGAGGATTGCTTGAAGCTCCGCCTGGACATCGGGAATGGGGTTACCTTGGCAAACTTTGTATGTGGTGTTGTCTGAAAGCTGACGCAGTCCCTCAGCCACATACTTGTCTTGATTGGAATTTTGAGGTTTTGGAGGGAGTGGAGGGTGGCATGCTGTTCTAATTTACGGTTGCCCTGTAGGAGGATGCTCTGAACAGCCGGTGTGGATGTGGGAGAGGAAACATTAAGGACTTTTATTAAGGATAGGAGTTGACGGGTGTGTTCATTGGCTGAGTTGATGTGTAGGTGAAGGATTAGGTGGGTGAGGGCAATGGATTGTTCAGTTTGGAACTGGTATAGGGACTGATGGAAAGAAGCGTTGCAGCCAGAGATGGGAACTTTAAGTGTGAGGCCTTTGGGGGTAATGCCAAATGTCAGAGAAGCCTGAGAAAATAGAATATGGGAGCGTAATCAAACAGCCCTCGTCAAAGATTTACTGTCCTACACTCGTACACTCTGCTGGAAATATCACGTTGCCATGAAGAAAAATGATCCTAATCCTACTCATAATGATCCAACTCCCCAAGACACCATCCAAATTGAACCCTGCCTGGAACAGTTCCGTCCTCCGTCACAGCGGGACCCACCTCCTCTTCCTCAAAATCACCCTCTCCAAACCTTCCAGGAATTTCTGACTTCCAGCCTTGCATCTCAATCCTTCTTAAAAAACCTTAATCCTACTCCCAACATCACCACTGCTGAAGCCCAGGCTATCCGTGACCTGAAGGCTGACCGATCCATCGTCATTCTTCCGGCGGACAAGGATTCCACGACCGTGGTACTTGATCGTCGGGAGTATGTGGCTGAGGGACTGCGTCAGCTTTCAGACAACACCACATACAAAGTTTGCCAAGGTAACCCCATTCCCGATGTCCAGGCGGAGCTTCAAGGAATCCTCAGAACCTTAGGCCCCCTGCAAAACCTTTCACCTGACTCCATCAACCTCCTGACCCCACCGACGCCCCGCACCCCTACCTTCTACCTTCTTCCTAAAATCCACAAACCCAATCATCCCGGCCGCCTCATTGTAGCTGGTTACCAAGCCCCCATAGAATGTATCTCTGCCTACGTAGATCAACACCTTCAACCCATTACATGCAGTCTCCCATCCTTCATCAAAGACACCAACCACTTTCTCGAATGCCTGAAATCCTTACCCATTGCCTTACCCCCAGAAACCATCCTTGTAACCATTGATGCCACTTCCTTATACACAAATATTCCGCACATCCAGGGCCTCACTGTGATGGAGCATTTCCTTTCACGCCGATCACCTGCCACCCTACCTAAAACCTCTTTCCTCATCACCTTAGCCAGCTTCATCCTGACCCACAACTTCTTCACTTTTGAAGGCCAGACATACCAACAATTAAAGGGAACAGCCATGGGTACCAGGATGGCCCCCTCGTACGCCAACCTATTCATGGGTCGCTTAGAGGAAGCCTTCTTGGTTACCCAGGCCTGCCAACCCAAAGTTTGGTACAGATTTATTGATGACATCTTCATGATCTGGACTCACAGTGAAGAAGAACTCCAGAATTTCCTCTCCAACCTCAACTCCTTTGGTTCCATCAGATTCACCTGGTCCTACTCCAAATCCCATGCCACTTTCCTTGATGTTGACCTCCACCTGTCCAATGGCCAGCTTCACATGTCCGTCCACATCAAACCCACCAACAAGCAACAGTACCTCCATTATGACAGCTGCCACCCATTCCACATCAAACGGTCCCTTCCCTACAGCGTAGGTCTTCGTGGCAAATGAATCTGCTCCAGTCCGGAATCCATGAACCTTTACACCAACAACCTGACAACAGCTTTCGCATCGCGCAACTACCCTCCCGACCTGGTACAGAAGCAAATAACCAGAGCCACTTCCTCATCCCCTCAAACCCAGAATCCCCCACAGAAGAACCACAAAAGTGCCCCACTTGTGGCAGGATACTTTCCGGGACTGGACCAGACTCTGAATGTGGCTCTCCAGCAGGGATACGACTTCCTCAGATCCTGCCCTGAAATGAGATCCATCCTTCATGAAATCCTCCCCACTCCACCAAGAGTGTCTTTCCGCCGTCCACCCAACTTTCGTAACCTGTTAGTTCATCCCTATGAAATCCCCAAATCACCTTCCCTACCCTCTGGCTCCTATCCTTGTAACCACCCCCAGTGTAAAACCTGTCCCATGCACCCTCCCACCACCACCTACTCCAGTCCTGTAACCCGGAAGGTGTACACGATCAAAGGCAGAGCCACATGTGAAAGCACCCATGTGATTTACCAACTGACCTGCCTGCACTGTGATGCATTCTATGTGGGAATGACCAGCAACAAACTGTCCATTCGCATGAATGGACACAGGCAGACAGCGTTTGTTGGTAATGAGGATCACCCTGTGGCTAAACATGCCTTGGTGCACGGCCAGCACATCTTGGCACAGTGTTACACCGTCCGGGTTATCTGGATACTTCCCACCAACACCAACCTATCTGAACTCCGGAGATGGGAACTTGCTCTTCAATATATCCTCTCTTCCCGTTACCCACCAGGCCTCAATCTCCGCTAATTTCAAGTTGCCGCCACTCATACCTCACCTGTCATTCAACATCATCTTTGCCTCTGCACTTCCGCCTCGACTGACATCTCTGCCCAAACTCTTTGTCTTTAAATATGTCTGCTTGTGTCTGTATATGTGTGGATGGATATGTGTGTGTGCGCGCGAGTGTATACCCGTCCTTTTTTCCCCCTAAGGTAAGTCTTTCCGCTTCCGGGATTGTAATGACTCCTTACCCTCTCCCTTAAAACCCACTTCCTTTCGTCTTTCCCTCTCCTTCTCTCTTTCCTGATGAGGCAACAGTTTGTTGCGAAAGCTTGAATTTTGTGTGTATGTATGTGTCTGTTTGTGTTTCTATCGACCTGCCAGCGCTTTTGTATGGTAAGTCACATCATCTTTGTTTTTTTATATATATGTTTCTGAGCCAAGTGTGTCATTGAGAACTAGAGAAAAGAATACTTTTTTTGCATTTTTCCTGTCTTCCTTATTTATCCCTTCCAAGGCCTCTTTGACATCAATAACTTCATTTAGAAGTCCTTCTTGCAAGAACTAAGTAAGGCAATCAGGCCATTTCTTGGGTTTTGGTTCCTTGATTAGCTGTAGAGTGTAACACCTTTATGAACCATAGGATCATTTTTTTTTTTTTTTTTTTTTTTTTTTTTTTTTTTTTTTTTTTTAAATTGTGATGATCCTCATCTTGAATGTTAGTTTTCATTGGATAACTGTCAAAACCATAAAAGCATTCATTATCATTGTCTACTGATTTAATTTCATCTTCCATATGTGAAGTGTTGTTGTCATGAAGAAATTCTTGTTGTCCGGCACTAAATGTTGGTGATCTTACGTTCCTCTATCTCTGAACTTGGAAATTTCTTATCCTGCAGGAAATTTTCATACCTGCTGATAGTTATGTGGCAACTTTTCCTATCAATAGCCTTTGGTTGCCTGTTAGTAGCCTACAAATGTCAACTCCGTGACTTCGTATCCCACTTATTGTGATGGGTCTTGGGGTGTGAACCAATGCACTCCAGTCAAAAAATTTTCAAATGTGGTAGTGGAAGGCTTCCTCCTGTACCAAAATTCTTTTTTTTTCATCAGTCTTCTGTCTGGTTTGATGCAGCCCACCACGAATTCCTCTCCTGTGCCAACCTCTTCATCCCAGAGTAGCACTTGCAACCTATGTCCTCAATTATTTGCTGGATGTATTCCAATCTTTGTCTGCCTCTACAGTTTTTGCCCTCTGCAGCTCCATCTCGTACCATGGAAGTCATTCCCTCATTTCTTATCAGATGTCCTATCATCCTGTTCCTTCTCCTTACCAGTGTTTTCCATGTATTCCTCTCCTCTCCGATTCTGCACAGAACCTCCTCATTCCTTACCTTATCAGTCCACCTAATTTTCAACATTCGTCTGTAGCACCACATCTCAAATTGTCTTCTGTTCCAGTTTTCCCACAGTCCATGTTTGACTACCATACAATGCTGTACTCCAGACATACATTCCCAGAAATCTCTTCCTCAAATTAAAGCTGATATTTGATATTAGTAGACTTCTTTTGCCCAGGGATGCCCTTTTTGCCATTGCTAGTCTGCTTGTGATGCCTTCCTTGCTCTGTCTGTCATTGATTATTTTACTGCCTAGGTAGCAGAATTCCTTAACTTCATCTACTTCGTGACCATCAATCCTGATGTTAAGTTTCTCGCTGTTCTCATTTCTACTACTTCTCATTACCTTCATCTTTCTTCAATTTACTCTCAATCCATACTCTGTACTCATTAAACTGTTCATTCCATTCAGCAGATCTTAAGCTGATTGTGTGGTAATTCTCGCACTTAACAGCTCTTGCCGTCTTCGGAATTGTGCGGATGATGCTTTTCTGAAAGTTGGATGGTATGTTGCCGGACTCATACATTCTACACATCAATGTGAATAGTCATTTTGTTGCCACTTCCCTCAATGATTTTAGAAATTCTGATGGAATGTTATCTATCCCTTCTGCCGTATTTGATCTTAAGTCCTCCAAAGCTCTTTTAAATTCTGAGTCTAATACTTGATTGCCTATCTCTTCTAAAATGACTCCTGTTTCTTCTTCTATAACGTCAGACAAATCTTTCCCTGATAGAGGCTTTCAATGTACTCTTTCCACCTATCCGCTCTCTTCTCTGCATTAAACAGTGGAATTCCTGCGCACTCTTAATGTTATCACCCTTGCTTTTTGTTTTTTACTGTCACGGAAGGTTGTTTTGACTTTCCTGTATGCTGAGTCTGTCCTTTCAATAATCATTTTGTTTTTGATGTCTTCACATTTTTCCTGCAGCCATTACGTCTTAGCTTCCCTGCACTTTCTATTTATTTTGTTCCTCAGTGACTTGTAGTTCTGTATTCCTGAGTTATTCTCGGAACATTTTATACTTTCTCCTTTCATCGATCAGCTGAAGTATTTCTTCTATTACCCACGGTTTCTTTACAGTTACTTTCCTTGTACCTATGTTTTCCTTGCCAACTTCTATGATGGCCCTTTTTAGAGATGTCCATACCTCTTCAACTGTACTGCTTACTGAGCTATTCCTTATTGCTGTATCTATAGTCATATAGAACTTCAACCATATCTCATCATTCCTGGGTACGCCTTACAATCCAGTATCTGATTTTGGAATCTTTGTCTGACTGTGATGTAATCTAATCAAAATCTTCCCCTATCACCCAGCTTTCCAAGTATACCTCCTCCTCTTGCAATTCTCAAACAGAGTATATGCTATAACTATCTGAAACTTGTTACAGAACTCAGTTTAGTCTTTCTCCTCTCTCGTTCCTTGTCCCAAGCACATATCCTCCAGTAACCTTTTCTTCTACTCCTTCCCCTAAAACTGCGTTCCAGTTTCCCATAACTATTAGATTTTCATATCCCTTCACATACTGTATTACCCTTTCAATATCCTCATACACTTTCTCTAGCTCTTTCCTTTTCAGCTTGCGACATCAGCACTTATGCCTGAACTATCGTTGTCAGTGTTGGTTTGCTGTTGATTCTGATAAGAACAACCCTATCACTCAACTGTTCACAGTAACAAACTCTCTGCCCTACCTTCCTATTCATAACGAATCCTACTCTTGTGGTACCATTTTCTGCTGCTGTTGATATTACCCTATTCTCATCTGACTAGAAATCCTTGTCTTCTTTCCACTTCACACTTCACTGACCCCTACTATATCTAGACTGAGCCTTTGCATTTCCCTTTTCAGATTTTATAGTTTTCCTACCATGTTCAAGTTTCTGACATTCCACACCCTGGCTCATAGAATGTTATCCTTCCATTGATTATTCAATCTTTTTCTCTAGGTAGCATCCCCCTTGGCAGTCCCCTCCCAGAGATCCGAATGGGGGACTATTCCAGAATCTTTTGCCAGTGGAGAGATCATCATGACACTTCTTCAGCTACAAGCCACATGTCCTGTGGATACACGATACATGTCTTTAATGCAGTGGTTTCCATTGCCTTGTGTATCCTCATGCCATTAAGCATTGCTGATTCTTCTGCCTTTAGGGGCAGTTTCTCACCCCTAGGACAAGAGTGTGCCCTGAACCTCTGTCTGCTCCTCCATCCTCTTTCACAAGGCCATTGGCAGAATGAGGAGTGACTACTTATGCCGGATTTCTTCGGCGGCCAGTGCTGACTATTAATCAAAACTTAAGCAGCAGCGGGATTCAAACCCGGGACCGAAGGCGTTTGGATTATGAATGAAAGACGCTACCCGTAGACCACAGGTGCAAACAAAATTCATATGGCATTTTATCTGTAAGAGTGGTGGATGGGAAACGATGTGATCTTGCATTCAAAACTGCGAAAGGCATCTGAAAACATCTTAGACTTACCAGTTTCTGATTTTTGTGGTGGCCAGTGGAGACAGCATCTATTGGTGGAAGTAAAAGGCTGTATTTTGAAGAATGGGGGAAAAGACATCCTGATTCTACTGAGATCCTGCTCAGTATTCTAGAAGCCTGGTCATGGTTAAAATGAATTCAAATTGAACATTTCAGAATTCAGTTTGGTACAGTTAAGAACCGAAAAGTCAAATAGCAATGAACCAGGGAGTTATAAATGATCATAACAATCAATTTATGTAAGTTAGTTACTTGCCTGTTCCATGGATGATAATTGTGATTTCTCAATATTTCGCTGAATGAATCTGTTTACAATTACAAAGCAATGCCCCACTAAAAAAACATGGCAATGCACTGACCATAACACGACTGTTTTTTAAATTGATCTTAAACTTAATGGTGTGCTCCTGAAAGTCTGATTGAGTCGTAGTTTCCATCTCATCCACAATATTTTGACAACGGATCCACCCATTTTCTTCAGGTGCTGAGAGTTTTGTGGTTATGTGTACTTGCTGCCTGTATTCCAACCAGACTGTGAAATATTATTGGTCTCATGCTGTGAATTATAGCAGAGTTTGATTCCTGATGCCCACTACAATCACTGAGGCTCTCTTATTTTTCAGAGCTGATAGGGATATTTCATGAAGCACAAATACTCTCAGCAGTGCCCAACTCTGATGGATGTGATGGCTAAGGTCTTAATAAATTGAGTGCTGGACATATAGCCTTGTTTAAACTGAACCATCCATCCCTGTTTATTAGGTTTCTGACATCTTTATTTTGATAAGATTCCTTAATTACGTTGTCTCAGAAACTTTTAATTTGCACCATGATGCTGGTCTCATTCTACTTCAGTTCTTGACTATATTTGACGCAGTGCTCAGTGACGGCTGATTTGCTTGGTTGTTCCAGTTGGGTGTGTCACTGATGTTCCTTGACCATCTTCTGAAATTACCTTGTACATTGGTTAGCAGAATTGAGTACTAGGTCAACTGAGCTTCTGAAAAATTTATCTTTACAGATAAGCCATTTGCCTGGATTAGAAAAAATTTTAGCCCCAGAATAGAGGCTTGAGGCAGCCGCGTGATACAGTATGCCAATTTTGAATATTAATTCAAACTATGGAAGATCCAGGATAGAATAATGACAATATTATGAAAAGAATCATTGCCACTCACTATATAGTGGAAGCACTGAGTCACAGACAGGCACACAAAAAATTCTGCAAACAAGTTAAGGTTGTGACCAAAAGGCCTTCTTCTGCATTATACAACACAAATACACATTCACACACATGCAAGTAACTCTGCTTCAGTGGTACTGTCAAGGGGAACATTACCATTGGTATGAAGGTACTGAGAGTGCCTTGCCACTAGTATACTAAACATACAACCAAAATCTCTATAGATTTTCTGCCATATTTCAAGATGGATTTTCATTGTGGAAACTGTGAAAAGTAGCTCAGATTGAAGTTCACTATAAGTTCTGAGCATCTGTAAAGCTTTGCCAATCTTGGGTGATTTTGCATTCTTTTAAATCTGGTGTGCATTTTCCCATTGCTTCTGTGATAGTCCCCTGAACTGATTTATGTACAGTCACATATCTCTTTCATCTCTCATTACTTGATATAAAACTCTCAACTGTCAATTACACTATTTCTTTGAGTTTAAGCCAAATTTGGGCTATGGTTACATAGTTAGTACGGAAGGGATGGAGATTGTCTCTCGGAAGGTGTCTACTGAGTTTTTATCTGCTTTGTAATTAGTCATATTGTGTTTTGCATTTGTTTTTGATGAATTTTTATGTTACAGCTGCTTACCATATGCTCAGGATTGTTTGCTGCCAAGAAGTCTAGTTTGTTATCGCAATCTTTACACTTTGTGTGAGCTCATGAAAGAGAGCTCAAAATAATTTCTGGGGAAAGCTTTGAATACACTTGAATGATTTTAAGATTGATAAAGAACAATAAAATGAAAAAAGAGCGCTATGAGAAGTTGGTAGTAGTTTGTTGAGAATGTGCATGATGAACCTAGCTCATTAATATCCATGCAGTTTCAATGGGGGGGGGGGGCGGGGGGGGGGGACAGAAGTAGCAAGGATGTACACTGCTGAAAGACCGTAATGCGTGAGACAGTGTATTGGATGGAGGCTTTTATCAGCAGTGGATGTCATAATAATGTGAAGTCAAGTTTGTGTTTTCTCCTGTAAAAGTCTCACAAACCCAGTTTAATGGTAAATTTATTGTTTATTGTGTTTACAGTGTAATAAAGCTACTGAGAGCCCTTGGAATTGGGTCAGATGGTGGTGTTAACACTTTGAAATGTTTTTACCTTATCGTATACAGGTGGTGATGGTGGAAGAACACACAGAACAGTAACAAAACACATAACAATAATAAATTGTGTGCAGGGAAGCATAACATATTTGGCAGGCATCTGAAGTAAATTCACCATATTTAGTAATAAATTAAAATACAGCTTTAACAGTTGCTTATCAAGTAGCAGAACTCTATGAAACTTTTCAGTAGCTTTCTAGAAATGTTCAATGAAACCTTTCCATTCATAGCCATACCTAACTAACCCAGAGAAAAGTAGACTTCAGTTGATAAAGATATAAACATTTTTAGCTGCAGTTAATGGCAATTTCAGACTGAATTAAAACATAGTAAAAATTGGTATTTTACTGAATGTCAGATACATTTAAATGTTGCAGCGGCCTGAAAACAAATGGTAAATAAAATTTAATTTCAACACACACACACACACACACACACACACACACACACACACACACACTCAGAGAGCTGAAACTACACTGCGAGCAGCAGCACCAGCACATGATGGGAGTGGCGACTGGATGGGGGTAAGGAGGAAGCTGGGATGGGAAGGGGGCGGTGGATAGTATGGTGGGAGGGGAGGACAGTGAAGTGTTGCAGTTTAGAGAGAGGGTAGGAGAGAAGGTGCGGATGGGGGAGGGGGTAAGTAGTGGAAAGGAGAGAAATAAAAATAAAAGAAATTAAAAGACTGGGCGTGGTGGCGAAAGGACCGCTGTGTAATGCTGGAATGGGGAACAGGGGCCGGCTGGGTAGGTGAGGACAGTGATTAATGAAGGTTGAGGCCAAGAGGGTTACGGGAACGTAGGATGTATTGCAGGGAAAGTTCCCACCTGCACAATTCAGAAAAGCTGGTGTTGGTGGGAAGGATCCATATGGCACAGGCTGTGAAGGAGTCATTGAGATGAGGGGTATCATGTTTGGCAGCGTGTTCAACTACAGGGTGGTCCACTTGCTTTTGGCCACAGTTTGTCGATGGCCATTCATGTGGACAGACAGCTTGTTGGTTGTCATGCCTACATAGAATGCAGCACAGTGGTTGCAGCTTAGCTGGTAGATCACATGACTGGTTTCACAAGTAGCCCTGCCTTTGATGTGATAGGTAATGTTAGTGACCGGACTGGAGTAGGTGGTGGTAGGAGGATGTATGGGGCAGGTCTTCCATCTAGTCTATTACAGGGTATGAGCCATGACATAAGGGACTGGGAGCAGGGATTGTGTAAGGATGGACGAGTATATTGTGTAGGTTCGGTGGATGGCGGAGTACCAAGGTAGGAGGGGTGGGAAGGATAGTGGATAGGACATGTCTCATTTCAGGGCTCGATGAGAGGTAGTCAAAACCATGGTGAAGAATGTAATTCAGTTGCTCCAGTTCCGGATGGTACTGAGTTACGAGGGGAATGCTCCTCTGTGGCCTACTGTGCGACTTTGGGAGGTAGTGGGAGACTGGAAAGATAAGGCACTGGAGATTTGTTTTTGTACAAGGATAGGAGGATAATTATGGTCAGTAAAGGCTTCAGTGAGACCCTCGGTATATTTAGAGAGGGACTGCTCATCACTGCAGATGTGATGACCGCGGGTGGCTAGGCTGTACGGAAGGGACTTCTTGGTATGAAACGGGTGGCAGCTGTCGAAGTCGAGGTATTGCTGGTGTTTAAGTTAGCTGACTGTATTGAAAACCTCATCAGCTATGAGAGTACTTCAGTGAGTAAGTCTGTCAAAAGTCTGGCAAACAATTAGACAGGTGAAGTGAAGTTTGTCTATTGCAAATGTGGATCTTTCCCTGACTGTTTAGATGTAGACCAAGAACTGCATATTCATTTCTTTCCAGTCATTCAAGTTGAAAATTAACAGACAGTCAATTCCTACACACATTTGTAGTAATATTGATTCTTTTCTATCATGAAGTGATTCCCAGGCTTGATTTTTCATGCCTTGGGCATCATGTCTGAGAAATACTGGTTGAACTATTATGTACAGTTGGTGTGTGAGTTTCAGCATACATTCCAGAAAATCTGCAATGTTCCTCTGGAACCTGAATCTGAAGTAACTATTAATGTATTGTTCACTGAACTGTTTGCTAGTGTAATCCCTAGGTATTTAGGAATAAAGAGATACAATTGAGGTTCTCTGAGGATATAAATACTGTGATAATGAACAGGTCAATAGGCAGTTCAGTTGAAGAATTATGGCCATCTCTAGAACGAGCATACACAGAAGTTGGAAAGAAAAAGATAGGTACAGGGAAAGTAACTGCAAGGAAACCGTGGATAACAGAAGAAATACTTCAGATGATCAATAAAAGAAGGAAAACCAAAAATGTTTTGGACAATTCAGGAATACAGAAATGCAAGTCACTTAGGAATGAAATAAATAAGAAGTACGGGGAAACTAAGGTGAAATGAATACATGAAAAATGTGAAGAAATTGAAAAAAAAAATATTGTCAGAAGGTCTGAGTCAGCATATGGAAAAGTCAAAACAATCTTCAGTGAATTTAAAAGCAATGGTGATAACATTTAGAGTGCGATGGGAATTTCACTGTTAAATCAAAGAAGAGAGCAGGTAGGTGGGAAGAGCACATTGAAGGCCTCTATGAAGTGGGGAGCATGTCTGATGGTGTGACAGAAGAAGAAGTGGGAGTTCATAGGGAACAGATAGGGGATCCAGTATGAGAATCAGAATTTAAAAGAGCTTTAGAAGACTTAACCCTTCATTCCCTGTTGGTGCTTCTAAATACCACTTCTTTTAGTCATTGTTTATTCTGAATGGACATATATATCCCACATCTTGAGCTGATAATACCTTCAAATACATGTTTGCCTTCAGTGGGAAAAACTTCACTGCCTTCTGATCTCATTTGCTATTTAAAAACTGTTTGTATGACCTTCGTGACTACTGAAGGTTAGCTTTGGAGGTACCATATTTGTTTTGTTTACTGTCATACAGCTGTTGGCTATTTTAGCGTTTATTAGTGCAGAAATGACAGAGTTCTGTCCTTTTTCCTTCTCAGGTACCTGTTTTGTTAAATCTGTGTGGTGTATGCGTGAAATAAACTGAAAACCTTGTTGTACTTTAGAATACCATCTGCCCATATGTGCATCCTTTGTGTGCTGCTACACTGTTGTAGTTTGTTGCTTTCTTTGATTTTTTTGTTGTATTTTACCAGCTTTATTCATCTAGTTGCATAAAGGTCAGGCTCCTTTTACAGTTAGCATGATTCTCCTGGCTGTAAATAGTGTTTCGCAGAGAAGTACCATTTATTGTGCATCAAAAATACTAATAGAAAATGAAATTGTTGCCATTCTTCTCAAAGGTTTGTGAGATGATATTGATGTTATGGAAGTAGAGGATGGTGAGGACAATGATGCTGATGGAACTGATTCTACCAATCCTGCAGCTTTGGGTCTTGATGCAATTTTTGAAAGAGGTTGTTTGATAGAAAGTGTACCAGTGGAGCTCAAAATCAGTTTACTTGAAGCTGTAGAGAAATAAGAAAAACAAGAGATAAATGGTTCCAGAATTAAATTTTCACTGTACAGTAGTGTGTGCACTGATATGAAACTTACTGCCAGATTAAGACACTGTACCAGACTGATTCACGAACTCGGGCCTTCGCCTTTTGTGGGCAAGTGGTCCACCGACTGAGCTACCCAAGCACGACTCATGACCTAACACTTGACCGCGAAAGACAAAGGTCACAAATTCGAGTTTTAATCTGCCAGTAAGTTTCAAGAGATAAATGGTGACATACACAAACACCTTGCGGAAGTAGAAAGGTCCCTGAGACAGTAGGTGGAAGAAATATAGATGATCCAAAATTTTCTGGAATGGGGGGGGGAAATTCAGTGAGATAACCCAATGCAATGAACCCTGTGTAACACAGTTATAAACTGTAGCATGTTGCAGACTAGAAATGCCACATTCTTACCTTTCATATTTATCAAAGGAGAAATGAGACCCTGGACAAGTAATCTGAAAATTATGTGTTAGGAAAAAGGGGTGGTTTCAGGTTCACCAAAGACGTTTTGGACAAAAACAAGAGACTGGATCTCAATAAGTTTTTACTTACTTTGCCCTGCCTGTTACGCTTAAAGCAGAGAAAACTTTGGCTTGTGGCATAATGAGTATAAGTAGGAAAAGCTACTCATCAGATGATATCATCAATATAAGGAAAAGAGAGATTCTACTTACCATAAAGATGACATGTTAAGCTGCAGATATACAGAGCTAAAAGACACTTACACATTAGCTTTGAGCCACAGCCTTCATCAGAAAGAGAAACACACACACATTCATTTACATAAGCAAGCACACCCCACGCACAAATGATCACCGTCTCCGGCAGCTCAGACCACATTCTGGTCCTTTTGGCCAAAAGCTTACTTGTGTAACAGTCTTTTTGTTGTGCCTATTGGCAACTCATCATCTCCACTATATGGTGAGTAGCAATGTATCGTTTTCATAATATTGTTTAGTATACATACAGATGTATAAGTTTTAATGAACACAATTGTTGGGTTCAAATTAATGATATGAATATAATAGAGGGAAACATTCCACGTGGGAAAGTATATCTAAAAACAAAGATGATGTAACTTACCAAACGAAAGTGTTGGTATGTTGATAGACACACAAACAAACGCAAACACACACACAAAATTCAAGCTTTCGCAACCCACGGTTGCTTCATGAGGAAAGAGAGAAGGAGAGGGAAAGACGAAAGGATGTGGGTTTTAAGGGAGATGGTAAGGAGTCATTCCAATCCCGGGAGTGGAAAGACTTACCTTAGGGGGAAAAAAGGACAAAGGTAAGTATATAAGTATATATGTGCGGATGGATATGTGTGTGTGTGTGTGTGTGTGTGTGTGTGTGTGTGTGTGTGTGTGTGTGTGTGTGTGTGTGCGCGAGTGTATACCTGTCCTTTTTTCCCCCTAAGGTAAGTCTTTCCGCTCCTGGGGTTGTAATGACTCCTTACCCTCTCCCTTAAAACCCACATCCTTTTGTCTTTCCCTCTCCTCCCCTCTTTCCTCATGAAGCAACTGTGGGTTGCGAAAGCTTGAATGTTGTGTGTGTGTTTGTGTTTGTTTGTGTGTCTATCAACATACCAACGCTTTCATTTGGTAAGTTACATCATCTTTGGTTTTAGATATATTTTAATGAACACAGTAATATATTGGGTAAGTTACACCTTTGTACAATTTCAATACAAAATTTTTAAGCCAGTGAGACAACTGCAGCTTTAAAATCCTATGCCAATGTACTGACTATCAATAATGGATCTGCCTAAACTGCTGCGAAGATAAATGATATCATCTTTGACTCAGCCTGTTTTCATTACATAAAGTGGTCACATGTCATTATATTCGCCGAGTATAATGCCTCATTCCCACATTGATCCCGATTCATTTCTTTCATTTGCAAAATATGTGTTGTGTTTTAGCGGTTTTGTGCCAGGACCTATAAACAACGGATCACTTATCATGTTGTGACTCGAACTCTGCATGCCTGGCTCTTAATTAACTTTGACTGTGAAGCACAAATTCTGCCTTCTTAGTGCTTCCCAGATTCATTTGTGCACTTACACTCACTTCATACTGGTGCTCCAGTGCCTAACCTCACCCGGCCAATGCCACCATGGCTGTACTCATGCCCCTACATCTTGGACCACATGTGTGTTTCCAGGCTCATTCAGCCTACTCAGGCTGTGTGCCACACAGTTTGAAGCATGAAGCCACATTGCCTCATCAATTTGCCAGACTGACACCTCTGCCTTCACTACCTTAGCAGCCTGTGAATTTTGTTCATCCGTGCATACTGCAATGTTCCGCTCACTGATCCTAATTGTTTCCTACAAACTTTTCGAACTGTTCTTCAGTGACGACAGTGGTCACCCCATCCACATGATTGGGGTACCTTACGTGCTAACCATGCCATGTGTGTTCCCACCTGCCCCCTCACTTTAGGCCTCGGGTAATGCAACGCATCCTCTGCCTAGCTCGTCAGCTGCTCTACATCACAATTCCACCACCTCTTCACCATTCATTTGTCAGCCCATGTCCTACTCTGTTTTGGTGCAGCATGTTGCTGTGGACAGATTCCCCAGACTTCCCTAGCCGCAATAAGAGAACCCAAAAACATGGTTTACTCTGGTGGGTAACAACTCAGACATTCGTGAAATAATGAATCATGACACTTGTTTTATTTGTCTTATTAGCCATGACCATGATCATGCAGACCTTATTAGTAGGGCCCAGATTTTAATTACCTAAAAAACAGTGAAATATGCAAGCATTTATGACATAAAACTTACATAGATATGACCTTAAAAATAAAATATGACTTAATAGAAGTTTATTTAAAGCATTCTTCTTTGTTTATTTAATTTTTTATTCGCCATAAAGTAATACAAAATTCACTTCTCAATGTATTGTAAGTACAGTTCTTTCTTTCTGTAGGGTTTGTGGCTGATTTGCACCTATTTTTTGAATGTCTGAATGTTTTATTTTCTAAATACTAAGCACAGTGAAAAGATCATCTATCGAAACAGTAAAACAATGTTTTTATTTCTACATGGTATTTAAAGCGTTAAACATTATTTAATACCGTATGTCAATCTTAAGTATCTGATGCAAAGTTGCACTGGATCACAAGGTGCATTTTCAGGTTTTCCATTGTCAAAGATCTACAGTTGTCGCTGAGGATAGTTTTGTACCTGGAAAAGCTCCTCTCCACTTCACAAGATGTCACTGGAGCATATTTGAAGGCAGCCAGGTCACTGGAGTTCAGCTTTGTTTCAGTATCTTCAAATGTTGCGGCATTCCCTGAAAGACTGACACTAATTTTGCACAGTGTAGAATATCCAGGATTCCGTTAGAGAACACTTTGCAGTTTGGTTTTCACTTTGTCAGCCACATGACCACGAGCTCGACCCAACTCACTCTGCACATGTTGCACAATACTCGGGGCTTCACATAGCTGAGTGCCAACAGCTTCCAGTCATTTGATGGCTTTTGATATCACTGAAAAATTGGCGTTGATGTATGCCAAGTTTCAAGACAATGTATCTGTAAAAACTTCTTTCACAATTTTGATAGCAGTTGATTCATCGCTATCAAGCTCACAGAAGATTGTCTTTATTTGGGTGTAGTTGGTACAGTAATACTCAGCAGCATTAAGCCTAGAACCCCATCGTGTAAGAACAGGTTTAGGTGGAAGGGGCGTTGAAGGCGCTTGTTCCTTGAATTTCTGCACCTGTAATGGAGCCTTCACATAGATTTTCTTGCCACAGGAAATTAATTTGTCCATGTCAGGGTAATCTGATTGCACCTCTTCAGCAACTCTGTGCAATGGTCTCCAGCCATCCTGATTTAGGTTTTCCGTGATTTCCCTAAATCGTTTCAGGCAAATTCCGGGATGGTTCGTTTGAAAGGGCACGGCCGATTTCCTTCCCAATCCTTCCCTAACCCGAGCTTGCGCTCCGTCTCTAATGACCTCGTTGTCGACGGGACGTTAAACACTAACCACCACCATCTGTGCAATGCATGTGCAAGGCATGTGGCGTATACCATACTGGGGTAGAGAATCTGAAGCTCTATGACTGCTTTAGCCATATATGAAGCACCATCTGTTACAAGCAGCAAAATGTTGTCTCTTTTCACACCATCCAACCACAGTAGCTTCAGAGAGTTGTCAAATAAAATAGCAATCGTCGAATTGTTTACTCTATCGAGAGCTTCACACGTTAGTAGGAACATATCTCCAGGGCCATCAACTTTTAGAACACCAACAACAACATTTGCAATATATTGCCCACTAATATCGATAGTTTCATCTATCGACAGCTAGATCTTTTGCTCAGCAATAGTAATTCATATTTTGTTGAGCACATCATTGTAGCATACGGATAAATAGGTCTTTCTCAGTGTTGATTCATCTGGAACTGGATGTGTTGTGCACTTCTCCCAGAACCGTCTGAAGCCTGGATTCTTCAGCTTTTCCAATGGGATGTTACAGGACACCATCATCTCACACAAATTCTTGCAGAATGATTTCACGGTTGACAATTGACCCGTCTGTTCAAATAACAGCGTTTGCCTGCTGATATTTTCAGCACTTCATTTCACACAGCTGCTGTGTTTAGCGGTATTACAGTGTTGTTGCACGTTAAAGCACTTTTCTGCACTAACTTTAACTTCACACAGTTTACAAAATAATATTTTCCCATCAGTACTAAAGAACTTCTCTCCAAATTCTCGAACATACCTCGCAACTTCACACTGTCGGAGCACTTTGCTTTAGGCATGTTGAACAAGGCAAAGGCTGTATTCAAACTGGTTACTGGGAACACCTGTGCGACTGCGATGATTATTATGGCAGAAGTCGCCTTTGTTGGCTCTGAGAGCATATTATCGACTCTGCCCAACAATGTTTTTTATGTTCGCGAAACGACTGTTGTGGTACACCGATTTTCTGCTACAGTCCTGAGAAATAAAGCTGTGTACTAATTTATCTGTTTATCTTTCATAATAGCACGTTAAATATTGTCTCGTGAGCAACATATTCATTTTCTTGAAACTTGGCATCCATCAACGCCAATTTTTCAGTGAAAAACAGTATATGCATTTTAGGCAAAAGTTGACGGAAATATGACCTATTATATTGAAAGTTAACCGCAATATGACCTATCATTAAAATTTGTTGAAATATAACTTTATATGCACAATCAAAATACATTTTTCGACACTAAAATGCCTAGATTTGTGTATGAATTGTTCTAAAATTCACCCTATAGTTCAGAGAAAAATATGACTTGTCATTAAAATCTGGGCCCTACTTATTAGTGATCTGCTTCTCAACTCGTGTACCTAATGTAAATACATCACCATGAAGTCTCTCATTGTTGAGTGCATGTAGCTCTCTGTGTCGGAAGTGGTACTTTACATTGTCCATGGCATACAACTTCAAGCCAGAACACCTCCACAGCTATGGAGGCACCTGCAAGTGCAGGTTGTTCATGGCCGCTTTATGGTGTGGACTTGGCCTCTTCACCTGCTGCTCCCTCACCCCCGACCGTGCTTCATACAACTTAGGTCAGAGACACTCAAACTATCAAGGTTTCATGTGATCAGGCGCTCCCATCTCATGCTGATATGTGTGTGTTCCCCACACATACTCAAACTGCTCTTTTTGGCTTAATTGAAAATGATATCTGCCATAGGTTATCCACTACAGACTGCCCTCTGGTCCATTACAAGGCACAACACCTAAACTCTAGGAAACTCTGTCACACAAAAGTAACCATTCATAAACTCTTAAATGGCAGAATCATGCATCCATCAGATAGCAATTTGTTGTCACTTATTCATTAGTCATTCACGAACTCCTAAATGCCAGAGTTGTTCATCCATCAGGTAACAGTTCATCTGATCCATAAGAAAGATGGTTCATTCCAGTTGTACAGGGACTATTGCTTGATCAACATATGTACCATTATCAACAACTACTCTAGTCCTCCCATACAAGACTTTGCTCAACAACTCAACAACACATGGATATTTAGTGTGATTGACTGTCCGAAAGCATATCATGAGATTACTATGTACGAAGACAATATACCAAAAGCAGCATCATTAAGCCATTCAGCTTGTTTGAATACCGCCTTATGCCATAAGTTCTCGAGAATGCTGCTCAAATGTGGCAACAGTTCATCGACACTGTACCTTTCTCATTACCTTTTAGCTATGTCTGTCTTAATGGCATTCTCATCTACTCCACCAAGGGGCACAAGCAACACTTAACGCAGGTCCTGAAAGCACTCGCCAACCACAGTGTGGAGATTAACTATGACAAATCACAATTGCACCACACTAGCATTACCTTCCTCAGTCACACCATCACTGCTGAAGGAATCTGTCCAGCATCAGACTGCGTCACATTTATCAATGACTTGTCATTGCCAGAGACCTACCACAATCTGTGATGATTACTCAGAATGGTAAATTTCTTCCTGTGCCATATACCTCACATTACTTCTCCCCAGACCCCTTTGATGGACACCTTCGCAGGCAACACACTTGTGGGGCATGGAAAGTGCAGTCATCCAACAGCATGATCTGCACATTTGACACTCTCAAGACTACCCAAACAAATGCCATTACACTCGCACACCTACGTATTGATCCTCACGTCTCTATTATGACCGAAGTGAGTGAATTATCAATCAGCACTGTTCTTCAGCAACACGTCGATGATACGACCCAGGCTGTCCATTTTTTTTTTTTTTTTTCAGAAAGAAACATCCTTGTCAATGCAAGTGGTCGACATTCAACAAGAAACTCCTTGCAATGTATGAGACTGTTTGATACTTTTGTAGGTTGTGAAGTCATGATCTTCACTGATCACAAACTGCTGCCAACAATCTTCTCCCACAACATTTCCGTCATATGGACCTCATTAGTCAATAAACCACAAACTTCCACTACATTGGGGGAGGAGGGGGGGGGGGGGGGGCTGATAATGTCGTTGCCAACTACATGTTGCATATGCGTGCCATTTCTTCTCCCTCGGGCTTGCATAAACTAGTGCACTTACGAGTGGATGACCCAGACATTCAGAATCTCCTTTGTGTTGACAGTGGAATCACGCTGTCTTCCTGATGCTTCACGTCCAGTGGCGTGTGATGTTTCTATGGATATTCTCCACACCCTTGTCCTGGTCTCCCTCCAACATACGACTTTTTCGGCCATTCATGACCATGCACACCTAGGAATTATGGCTACCACTGGCTTCATGACATAATATCTCATCTGGCTTGGGATAAAAATGACTCTCTTGGACATGCATGTGCTTACCTTGCTAGTGTAGCAAGGTTGGTCATCATGCTCGATCCCCTCTAGGACAATTCAAAATACCAAAAGGGTGGTTCCATCATGTACACCTCAACCTTGTGGGTCCTCTTCCCTCCTTCGAAAGGCTTTAGGTATATACTATCAGTCACTGACCATGCCAGCAGTGTGTTCCCCTCAGACACATCTGCAAATTCAGTCACATAAGCCTTTGTCTCTTCATTGTTCTCACACTTCAGCTGTCCATCTTCTATCATGACCAAATAAGGCAGACAATTTGAGTGACTCCTCTTTACCAGGTTATGTGCCCTGTTCAGTGCCAACAAATCCCACGTGACTATGTACCACTCCCAGAGCAGTGGACTGATTGAGAGATTGCACCACTCATATGTCACTCAGGCTCCTGGTAAGAGGGCCTTGTGTGCATTTTCTTCCACTTCCACACAACCTTTGATGACCTGAACTCTTCCTTAGCTCAAATTTACATGGCAACAGTCTGATACTCCCTGATGAGTTTACTGATGACTTTGATCTCCCCTCCCCTCCCTTGCCGAGGTCCCTGCCTTTGTCGAGCGCATCCGTTCGCCTTTGTCGAGCACATCCATTCGCACTCCACCTCCACACACTCACACTGTACCATGAGTTTTTGTATACAAAGATCTAAGCACTGTTAGTTTGTTATGCTCCGTGATTACACATTACAGGCAGCATTACAACCTCCTTCTCCAGCCATACAGGGTGTTTCATTGACTGAATAATACTTTAGACATTTGCCTCAATGGGAAACAAAATACCATGTCACTTAACAGAGCTAAACCCACTTGGACCCTTGATGAGGACCCTCCCTTGATATCCAATTTTGAAATGTCATCCCTAGACATGTTTCCTCCATGTGCATTGGCCAGTTGTCTTGAGTCCACATCTCCCTGTGTACCTGCCAACAACAGTGCTCTACCTGATGACTCACAGCCAGATGACTTGCTTTCCCTGAGTGTTACATCTGTACCATTGCCACTGCACTCTTCTCCCAGTATTGCCATCTTCATGATCAGCATATCAGCATGTTGCATCAAAGATCTCTCTTTCCAACTCTGAAACAACATCCTCTTCATTTCCAGACTGCTCCGTGTACGCTTGATGATTCGGCAACTGTCCACATCATTCTTCTTTGCTCCTTCTAGTGTCTGCACAATGCTGACAAGGACAATATTGCAGCTTCCTCATTGTCCCAATTGCCATGCACTCTCCCTTTATGGTGCTGGACACCCAGTCCCTCTCTCTCAAGTGGACCGACCTCTGTGTCTTCCTCACTCATTACAGAACTACAGGGACCCAAGCCTTCACACTGCCTCCAGCCTCGAGAAATGGTCCAGTTGTATCTCCTTCATTGACCTGCCATGACGTCACTGATTGCACAATCTTGCACACCTCCTTGTCTGACGCCAACCTGCTGCCATTCCACCCTTTCAACCAATGTGCTGGTCCTTCATTTCCTTCCCCATGCTCTAAGGTGCCAGGTGGGGTCAGGGGGCAGGGAGGTAGGTCTCTGTGGTGACTACCAATAGCAGACTGACTATCGAGAGTCTGCCTAAACTGCTGTGAATCTCAGTGATACCATCTTTGACTCAGTTTGTTTTCTCTTGCCATTGTGATCATTAGTGAATTATGATTTTGTTTTGGTGTATCATAATAAATATGTTTTATTACATGATGTAGTCACATATCATCATACTCTCAAAATATAGTGCCTCATTCTCACACTGTTAACGAAAATATTACAGCAGCTTTTTGGAAATCAAGCCATAAGAATTTAAGAATCGATGTGTAGTAATCTTAGAGACATTGTTCCATTTTTCTCTACCAATAGTGTCCTCATTCTAATATTGTGTTTAAGCTTACTGAGTGTAATTGGTGAAACAGGTCTTTAAATGTTGTCTGCTCATTCTGTAAGATGAACTATCTTTGTTATGTTGGCTTTGCTGATTTAATCATCACCAACATGAATTTCACCTTTAAGAGAGTTAACTCACCACCTTCCAACCTCTGTCTAATTCCAAAATTCTATCTGTGGAATGTTGTCACAGAACTGTATGTTAAACACCATATCTTGGACAAAAAGATAATCATAAAATAAAGGAAAATCAAACTTGAAATTAAATAGATGTTGGCATTAAGAAACAATTAGAAGTAGTACTTCCTTACCACACACAAGAAATCTAAAACAAATGATTCAAAGCGTTGCTACTGTACACATAATCTTCTAAACTTCATTATCATCCATTGTATTGTTTTGCTCTATCATCACCTATTAACCAAGAGCAATGTGCAACTAATATTCCCTCTCCCCCTCAAAATAATAATAATAATTATAATAACACCTCATGTTCTGTTATTACCAAGCAACAAACTTAGGAACCAACACAACTGGATACAGATCACAAGTATACACAACATTTATTACCAGATACCCAGAATTAAAATTTTTAACAGAACAACGGCTCGCTGATCAGATCTGTGTAATAATCAAAAATAACAGGATACCCCAGTCAGAATTAGAAAACATCAAACAACAAGTACAATAAATACTGGAACAAAATGATGTGCAATCAGAAGAAGAAGAAAATACAGAAATGGACTCAAACATTCCAGAGCAAACAAACAAAGAACACCACGCATCAATTAAACAATCAGAGGAAAACGACATCTTAAGACAGCCACCAGAACAAGCACAAACAGAACATGAAGTGACACACATGTTAGATATAGAAGAAAAATTTCAGCTAACATATATAGAATACAAAGACACAAATACAGACATTAGACCATCCTTGCATAGACCACCAAATAACCCACAAGTCGAAACAACAACAACTATCAACACAATCATACACAACAAAATAAATGAAAATACAACTATGGAAGAGTTGCAACTACTGGTCTATATAGGAGCACTCACTACACTAAATATACACACTAGGCAGAGATCAGAACAAACCAACACACAGAAGAAACCCACAAAACCAGCATGGCAACACAGGCTACAGATCAGAATAGAAAAACTGAGAAAAGACATCGGACAGCTAACACAATTTATAAGAAATGAAATATCAGACAAAAAACGAAAAAGGTTAGGTAAAATCTCACAACAAGAAGCGATAGAGCAATTAGATGAAAAGAAGCAGAAATTACAAGCATAGGCCAAATGACTTAGAAGATACAAAAAAAGTGAAAATAGAAGGAAACAAAACCAAACATTCAACACAAACCAAAAGAAATTTTATCAGACAATAGATAACACACACATTAAAATAGACAACCCACCAAACATAACAGACATGGAACACTTCTGGAGCAACATATGGTCAAACCCGGTACAACATAACAGGCATGAACGGTGGATACAAGCAGAAACAGACACATACAAGATGATACCACAAATGCCCGAAGTGATAATTTTTCAACGTGAAGTCACCCGAGCAATTAATTCTATGCACAATTGGAAAGCCCCTGGAAAAGATAAAATAGCAAATTTCTAGCTAAAGTAGTTCACCTCAACACATTCACATCGAACTAAATTATTTAACAGTTACAGTGCAGGCCCATACACATTCCCTGATACACTTTACACATGGAATAATTTATCTGAAACCTAAAGATCAAGCAGACACAGCAAACCCAGCAAAATATCACCCCATAACATGCCTACCAACAATATACAAAATATTAACTTCAGTCATTACACAGAAATTAATGACACATACAACACAGAACAAAATTATAAATGAAGAACAAAAAGACTGTTGCAAAGGAGCATGAGGATGTAAAGAGCAACTGATAATAGATGCAGAGGTGACATATCAAGCTAAAACTAAACAAAGGTCACTACAATACTCATACATTGAATACCAAAAAGCTTTTGATAGTGTACCCCACTCATGGTTACTACAAATATTGGAAATATACAAAGTAGATCCTAAATTGATACAGTTCCTAAACATAGTAATGAAAAACTGGAAAACCACACTTAATATCCAAACAAATTCAAATAATATCACATCACTGCCAATACAGATTAAGCATGGAATATACCAAGGAGATTCATTAAGTCCTATCTGGTTCCGTCTTGCTCTGAACCCACTATCCAACATGCTAAATAATCCAAATTATGGATACAATATTACTGGAACATACCAACACAAAATCACACATTTGCTATACATGGATGATCTAAAACTACTGGCAGCAACAAATCAACAATTCAACCAATTACTAAAGATGACAGAAGTATTCAGCAATGATATAAATATGGCTTTTGGAACAGACAAATGTAAGAAAAATAGCATAGTCAAGGGAAAACACACTAAACAAGAAGATTACATATTGGATAACCACAGCGACTGCATAGAAGCGATGGAAAAAACATATGCCTATAAATATCTAGGATAGACAAAAAATAGGAATAGATAATACAAATATTAAAGAAGAACTAAAAGAAAAATATAGACAAAGACTAACAAAAATACTGAAAACTGAATTGACAGCAATAAACAAGACAAAAGCTATAAATACTTATGCTATACCAATATTGACCTACTCATTTGGAGTAGTGAAATGGAGTAACACAGACCTAGAAGCACTCAATACACTTACACGATCACAATGCCACAAATATAGAATACATCACATACATTCAGCAACAGAAAGATTCACATTAAGCAGAAAGGAAGGAGGAAGGGGATTTATCGACATAAAAAACCTACATTATGGACAGGTAGACAATTTAAGAAAATTCTTTATAGAATGAGCAGAAACTAGCAAAATACACAAAGCAAACACTCATATAAATACATCGGCTACACCATTGCAATTTCATAACCACTTCTACAACCCTTTAGATCACATAACATCAACAGATACGAAGAAAGTAAATTGGAAAAAGAAAACACTACATGGCAAGCACCCATATCATCTAACACAGTCACACATCGATCAAGACGCATCCAACACATGGCTAAGAAAAGGCAATATATACAGTGAGATTCATGATTACAATACAGGATCAAACAATAAACACCAGATATTACAGCAAGCATATTATTAAACATCCCAATACCACAACAGATAAATGCAGAATTTGCAAACAACAAATAAAGACAGTAGATCACATCTCAAGCGGATGTACAATACTAGCAAATACTGAATACCCCAGAAGACATGACAATGTAGCAAAAATAATACATCAACAACTTGCCATACAACATAAACTAATAAAACAACATGTTCCCACATACAAGTATGCACCACAAAATGTACTGGAGAATGATGAATACAAATTATACTGGAACAGAACCATTATAACTGATAAAACAACACCGCATAACAAACCTGACATCATACTCACCAATAAAAAGAAGAAATTAACACAACTAATCGAAATATCCATACCCAATACAACAAATATACAGAAGAAAACTGGAGAAAAAATTGAAAAATACTTCCAACTGGCTGAGGAAGTCAAAGACATGTGGCATCAGGATAAAGTTTATTTTTTATTTTATTTATTTATTTATCTTGCAGCTCGAAACATGTATTTAACATGCATGGGCAATGTTATAATAATTACATTTAGATTATTGATACACAATATAAATAGATTACATGCTATTAAGTAAAAGATCATTTAAGTATATTTAACAAAGCATTCCTGAGGTCAAATCATGTCAGCACCATACTGTATGGGCACTTCAATATAAGCCATTTTTTTAACTCATTTTAAAAATTCTACCAGAAAGCTGTTTCAGGTTGTTTGGCAGAGAATTATAAAATATTGCTCCCTTAATGAATGGGATATTCGTTGTTAGATTCAATCGTCTGCTCACCACATGAAAGTCTGATTTTTGTCTTGTATTGTAATCATGGATTTCCATATTCCTGTTTGTCACTTTTTTGTCTTTTTTCACTAATAATATTGATTGAAACATATATACTGCATAGATAGTCATAATATTAAACTTAATAAACAGGTTTTTACATGAAGTTCTGGGTCTTACTTTTGCCATAGTTCTTATTACTCTTTTCTGCAATACAAATACCCTTTTTATATTGTATTGGCTACACTCACCCCACAATACAGTTCCATAAGATAGATGGGGATACACCAACCCAAAATACGCTATTTTTATTGCTTCGATATCTAAATATTGAACTAATCTCCTTAGTAAATACAGACTAGATGTTAAAACTTCCTGGCAGATTAAAACTGTGTGCCCGACCGAGACTCGAACTCGGGACCTTTTCCTTTCACGGGCAAGTGCTCAACCATCTGAGCTACCAAAGCACGACTCATGCCCGGTACTCACAGCTTTACTTCTGCCAGTATCTCATCTCCTACCTTCCAAACTTTACAGAAGCTCTCCTGCGAACCTTGCAGAACTAGCACTCCTGAAAGAAAGGATACTGTGGAGACATGGCTTCGCCACAGCCTGGGGGAGGTTTCCAGAATGAGATTTTCACTCTGCAGCGGAGTGTGCACTGATGTGAAACTTCGTGGCAGATTAAAACTGTGTGCCCGACCGAGACTCGAACTCAGGACCTTTGTCTTTCGCGGGCAAGTGCTCTACCATCTGAGCTACCGAAGCACGACTCACGCCCGGTACTCACAGCTTCACTTCTGCCAGCATCTCGTCTCCTACCTTCCAAACTTACATCCTTGATGGTTACTGTAGGTAGCTTACAAGAGTTCCGTTCCTTTTCCTTATCATATTTAAACTGCCTCTCCTGTTTCATGCAAGTATCATTTTCAATAGCATCTATAAAGTAATCATTAAATATATTGCTAACTATATAAGGATCAGAAAAATTATCATTACGTATACTTAACTCTATATTATTAATTTTAGTTTTTGAATCAGTGTTCCTCATATCATTAACTACTGCCTAGCATGACTTTGAGACAGTCAGAATTTCTGATCTGTTTACTAATGTGTTCTACTTTCCTTCTCCTTACTTCCTTGTGATTCTCATATTTATATTTTTTATAATCCTCTTTATATGAATCGAGACTGGTTTCTCTGCGTAGCTTATACATATACTCCATTCCTTCTTTGAGTCTTTTCGCTTTTTCATCCAGTTTTACACGTTTGACTACTGGAGGTTTATTTTTATTTACATTGATTTTCTTTGCCGGGATAGTAATATCAATATGTCTAGTTAAAATTTTTACAAATACTACCCATTTGCTGTCAACTCCCCTTTCTCTATAAACTGCTTCCCAAGATTCTTAACCCAAAGTTTTCTTTAGCAAGGTGATGTTGTATTCAGAAAATAATCTTCTATTCTCATATTTTTTGTTTTGTTTAAGTTTATTAAGACAACCAATCACTAATAACTGTCCTAGATGATCAGATATGTGCCCGTTTACAGTCTGTGCTGACACAACATTTTCATAATTGGTCATTACATGATCTATGGAACTGCTGCTTGTCTCAGTTATTCTAGTGGGCAGATGACCAAGTAGATATTTAATACCATAGGATCATATGCAGTCTTGTAAACCTTTGCATTCCTGGCTGTCGCTTAGTGTTTTTATATTAAAGTCTCATAACATTACAATCTTTACTGTATTGCCACCCTTGCTTAGCTTCCCCAATACACTATCCAGTGCTTCCAGGAAAACTTCAAGATTATCAGAAGGGGCTCGATATATACCTACCACAATAAGTGGGACGGATACAATCATTAACTTAATTATCACTGCTTCAAAATCTTTCTCAATGCAATGATCATTAACCCATGATACTTTTTCTACAGAACTTATTAGGTTACATTTCCTTACGTAAGTAGCAACACCACCTCCTTTATGTTGTGTTCTACAGAAAAACGATGTAAGATTATACTCCTGTAACTTATAATATTGAATATTATGGTTAGCTTTTTGATGCTCTGTAACCACGATTACATGTGGAGCTAGATCTGTCACTAAGGCCTCAAATACATCGATTTTGCTACCCAAGCCCGCAACATTATAATGTAAAAATGATACATTAGTACAATCATGAGAGGATGTATCCTTGTCAAGGTTAATATTATCACACAAATTGATAGTTTCTAAATTAGGAACACTGAGGGACTTTGTTATCCTAAAAAATCAGCAGTCTTGACATGGCAGTGATGAATTATTACCGTTTGCTTGCTCTGCAGGCATATATAACTATCACTTCTGTCTTTCGTGTGTATGACATCTGAGGTACAAGTTAGCAGATTTGAATTATTGATTTTTGTTTCCTCAATAGCTCTGTTGATGTCAGTTGCTAGAGTATTCTTACCCAGACGATTAAGATGTAGTCCATGTACAGTGAAGCTGCTTCTTTGATAACTGTTAAGGTCCAGCAGTCTCTCAATTTTTAACTTGGAGCAGAAATGTTTTAATTTTTTATTTGTAAATCGGATTTCTCGGTTCACAACCAGTCAGGCAGATCAAATCTCGCCGGAATATTTGACACGATCACATTTGTATGGGACATCATTAACATAACAATCAACTTTTTAATAAATGAACTGGCCTCATTGCAATAAACGTCGTTTGAACCTGCTATAATAACAACGACCTCACTTTCTGTAAAATCAGTGCAGTCATTGTTTACAGAGCAAGTTGACATCATACCAATTATACCATCAACTACAAGAGTCATACCACACAATATCCACCAGTACATCAACGCAATACATCCAAATGTATGTATACAACTACAGATATCTGTAATTATTGAGACATGTTCAATTACCCGAAAGTTCCTAAATGCAATGTAACATATACCATACAGTTAAAAGGAAGTCACGCTTGATCAAGGTCTGCATCACTTTCCATTTTTAACCAGACATAATGTCTGAGACAGGAAAGAGAAATAATAATAATAATAATGAGAATAATAATTTGAATAGCTTTTCCAATAAACAATACTTATTACAAATTACATCTTTGCACATGGATGCATTTAGTTCACTTCTACATTTTACCGTTCTTCTAACCCAGTTTTAGTTGCCTTCTTTGAATTGTGTCTTTATATCTCTCTAATTTTAAAAACTCATCTCCATGGAAGAGCAAAAACAGTACATGGTCTCCAAGCTGAATGAACCTCAATATTCTTTTTTTATTAATTGATCTAAACTAAAAGACAATTACAGGAGAACATTGGTAGTACTATTATTACGAGCTATGAACTGATTACATTTAAATGTTTGAGTCTATTTCATCTATATTTTGCTATTAGTTCAGCATTCTCAGTAATTTTGCAAATTTGTTGTGACAAAGACTGTGTCATTGTATAAACAGAGTGCATTGTTAAACTTGATGAAACACTTTGTGGATTTCATTTCATAATGGTAAATATGATTCTCTACTGCCATGTGTCTGACAGTTTTCATATTGTATGTGTGGTTTTTATATATATATATATATTTATTTATTTCCATTTGCATGTTCTTGTTATAAATGAGCCAGTTCTGAGAAGAGTTAGTTTGAAGACATGAACACAAGAAAGTGTGTTGTGATATTTGTCTTGTCTCATAATACTGAATTCCAATTGTTAAAAGGCTTTTGTTACTGCTTGCCATCTTCTCCAAGCAATATGTGTTGGAATACCCTTAACAAAATGTGTTGTTGTGGTCTTCAGTCCCTAGCTTAACAAAATATATGGATGTAAATAATAACATCCTTGTATATAAATAATCTATTGCTAGCTACTAGAAAATAGTTGTACAAGATTCATTGTCTAAGTGTTCCATGGATAGCCTTTCCAAACAGGCAGAAATCTTGGTATGTCTACACATGTGTGGGAGAAACAGGAAGCGGCCTATCTATATGATAACTGCAAAGCTTCATTAGGAAGTCTCCCTTAGTGTCAAGTGTCACAGCTATCACAGTAGGCATAAACCATGTTTCTCATAGGCTCTGCACTATTTATTGTTACTGAATTGCTATTATTGCAAGTAAGTGTGATCCGGTGTCTTAGTCTATGCCAGGAGGAAGGTTGGTCATGTGAAGTAGAAGGTAAATCCGTGAACTTACTGTACCATTGTAATGAAGACATTGGGTGGGTAAGTACTGACAGAAAATGTGTAGATTGCTGTAGTATCATACCTGAAATACATACTTACTGCTATTTTTCCCATTAGAATGCTGTCTTTGAGGAGAGTGTACTGACAGTACCTGATGGAACACACAGCATAACAATTACGGACTGCTATGATGTTATGATTCCACTGTCATTCAGTTTCCATAGTGATTTGAATCAGAGGCTGCCAAAGCTCAGTATAAATAATGTTGCTAGTCTGCTCTTGACAGCAGCTCCTGATACATTATCCATTCCACAAAATATTATTCTGAATAACATTCATTGGCTGGACTGTATAAAAAGGAACACTTTCTCAGGAGACTGGCAGTCTATAGCATTTTCCAATGTAACCATTGACAGAATTGACATGTATGCATTTGCAGAACTTAATGTTGCTGTGCACATTGAATGGGACAATGTGAATGTAAACCTTTTAGATACAAACGCCATTGCCAATGTTTTTATTGAAGAAGGAAGTTTCAAAATAAAAAATTCTGTCATTGAAACTATGGAAATAATGTCATTTGGAATAAAAGCTTCAAAGGTAAGCATCGTTAATTGTATGTAATTTAGTATACGTGTGGTGTGTGTGTGTGTGTGTGTGTGCGCGCGCGCGCGCGCCTGTGTGTGTGAAGAGAGAGGGGGGGATAAAAGAATTTGAGGAACACACAAACATGGAATATAAGGGTCAATCAAAAAGTTTCCACTTGAGGGCATTTTCACAGCATATATGCAACATAGTGTGATTGCGATGCAAGTATACAAGAACTGACATGTAGGCAAGGGATTAATGTGGCAATTTTGTCTTTCCAATATGTGTGCAGTAGAGGTGGCAACACGAATTTTGGCGACATTACTACTGAAAGTGTCCAAACAGGACCAATGTGCTGTTAATCTTTTCTTGACTGCTGAAGACAAAACCAATAGACATACAACAAAGAATGAAGAATCTGTATGGAGCAGCATGTCTGTCCAAAACCACCATTGTGGAGTGGTGCAACAAAGGGTGCTGCTGCTTCATGATAACGCTTGTCTGCGAATTGCAAATGTTGTAATGCAGAAATTACACAAACTCTGGTGGGAGACACTTAAACACCTGCTCTATCATTCTGATCTGATTCCTTTTGGACGAGGATGTGCAGCAGGCAGTTATAGACTTCTCCACGCGTAAGTAGACTGTGTTTTACTAAATGGGCATCTTCAATGTGGTGTATCAGTGCAATGATTGCCTCAATACTCATGGTGATTTTGCCTGACTGTCATACCAATTTTGGCCTGTATGGCTTTCAAAAAGAAATTTTTTGATTGCCCCTTATATTATTATTTATTATTAGGTTTGTTAATTATTATGTATTATTATTAGTTTTAGTAGAAATGATCATTAATTTCTCACTTTTAAATGTGTTGATCAGCCACTCTATCTCTCTGTAATTTTGTAATTTTCTCAAGTGGGCTTTTCATTTATGACCAAAAATAAAACTGTTACTCTATAAATCAAGTAAGGCATATGATTGAATCTAGGGCATATGATTAAAATGTGAAACACAAACTGTACAGGCACTTTTACCAGAATCCATAACAAGATCATTCATTCATTCATTCATTGTGTTCCATAGATCCCATCAAGAAGGATAACCTTCAGGGATGTGGAATGAGTCAAGGCATACATTAACACAAGACACAGACATAGTAGAAACTTAATCTGTATGCTGTATTAACAGTAAACTGTGGCTACACTGCTTAATGCTATTTGAGGATATGCTACTTAAATTAAGCTGAGTTAATTAGTAAGCTGCTACTCTGAATAAAGCTGCTGCCTCCCCTATTTCATTATATAGCTACTATTTACCTGATATTAGTAGCTTAATATGTACTTGATCACAACTGTATTTTTCAAAGAAAATACTGTTATGTCTTATAAATACTGGGTCCTGTTTATAGTACATTATTACTTATCATTCAGGTTTATGACAAACTGTGCTGTTGCCATGTAATTAAAGTAATTTACAGTCCAGGAATCCACATATTCAGATGCTGAAGTTCAGTTAGGCAGTACGGTATATTGATGATTACTGCAGTGTAGTATGTACTGTTGTTGTATTTATTGGCCCTGTTGTCTACAAAGCAGTTTATGTGTAAGATATTGGACAAGTCAAGTTATAAATGTACTGCTGAAAGTCATTTCTAGGCATATGTATTTAAGGTTACAATAATGCACTTTATACATAAGTATTTATATAACACACTTCATAAATTTAAATATTCTTCAATGGAGTAAAAGCAGTGATGCTGTAAATATGACTTTAGAGATTTTCCAACGGTATTGACCTCAGTAGTAGGTTTTATATTTTCAGGAAGTTTGTTATAAAACTTAACTATCGTGTGAAAAGTACCTATCTGGCACAGAGCTGTGCTGATTTCAGTTATATGTAAGTTTTTCTTTCATCTGGTAAAATTATCATGTATATTATAGTTTTTTGCAGTCTGCAGTCCTTACCTATTAGATTTATTTTAAAGAATAAAAGGGTTTCATAATGTATACACATGGTGATGGAGGAATACCAGATTTCTTAATCAGAGGTTTACAAGAGTCTCTAGGCTTGCACCCAAACAAGATTCTAATGGCCCTTTTTTGCAGTTTAAAAGTGCTATTAGCTGTTTTAGAGTTTCCCCAGAAGTGACCCCGTATCTGAGACGAGAATGAAAGTAGGCATGATATGCATTCATTACTGTTTTCACACTACAGCATGACTGTAATGAGCAAAGAAGGTAAGATGTTTTCCTCAGTTCTGCATTGAGATATTCAATATGCTTATTCCATCTGACGTTACTCTGCAGCCAAAGTCCTAAGAATTTGGTTTCAGTACTGTTACCAACTAATTCATCATTGATAGAGACCAATAGGATAAACATGTCCTTGTTAGGAGCGTTGTGGAATTTTAGTGCAATGGTTTTTTTACTGTTTATTACTAGCATTCTGTGCCCAGTTGCTGAGTTGTTTCATGCCGCATTTACTGTCTGCTGTAACTGTTTGTTGCTGTCTCCTTTTAGTAGAATTGTGGTGTCATTAGCATTTAAGTTTAGATCATTTGTGTACAGAATGAACAGAAGGGGTCCCATTGCTGATCGGTACACCACATTTAATTTGTTTGTAGTCTGACAAGTGTTTGGATAGAGTTTTTAGTTCAATATTTGTATGCTTGATTCACACTGTCTGCTTACAATTAGTCGGGAAGGAACTGATCCATTTGTTGGACAGACCTCGAATACCATATCTTTCAAGCTTTGATAGCAGAATTTTATGATCCATCATGTCAAAAGCTTTTGACAAGTCAATAAATACTCCTGTTGATTCCTGTTTTTTGTCCATCAGGTTTAGGATGGAATTGATGCAGTCGTAAATATCAGTTGTTGTTGACCTCTTATTTCTGAATCCATGTTGTTCATTACATGGGATGCTGTTTTTGCTTATAAATTTCTTAAGTTTGTCGTACATTTCTTTTTCTACTACTTTAGAGATGCAGGAGGTAATTTTGATGGGTCTGTAGGTATTTACGTTATCTTTCTCACCCTTTTTATATACAGGAATAACGTTTGATGTTTTCAATACATCATGGAAAGTGTCTGCCTGAAGTGAGCAGCCACATAAGCGTGTGAGTATTTCAGTTAGGTTTGATGCACTCTTCTTTAATATTGTTGCAGGTATACCATCAATGCCTGCAGAGTTGGAATTTTTTAGTCCTTTCATTGCTTTAGCTACTTCATCTTGTGAAACAGAACTGATGTACATTTATCCTCTACATGCACTTATTTTATATTCATTTGCCTGGGTGCTCTTAAAGTTTGATTGTAACATATTATCTGCAACACCTTGAAAAAATTGTTAAATATGTTGGCTACTTCAAAGGATTTGTTACTTTTTTGTGATAGTGTTACATTTTTGCAAGATTGTCTGTATTCTCCAGATTCTTTCTTTTTTTTTTAAAAAAAAAAAATATAACACTCCACGTAGTGTTTGATTTATAAGCTGAATTATAAATGTATTCATCATTATGCATTATTTTTGCTGCTTTTATTACTTTCTTTAATATTTTGGAGTATTTTTTATATGTACTACAGGTGAGGAATTTTTTGAGTTACATATGTTATAAAGTAGTCTTTTCTTCTAGCATGATGCCCTTGTTGCCCTTGTGGTACAGCTGTTGTTCTAGAGTTCCCCCATATGGTTAATGTTTTCAATGGGAATGCAATTTCAAAGAAATGGGTTAATGCATCAAAAAACTGGTTATAACTTCTGCATGAGGTTCTGAAAGACATGTTGTTAATAATACTGCCTTTTACTTTTATGCTTTAATATTTGAGGAAGATGGTCACTAAAACTCGCACTGAAAATTTTTAGTGATGTGTTGTATAAACTCTTCTTGCCTATAAACTGATCTAGAGCTGTTTGGCAAGTTTCTGTTACTCGGGTATCAGCTTTTACTTCAGCCTTTAAATTACAGGATGCTGGAAGGTTCTTAAGGGTCTCTCTTTTTCCACTGTTGTGCTTCACTGCTAGAGACATGATCGGTGTCAGCAGTTGCAGAGGAACTGGATGCTGCACCATACTTTTATTTACTAGCTGATACCAAGATGAGCATATTCGATTTTACAGCTCACTCTTTTGTGGAAACAAAGCCCAGACTTGGAAGTACTGTTTCAATAAATCAAACTCCAAATGTATACTGATGCTTTGCTGTTTTTAATTTTTGATTGGTGGTGGGAAATATAACTCAGTGTGTGAAAGATCACATGCTACTGTAAAATGCAAATTTTATTTATGTTTTAAAAGCCAGAATGAAGTGAATGGAACTCTCACTTGTTTTCACATTAGTGTAATGAATACTGTATTTCTTTTGTTCAAAGTATAAATGGAATTCAGACAAAATCATGGGCAATGTAATTCCATAATAAATAGAACTAATTGTATATAATCATAAGACCTTTCAGAAGTCAGTGTAAATTCAGCTGCACAACATTTTAAGATTCTTACTAAAGTATTGGACTTTCCTTACATTATCGCTCTTGTCACTTGTGTTCATTCACCAAACCAGCTGTGTTATGAGTTAAATGACAGAGTACTTGAGAGTTTGTGTAGAAATGATGTTAGCAACTGAAGTCATAAATCTGTCATGTTATTATTCTAAAAATGACTCCCACAAAAGATGGCACAGTTTAACATGCACACAGTTATGAGACAATCATGTAGCAGGTTCTGATTCCTAATTTAGCTTCTTTTTCAGCTTAATTTGAATGTGTTTGCACATCTCCATATACATTATGTGCTTCAACCCATCTCAGTCCTTCCAAATTAAGTCGTGTTCACTTGATTAATGAGCACTACTCATATGTATACAATGTAAAGTAAGGATGACTTACAAATTTCAGATGTTAATTATTCCATTCCCCACCCTTACCTGTTTTCATTAGAGTTTACTTTTTGACTATTTTTTATGTTAGTTGTAGGTAGTTATACTATACTAGTGTTAACCAGCATGTATACAAGCTACAAAATTTGTAAATTATAATAACCAGTTTTTAAGGGCAACTATAAAAAAGGTGAGTTTAAATTATAACAGTCTCATTTTATGGCAAGAAGAATACTATATTTTCTGTTGAAAGATAGTGATAAATGGTAAGTCCACACACTCAATAATATGTCTCCTTCATTTGTGAGTCTTTTATTCTTCCAAATTACTGAGATCATGGCTGTACCATGGAACAATCATGAGCAGGGTAAAAAAGACCTTTTGTACCATGCTGACTTCTTTTATTGTCTTCTTTAGCATATTATTGTCAACCTACTATCCCCACCATTCACATAATGAAATTCCTGGCAGTCATGTTATATAATCAAGAACAGCTAAATGCAACACAATCTGAAGCCTTTTTTGGCTCCATTTTGAAACATAATACTGTTTCAAAATCTGATGACATATAAAAAATTTGTCACTGTTCATGACAACAGCTAATATCGTGAACAGTTCAGTATATGGGGTGTAAATTCAAGCAGTACAACACTTGTCTTCTTTGTTGCAATCAGTTGATGTTGGATCAAAATAAATAAATAAATAAATAAATGATTCTTGTAGACAGTCTGAAATTCCTCCGATCCGCAAACTTAATATGTGATATGTATAATAATCAAGTTTACAGATGCACCATTTTAGGACCAATGACAAACATAGATTCTGCTTCAAAATATGATGAAAGAATGACCTGCTGGCTACAAAAATCCACCAGTATTTCTAGTAAACACTACAATGGGTTAATTGTTATTAACAGATTTTAAATGAATTACAATTAAACATTTTACATTGCATTGACAATTTGGAAGGCAAAATACTTCTAATTTACAGGTACATGTTTTTAAATACAAAGATCACAGTATTTTTTATATTTTAGTAGTGAAATACAAGATGTTCAATTTAACAACAATTCAATTACTTCTTTCTTTACTTTTGGGCAAACTAATTAATAAAAAGAGTTCCTACTGTACATTGAGAGATGAAATTAAATATAGCATTTCATGAAGTAAGCAAAACTTATGTATCTGGCTTAGTTTTCAGAAAGTTAGATTTTTTACATTTCCTAATAGTGTCCTCACCATTAATTGTATGTTTCTAACATATTAACTTGTTTCTGTAGCTTTAAACACATGAAAAGTTTAATGATGTTTAATAGCAATACATCTGGGTTAATATTACATTGAAATATGACCGTATTAATGTTTGATAAATTATGTTACATCTCTCATTGTTTGTGATTTCATTTTTGCAGATTACAAAAGAGCCAGATAATCTTATTCATTCCTGCATTCATTCATGTCAGCAGCACATTTCAATAGAAAAAACATTAATACATAAATCCTTAGATGATTTTTACTCATGTTTAGCCGTTTTGTATTATTTTCTTTTGATATTGTTTGCATCTATGGTTACATGTATTTCATATGTACACAGGGTGTCCCATTTATCTTGACCTCCACTAAATAACTATTTATCCAGATGTAAATTACAAAATGTTTCAAGCAAATGTTCTTTAGGCGTCAGGGGGACATCAATCAGCTTGACTGCCTTTGTTGTAGCTTTGTTTTTTACAAAGATATAAACAGTGGTATGACTTTTTTAAATGGCACCCTGTATTTTTTATTTGGTAATTCATTTCCTCTCCTAAAGACCTAGTCAAACATGTATCACAGTATACCATTCACTGAACACACAACGTTATTAATTACATAACACAACATTGACTCTGAGCCCGGGATCACAAACTCATCCACTTGCTGGAGTTCTCAGAAAACAAATGAAAACCAAGTTAAAACATAACACAAAATTGACTTTGACTCTCCTGTTACCATTGCCCAGGAGTAGAACATACAAAGGTGCTCAAAGTGGTGACCCTGGACACCGATACACTGGTGCACTCGTTGAATGAAAGAATTATTTACTGCTTCCAGTGTTGCCTGTTGAAGAGAATTACAAGCAAGCATGATACGTTCTTGCATGTCCTCTGGAGTTGTTAGAATATTGCGATAGGCAACGTCTTCAATGCATCCCCAAAGAAAAAAGTCCAGAGGATTTAAATCAGAAGACCTAGCAGGCCAAGTAACTGTTCCTCCTTGACCATTCCATCTGGCAGGATACCTTTGGTCCTGAGCACGATGTGCGCGCAAGGCATTATGTACTGGACACCCATCGGGTTGACACTATATAAGCATTTTGGTTCTTAGCGGCACTTCATCCAGAAGAGAAGGAAGAATCTGTCTGAGGAAGTTGGCATACGCTGTGCTATTTAGACTACCATTGATGAAATAAGGGCCAATAATTGTAGTACCAGGCATCCCACACCAGGCATTAACTCTCCATTGACACTGATTCTCCACCTGTCTAACCCATTGTGGGTTGTTGCTGGACCAATAATGCATGTTCTTGTATTTACCTGTTCTTTGTTTGAGAAGGAACATTCATCGGTAAATAGAACATTGGAGAAGAAGTTCAGGTTGGCGAGGATTTGCTCCTGTGCCCACTGACAGAACTATACCCAATTCTGGAAATCATTTCCATGCAATTCTTGTGTAGGTGTACATGGTAAGGATGGAACCGGTGACGTGTAAGAATATGATGTACACTGGTTTTAGGAATGCCAATATCATATTCAAGCTATCGTATGCTCACATGTGGATTCATAACAACAGAAGCGAGAACAGTAACTTTGGCAGCTTCATCTGTGCGGGTGCTTCAATGATTGCGTTTTCATGCGTCAAAACTTCCCATTTCCTGAAGCATTGTAACAAGAAGAGGAAACATCCATCAGGAAGGTGGGTTCTTGTGAGGATATCGCTCTCTGTACAGTTCCGCTGCCTGCGTACCATTTCGCCTACCTTTAACAACAATAATAAAAGAAATGATGTAGTTTGTAGGAAGGACAGCCTTTACTGTATGACTACTCTACACAACAGTATTTAAAAGGACTAAACTACTGTACTAAATGTACTCATACATAAAAAAAACAGTATTGCAATTACTGTTCTGGTAAGCTACATTCCCCATAGATGAGTGGTGTTTCTACCTTCTCTTCGTTGGTGTACATTCTACTCACACAACTCTTCAACTGGTGATGGTTGATGGAATGTTGGGTGTGCATTCTACTTTTATTTACATTTGTCCTCTGTCGACATTAGCATGTGGATGTGTTCCATTACCCTGAGTACCTGCACTAAGCACTGGGAGCGTCAACGTCAATGTTGTGTTGTGTAATTAATAACATTGTGTAATTCATAATGTTGTGTAATTAATAATGTTCTGTTTCAGTGAACTGTACAATGTGATACCTTTTTGAATAGGTCTTTAGGAGAGGAAATGAATTACTGGATTAAAAATACAGGGTGCCATTTAAAAAAGTCATACCATTGTTCATATCTTTGTAAAAAACAAAGCTACAGTGAAGGCAATCATGCTGATTGATGTCCCCGTGATGGCTAAAGAACATTTGCTTGAAACATTTTGTAATTTGCATCTAGACAAACAGTTATTTAGGGTGGTCGAGATAAATGGGACAGCCTGCATATAAATGAATATTCTACATATGATTTCGGATATTGTTGAAATCAACTGTTATGCTTCAATTTAACACCACATGCTGTACTATGTGTGCTTCACTATGCCTTAGTGATTGTTTTCACAATAACTTTCTTCTCCTCATCACAAGCTTGTTATTTTTGTGCTGTAAACCTCCAAGAGTGCATTATGATATTTTATAGAGCTGAAATGAATTAGCGAGTGTAAACAAGCTAGAGGAGTTATTTTAAATTATTGCATTCATTTAACAATGTGGCAGTATTATTAGATTTAGGAGTACTAGTCATGGTATTATTGTTGGCTTGTCAGTTAAATTTATCAAACTTTAATTAAACAATTGATACGTTTGTGAACAAAAAAGGAAGGCTGTATTATGTATATAACTCTGTTAATCCATTTATAATAATACAGTAGTGTCTGACCAAAAGTGTCCAGATACAAATTAGTGGACATTAATATGGGATCCACCCTTCATATTTATGGTAGTTTGAGCTCTGTTGGGTACCATTTCAAGGAGGTGCCTGAAGGTCTTTCTTCCTTATAGGCGAAACCTGGTAAGGTGGACACTGGGGTCTGGAGCAAAGTCTACATTCTCATTCACACCAAAGCTGTTCCATTGGGTTCAGGCTGAGACTCTGGGCAGGCCTCTCCATTTCAGGAGTGTTGTTGCCTTCAAACCATTGCTCCATAGATGCTCATTTATGATAGGGTGCATTGTCATGTTGATACAATCAACCATTGCCTCTGAACTTTTCCTCTGCTGTATGCAGTACACAATGCTGTAGAATGTCTTACTATCCTTCTGCATTTAGTGTTTCCTTATCCACAATACGCCACAATACGCAGACCGGAAAAAAAAAAAAAAAAAAAAAAAAATCCCCTTACCATAACCATAACAATACCTCCTCCAAATGTCACTGTTAGCCACTACAAGTGATAGCAGGTATCATCCTCCAGACATTCGTCAAACCCAAACCCTTCCATCAGATTGGCACAGGGTTGTGTATTGTGGTCTTCAGTCCAAAGACTGGTTTTGATGCAGCTCCCCATGCTACTCTATCCTGTGCAAGCCTCTTGATCTTTGAGTAACTACTGCAACCTGCATCCTTCTAAATCTGCTTACTTTATTCATTTCTTGGTATCTCTCTATGATTTTTACCCACTGCGGCGGCGCGGTTCTTTCCGTCCCTTTACGACGGACCTGCACCTACCTGTGAACATTGTCTCAGCAGATCATCAGTAGAAAAGCTGAGTGATACCTACTGTACTTCGAAGTGAACGAGGTTGCAATTTAAGTCACTAATCTACGTTTTGGGAGAAAGTTTTCACACAAATGAAAGTTTGGAAATTTTGTCCTCAATTAATATATTCTGAAACTTAGGTGAACAAGTATCACTGCCAAGCCCGTGCTAGTCTTAACACAGTCACTCAAAATCCCTTTCACTCACGTTAGCAAGTTTATGGTGTTGCACTTACCGAAAACGTAATAGCTACAAAAATACTGATTGTTTTTTATTGAGAATGCTCCCCAAATATTAAGTCTGTCGGTACCAAATGCAGTCACAGTTTTTAGCCACCAACCTGCTCAATACGCCACGTGGAATATATGTTTTTTCTCAACACAAAATTCACTTAAAAATTCCGAAATTTCTACACACCCATCAGAATAATTATTCTGTCACATTACAACACTTTTGATGTATGAAACACTGCTAGATCCGGCAACTTATCGTTTCCATTGGAACTACTACTACACACATCTGAAATGTTTCACAGTTAGGCTCCCATTCTTCTCTAGAATACTCTGAGTCTTCTCCACCAGCAGAGAAAGGCGCACGAAGAATATTGCTTTACCATTGGTCAGTTTACTCAACAGCCAATAGCAAAACAACACTTTCCCGCATCAGTCCGCACTTTTAATCAATAACCAATCACAAAATAGTTAACCTAATGACTGCAGTTTTTTACCGACGTAATTATCTAATATGCTGAAGTTTTGCTTATGCATAAAGTTATTTACTATTGTTATTTATACCTGAATTAACTTTTCCTTCACCATAAACTTACTTTACTAATCTATTCTACAAAAATCCCCTTTTTCCATATCCATACTTCTTCGAACTGTCCCCACACTAAATCCTACTACATAATTCGTTAAACAATTATCTTTATATTAACCTTAAGCCACACTCACGCGTCATTCATACTGCTAAAACACATTTATAGCTTTTTACAAACACAAAAAGAAATAATAACACTTTATGAAAATACTAGAACAGTTTATGAAAAACATGCTATTACTTTAGTGCACTCTAGTGGGCACAATCGAAACTAAAATCACAGTCCCCCTATCCAATATTGTCCTCTATCGGCTGATACATAAACTACGTGCGCGTCCAGTCTCGCGTCACCATCTGTCACTATCCAGCTCTGAGACACATCTCCCACTTAAACGCCTCCAAGGCAGGATCGTTATATGGCGCTACGCCTCACACCTGCTATGATTATAATATTTGATTCCAAAAAATTTTAAAATTATACTCATAGTGATCCTGACTTAAAATTACAAAATATTTCACAAAAGTACTCTCAATCTCCTTCGGACTTGGCAGTCTATAACTAATCTAGTCTCAAATCTTTCATTTCTTTGATAGTAATCCTTTCTTACTTGAAATCATTTTTTGTAAACCTCTCAAAAACATTCCTAACTTTTTTAATAATATTGTTTTCTTTTTTTTTTTTTTTTACATTTGCTTTTTGAATGTCTTTTTTCAGGCACTGTGGTTGGTGTCCTACTATTTAATAATAGTATTTTGTCCTACCTTAAAAAACTTCATATAACTATCGCCTCTTTATCACACATTTTTCCGTGAGTCTTGAGTGTGGCCCTTTGCATTGCAGCGTCCATAACACACCTCCATTCTCCACTTATTGATCCCTCCATGGTTTACATGCAATGCTGTCCCTGAAACCATACTTCCCTCTAAGCCTACTTCCTTTATGTTGTTGTTGTTGTGGTCTTCAGTCCTGAGACTGGTTTGATGCAGCTCTCCATGCTACTCTATCCTGCGCAAGCTTCTTCATCTCCCAGTACCTACTGCAACCTACATCCTTCTGAATCTGCTTAGTGTATTCATCTCTTGGTCTCCCTCTACGATTTTTACCCTCCACGCTTCCCTCCAATGCTAAATTTGTGATCCCTTGATGCCTCAAAATGTGTCCTACCAACCGATCCCTTCCTCTAGTCAAGTTGTGCCACAAATTTCTCTTCTCCCCAATCCTATTCAATACCTCCTCATTAGTTACGTGATCTACCCACCTTATCTTCAGCATTCTTCTGTAGCACCACATTTCGAAAGCTTCTATTCTCTTCTTGTCCAAACTAGTTATTGTCCATGTTTCACTTCCATACATGGCTACACTCCATACAAATACTTTCAGAAACGACTTCCTGACACTTAAATCTATACTCGATGTTAACAAATTTCTCTTCTTCAGAAACGATTTCCTTGCCATTGCCAGTCTACATTTTATATCCTCTCTACTTCAACCATCATCAGTTATTTTACATAGCAAAACTCCTTTACTACTTTAAGTGTCTCATTTCCTAATCTAATTCCCTCAGCATCACCCGATTTAATTTGACTTTATTCCATTATCCTCGTTTTGCTTTTGTTGATGTTCATCCTATATCCTCCTTTCAAGACACTGTCCATTCCGTTCAACTGCTCTTCCAAGTCCTTTGCTGTCTCTGACAGAATTACAATGTCATCGGTGAACCTCAAAGTTTTTACTTCTTCTCCATGAATTTTAATACCTACTCCAAATTTTTCTTTTGTTTCCTTTACTGCTTGCTCAATATACAGATTGAATAACATCAGGGAGAGGCTACAACCCTGTTTCACTCCTTTCCCAACCACTGCTTCCCTTTCCTGCCCCTCGACTCTTATAACTGCCATCTGGTTTCTGTACAAATTGTAAATAGCCTTTCACTCCCTGTATTTTACCCCTGCCACCTTCAGAATTTGAAAGAGAGTATTCCAGTTAACATTGTCAAAAGCTTTCTCTAAGTCTACAAATGCTAGAAACGTAGGTTTGCCTTTCCTGAATCTTTCTTCTAAGATAAGTCATAAGGTTAGTATTGCCTCACGTGTTCCAACATTTCTACGGAATCCAAACTGATCTTCCCCGAGGTCTGCTTCTACCAGTTTTTCCATTCGTCTGTAAAGAATTTGTGTTTGTATTTTGCAGCTGTGACTTATTAAACTGATAGTTCGGTAATTTTCACATCTGTCAACACTTGCTTTCTTTGGGATTGGAATTATTATATTCTTCTTGAAGTCTGAGGGTATTTCGCCTGTCTCATACATCTTGCTCACCAGATGGTAGAGTTTTGTCATGACAGGCTCTCCCAAGGCCATCAGTAGTTCTAATGGAATGTTGTCTACTCCCGGGGCCTTGTTTCGACTCAGGTCTTTCAGTGCTCTGTCAAACTCTTCATGCAGTATCTTATCTCCCATTTCGTCTTCATCTACATCCTCTTCCATTTCCAGAATATTGTCCTCAAGTACATCGCCCTTGTATAAACCCTCTATATACTCCTTCCACCTTTCTGCCTTCCCTTCTTTGCATAGAACTGGGTTGCCATCTGAGTTCTTGATATTCATACAAGTGGTTCTCTTCTCTCCAAAGGTCTCTTTAATTTTCCTGTAGGCAGTATCTATCTTACCCCTAGTGAGACAAGCCTCTACATCCTTGCATTTGTCCTCTAGCCATCCCTGTTTAGCCATTTTGCACTTCCTGTCGATCTCATTTTTGAGACGTTTGTATTCCTTTTTGCCTGCTTCATTTACTGCATTTTTATATTTTCTCCTTTCATCAATTAAATTCAATATTTCTTCTGTTACCCAAGGATTTCTACTAGCCCTCGTCTTTTTACCTACTTGATCCTCTGCTGCATTCACTACTTCATCCCTCAGATGTACCCATTCTTCTTCTACTGTACTTCTTTCCCCCATTCCTGTCAATTGTTCCATTATGCTCTCCCTGAAACTCTGTACAACCTCTGGTTCTTTCAGTTTATCCAGGTCCCATCTCCTTAAATTCCCACCTTTTTGCAGTTTCTTCAGTTTTAATCTACAGTTCATAACCAATAGATTGTGGTCAGAGTCCACATCTGACCCTGGAAATGTCTTACAATTTAAAACCTGGTTCCTAAATCTCTGTCTTACCATTATATAATCTATCTGATACCTTTTAGTATCTCCAGGATTCTTCCATGTATACAACCTTCTTTTATGATTCTTGAACCAAGTGTTAGCTATGATTAAGTTATGCTCTGTGCAAAATTCTACCAGACGGCTTCCTCTTTCATTTCTTCCCCCCAATCCATATTCACCTACTATGTTTCCTTCTCTCCCTTTTCCTACTGACGAATTCCAGTCACCCATGACTATTAAATTTTCGTCTCCCTTCACTACCTGAATAATTTCTTTTATCTCGTCATACATTTCATCTATTTCTTCATCATCTGCAGAGCTAGTTGGCATATAAACCTGTACTACTGTAGTAGGCATGGGCTTTGTGTCTATCTTGGCCACAATAATGCGTTCACTATGCTGTTTGTAGTAGCTAACCCGCACTCCTATTTTTTTATTCATTATTAAACCTACTCCTGCATTACCCCTATTTGATTTTGTATTTATAACCCTGTAATCACCTGACCAAAAGTCTTGTTCCTCCTGCCACCGAACTTCACTAATTCCCACTATATCTAACTTTAACCTATCCATTTCCCTTTTTAAATTTTCTAACCTACCTGCCCGATTAAGTGATCTGACATTCCACACTCCGATACGTAGAACGCCAGTTTTCTTTCTCCTGATAATGACGTCCTCTTGAGTAGTCCCCGCCCGGAGATCCGAATGGGGGACTATCAATTCACAAGGGGCAAATCATGTGGCCTCAGGCTTTATATTATTAATGACATTCTCAAAATATTCTATATACTGTGCCCATGCCATATGTTTTCTATGACAATAAGTACGACATAACCTTTTCAACTCCTTCATATTTTTTTTTGCACATATTTCCTTGCGGAAAATACGCTGAAATCTTTATGTGCTCAATGTTCCTGCTTTCTAAACATTCCTTAAATTTGTTGGAGACAAACTGTGGACCATTGTCTGACAAGACAGCTTTTGGAACTCCTACCACCACAAAATACTCTTTCTGCAAACAATTTACTACCACTTTCACATTAGCTTTCTTAATTGGGTATAGTTTCACAAATTTTGTGAACCCATCCACCAACACAAAATCGTATTCACAACCCCCTTGAGACACAGGCAAAGGACCAAACAAATCACAAGCTATCAGGTCTAGTTTATTCTGTGGCTCAACACTATACATGTCTCCCTGAACTATTTTGTTATTAGCTCTCACTTTTTGACATCTGTCACATGTTTCAACCCTTGCTTTTACTTGTCTCCACATATTATTAAAAATTACGGTTTCACTGAGTTTGGTTACACATTTTCTGGCCCCATAATGTCCAAACTTCTTACGAATATAGTCAATTAATAAATTCACATGTTGATAAGGAAAACAAACCTTCCATTGACTATCAGTATTTTTTCTCTGACGGAATAAAACCCCTTGATGCATCTTATAATATTCGGCAACTTTAAGATAAGCTGGATTACCTAAATAACTTTTTACTATTTTCAAATTATCATCTTGGTTCTGTTCCCTTCTTAATTCTTTACACACTTTTTTCAACTGTCCCTCCTCCTCAATCTTCATCATAGTTGCAAATACATGAACCCCTTCTTTGTCTGTCAACATATTTCCGTTATCCTCATTATCTTCTACCCCCCCCCCCCCCCCCCTCCGGATAATGCATCAGCCACCACATTCTCTGATCCTTTTATGTTCTTAATTTCCAGATCGTATTGTTGCAAGTATAGAGGCCACCTAGTTAGCCTGGGCTGTTTTAATTTGCGCGTCTGCAGATATGTCAATGCCCCATGTGGCCACTGTATACAAATACTTTATGTCCCAACAGGTATTGTTTAAATTTTTCTAATCCAAAGATAATTGCTGATGCCTCTTGTTCTGAAATGCAATCATTTTTCTCAGACTGTTGCAATGATCTGCTCGCAAATGCTATGGTTTTATGAACCTCGTTATTTCCTTCTTCACACACTTGAAGCAGCTCTACTGCAATTCCGTATCCATACGCATCTGCCATTAAGCAAAAAGGTTTGGAAAAATCAGGATGATGAAGTATTTGGCTTTCACATAAGGCTTTCTTTAGTTCCTCAAATGCAATTTGACATTCATTGGTCCATTTGTATGGTACATCTTTTCTCAACAAATTTCTTAAACAGGCTACGTTGAATAATTGCCCTGGTACAAAACGCCTGTAAAATCCAAATAATCCAAACATGCCTCTTAAACTATTTCTACTAATTGGAGCTTTGTATTCCACAATAGCCTTCAATTTGTCTGGATCTGGCTTTATTCCTTTCCCACTAATAATGTGACCTAAAAATTTTAATTCTTTCTTAGCAAAATCAGTTTTTTCCAATTTCAGTTTCAATCCCCCTTTTTCAATAGCATCCAAAACTTTATTTAACAAAACACAATGTTCTTCCCATGTGGCAGTTGAATTTAATATATCATCTACATAGACTGTAGTTCATCCCCCAACACTTGTGACATGGCTCTAACAAAAGCACACACACTTATATTTAAACCAAAGGGTACCACCTTATATTGATAACATCTACCTTCAATCAAAAAAGCAGTATATTTTCTGGATTCCCTGGCCAGCGGCAGATTCCAGTAACCAGAGGTCACGTCCATAGATGTAAAATAATTAGATCCCTCAAATTTTTGCAATAACTCATCAATGTTTTCTGGCCGGTCACTTTCTGGTAACACAACTTTATTCAAAGCTCTAGCATCCAGCACTAGTCTTACAGATCCATCCTTCTTCGTAACTCCGATGACCGGATTATTATATACACTCACAGCCTTTTCAACAATCCCCCATTTACTCATATTCTGTATAAGATCTCTAACAGCTTCCCTGTGTCTTTCAGTGATAGGTATAGGTTTTTTGAAAAAAAGAAGTGTCATATTTTACATTTAAGTAGCATTCATACCCCTTGACTAAGCCAGGTTTATCAGAAAAAAACATTTTTATGATCTAGTAACACTACTCTTAACCGCTCCCTTTGATCCTCCTCTAAATCTGGCACCTCTTTCACTTTTTGCTCTATTTTTTTTTTGTACCACCCACATTTCCTCAGGGTCCACCCCCACATCATCTCCATGTTCATTGTAGTCCCCCAAATCCTCTGTACTTCTACAATACCTAACTGGTATACTGGCTACCTCTTCATCAATCACATAATCTTTTCGAAAAAATGGCACAACCACATCTTTCCCATTTATTCCAAAAATTATCACACTTTCTTTAAAATTTAATCTCCCTTTGTAATGGTTGAAGAAATCTACACCAATCAACATTTTTATACACAGATCAGGAATTATAAGGAAGTTATGGAATACTTCCACCCCATTTATTTTCTCTGGCAACAGAACTTCATGTCTGACAGGTTTTTTCACTTTTCCAGTAGCTACAATAATCTGTACCCCCATTACTGGCATAATTACAAGATTATTCCCTTTTTGCAATGATTCTAATGAACCTTTACTCACAGCACATAAATCACTACCTGTATCTGCAAAACACTGTACCTCTTCATCACACACCTGCAGACTAATTATTGGTTGACTCAATAGTATCCTTTCCTTGCTAGTATCAGCCCCCTCCTCCAACAAGTTGTTCACAACCTCTCTTCTATTGAAACCTTGCCTCTTTCCAGAAATTACACAGATTTTTGCAGAACCACCTTCACCATTTTTTCCCCCATACTAAGTATTCTATCCACTAGTGACAACTCAAAACTCCTTTCTGGTGCTTCGCGATTCTCCATTATAGCCTCTCTCTCTTCCCTTTCTCCACTATTAATTAGTCGACCCCCACTTTGGTCACCATCCTCCTGCTTCTCCCTAATAGCCTCACAAATGTCGTCATTTATAGACGCTAATTTTTGCCCCACACTGGCATCACTAATTTCCTGTAGTTCTGCAGCCTCTGTACTTTCTCCTTCCTCAAAACATGACTCGACTTCAGCTTGGTTGCTAATCACTTTCATGCAGTCGGATTCTGTCACATATTCCACCAATACACCATCCCTCTCGTCTGCAATACAGTGCTTATCTTGTTTATGTCTATCCAAAAAAGCCTCTAAACCTCCAATAAACGTACAGATTTTTACGTAGCTCGTTTCATCTGTTGCTACTACCTTCTCCTGTTCCTCCCTTACAGACCCTGTCTGGTTACTATTAACACATACAAAAGGTTTTGCTAGCGGGCTCAAACTACTACTTCCCATCTGGTAAATTCTAGCCCTTTCACAGACAGCATTTAGTTTGACGGATTCTGTAATTCAGTATCCTTTCTTGCGTTTACCCCTCTCTGCTGTTGCCTTTGCGCAACAACATTCTCTTGTATTGGAGAATATGATCAATAATTGTGCACCTGCTCCCCATTACTTCGCCTATTATTTGCAGGATAGTACCACTTCCCGGCACCTCTGCCCCTGCCATTTCCACGGAACATGCCAATTCTGTTAATGTTTACATTATGTCGCGGTCCTGCATCATTTGGTGGTCTGTCATTATGATTTGCATATTCCTCCTCACGCAATAACTTCTCCACCCTCTCCAAATGACTAATGAACTTACACACATCATCCCTCAGTGCTGAAATAAGTTTGTTCCGCCAGTGCATAGGCAGTTTACCTTCCAAAACCATAACAATTTGCTCTGGCTCAATTTTGTTGTTTAAGTGTGACAAATTTGTCATCCACTTTAACGCGAACTTTTTTACACTTTCCCTTCTGGGATTAAACTTTTCCCCCACCCAGAAGCTATTTAAGAACTCCATCTGTTTTTGCTTACCCCAATATTCTTTCAAAAATGCCTCTTTAAATTTATCCAAAGTATCGTACTGTTCAGTAGCAATAACCCCCCAAGTTCTCGCCTCTCCTAGGAATTTTGACGTAATAAAACCTATTTTTTGTTTGTCTGACCACAAACTAGGTAACACACCTTCAAAATCATTCCAGAATTCTTTTGGACGAACATTCCCTGTCGGATCAAAATGTAAAAACTGTCTGTTAGTGACATATGAAATTTCAGATGATTCTTCACAAAACTACACCCACTACTGTTAATTCCATGTTTGAGGTTAGTTTCAATTTGGCATAGTCTACTATCATGCTCATCCAACCTACATTCCATTTCACTTCATTCATACATTTGTCAGATTCAGAACTGATTTTACTGGCTAACACTTTGTGATCAGTTTCACATACAGATTCTACAGCCGCTATTTTAACCTGTACTTTTTGTATACCTTCTTTAATTTCATGTACTCTTTGTTTGTTTCCAATAACAGCTCTTTTCAAAGCCTATGTTAATTCAGCTTTTACAATGCTAACAGATCTTTTGCAATTATTCTCATCTTGAGAAATTTTGTCATCTACTTTATTTTCTAATGACTTAAATTCATTTTCCCACATTTCTTTTAAAACAGCAGTCTGCTTTTCAAGTTTTTCATTAAACCCACTATTAAGTTCACTAATTATTTCACTAAAACCACTGTCAAGTTTACTAATTTTTTCATTAAAACCACTGTCAAGTATACTAATAATTTTTTCAGTTTGTCCTTGTATAGAGCCCATTAAAGCGGCAAACATTTCCTGCATACTTCCTAGTTCCATTTTTGGCATCACTGTTTCTTGTTTACCTTGTTCCACTGGCACTATACCAAATTTGGTATCCACATTTGATACATTTGATTCAGTAACATTCCCAACACTATCATCACACACCTGATCGTTACTGAGTTCATGCTTAATGTCACTTTTGGAATTAGTATTATCCCCACTAGTTACATTTACAGACCTACTTGAAGCAGACTCAATTCCACTGTCCATTAATAACATAGAAATATCATCAAAAACATCCCCTTTTATTTTAACATCTACTTCTTCTCTCTGTTCAAGTGTGCTTGTGTGTTAAGCACTCATACTGAATGAAAGTTCTTCCTCCTTCACCGTATTCACAAAACCTTTATCACTTTCCATGTTTCTCAGTCTTTCAGCACACACACAGAACAGATGTAACAAAGTTGACTTATCTTTTGTCGAATGCTGCAGCCTCGGCATGTTGAAACTGGGAGTCCGATCCCCTGCGGCTGCCGTAACAGTTTCTGGGCCCCCGCTTGTCGTGTAGGCTGGCCACGCTGCCACGTTGTACTGCTCACCACTACCGCTAAGATACCATCTGCTACTTCACTGTGCTTCCGTTGCTACTGCAGCCGTTGTGGATCATCTTCTTTCTTGCAACTCCAGCAACTCGAAACGAGTGCCGTTCAAACTTCTGCTAGTACCGGTTCACTAAATTCTTTCACTAACATTCACTGTTCAGTGCATCAAAATCTTTCTCTCGAGCGCGGATACAAAATACTACGGCTTTAGTGTTTTCCGGCCGATGCACCACGTGCGGCGGCGCGGTTCTTTCCGTCCCTTTACGACGGACCTGCACCTACCTGTGAACATTGTCTCAGCAGATCATCAGTAGAAAAGCTGAGTGATACCTACTGTACTTCGCAGTGAACGAGGCTACAATTTAAGTCACTAATCTACGTTTTGGGAGAAAGTTTTCACACAAATGAAAGTTTGGAAATTTTGTCCTCAATTAATATATTCTGAAACTTAGGTGAACAAGTATCACTGCCAAGCCCGTGCTAGTCTTAACACAGTCACTCACAATCCCTTTCACTTACGTTAGCAAGTTTGTGGTGTTGCATTTCCCAAAAATGTAATAGCTACAAAAATACTGATTGTTTTTGATTGAGAATGCTCCCCAAATATTAAGTCTGTCGGTACCAAATGCAGTCACAGTTTTTAGCCACCAACCTGCTCAATACGCCACATGGAATATGTCTTTTTCATCACAAAATTCACTTAAAAATTCCGAAATTTCTACACACCCATCAGAATAATTATGCCGTCACTTTACAACATTTTGATGTATGAAACACTGCTAGATCCGGCAACTTAACGTTTCCATTGGAACTACTACTACACACATCCGAACTGTTTCACAGTTAGGCTCCCATTCTTCTCTAGAATACTCTAAGTCTTCTCTACCAGCAGAGAAAGACGCGCGAAGAATATTGCTTTACCATTGGTCAGTTTACTCAACAGCCAATAGCAAAACAACACTTTCCCGCATCAGTCCGTGCTTTTCATCAATAACCAATCGCAAAACAGTAAACCTAATGACTGCACTTTTTACCGACGTAATTATCTAATATGCTGAAGTTTTGCTTATGCATAAACTTATTTACTATTGTTATTTATACCTAAATTAACCTTCCCTTTACCATAAACTTACTTTACAAATCTATTCTACAAAAATCCCCTTTGTCCATATCCATACTTCTTCAAAATGTTCCGACACTAAATCCTACTACATAATTCGTTAAACAATTATCTTCATCTTAACCTTAAACCACACTCACGCATCATTCATACTGCTAAAACACATTTATAGCATTTTACATACACAAAAAGAAATAATAACACTTTATGGAAATACTAGAACGTTTATGAAAAACATTCTATTACTTTAGTGCACTCTAGTGGGCACAATCGAAACTAAAATCACAGTCCCCCTGTCCAATATTGTCCTGTATCGGCTGATACATAAACTACGTGCGTGTCCAGTCTCGCGTCACCATCTGTCACTATCCAGCTCTGAGACACATCTCCCACTTAACCGCCTCCAAGGCAGGATCGTTATATGGCGCTGTGCCTCACCACCACACTTCCGTCCAAAACTAAATTGGTGGTCCTTTGATGTTTCAGAATGTGCCCTATCAACCAATCCCTTCTTTTAGTCCAGTTGTGTCACAAATTTCATTTTTCCCCAGTCCTGTTCAGTTTCTCTTAATTAGGTATGTGATCTGCTGTGGCATTTTATTTGTGTTGGCTGAATGGTGATGGTTGTCCCAGTCTGGTTGACATGGAACAGCGTCCGTAGATTGCGACGACTCTGATCTGTAACTGTTAAAAACAAACTCCTTGCTTGGTTGATAGTTTCAGACATTATCTCCCTTAGACTGTTATCAGTGTATCGATGTAGCAGCACATTGGAATGTGTAAGCAGCCCTTGTTTAAAATTGAAGCACTGGTGTTCAAATTCTGTCAGTCTGCTTTACTTCGAACCCACAGCGACTGCACCTCACGATACCGTAACAACTCCCTTGATCTGAAACAATTAACCAAATATGCTCCACGTGTTCACAACAGGCTGATAAGCTTACGCAAACTTGATAACTGTAGTTCTTATGCCCAGTTTGCGAATGAGTGTTCAAATGCAGATAATAGTATATCTTGAATTATAAAGTCCATCACTCAAGCTGATACCACATCATAGTTTTGCGAGGATGTTGATTTATTAATTAATATAGCATTGTCAAGGTGTCACTACAGTGTTAATTCAACAACTAATACAATGTAATTCCAGAGATAAAATACTCTTCAGACAACATACAGAAAGCATCGGATTTCGGTGTAAACTTGCTGTTCACTGTTAATAAAATCATTAAATCACTTTTAACTTCTACGTTCTCTCAAGAAATAGTAAATTTCACAATTACACAGTAAATTTCCTTTAAATGACGTAGCCGACATGAAGCATTAAGGTCATATTGGAGTTTATTAAACTTTCTAATTATTTAAACCTGCTCTGAAAACACACCGATCTGTCATTGAGGGTCTTGAATCTATTTGCATCAGTGACATTGACTACAGTTTCCAACAACACGGCATAACTGTTAGTTCTTCGTGATCACATGTAGCTGTTTCCTACTCAAGGCTAATAATAGAGTTTATGTCGGCAGTTGGTATATTGCTGTGTCCTTTGATGTTTGTGACAATCACAGATCATGAAGGCTAAGTCCCAGCATTAATCAGGTATCACACAATTTACTTTTCTTTCACATATAATAACTGCTCCGTTGTCTTGCTAAACTGTAAATGTTATTTTACTTCAGTTCAAAATTCTGACTAGTATGTCAAGTGGAAAGTTTTTAAAACTTCAGATCGGTTTGAAACAATCTAGTAGCATTCAATAGGCTTACTACTATTGTGATGTCTACAAGAGAGACTGAATTAACATCTTCATTGCAGTGTCACATTGTAGTCGCAGCGAACTTACAGCTTGATGTGGCGACAACTCTCTTCTTGGATAAATGTTATCTCTGATCTATTTATGGTCAGGGCTTTAACCTTCATAAAGAATATATTTTGAATTATTTATTTAAAGTTTCAGGCTTCATATCATCTGATAGTCTTTCATTTAGTCATTTCTTTATAATAAACATTATTAGCTACATAGTATTCCTGTTAGTCAAACTTGCAATAGTGTTAATTTTGTTGTCAGTAGCTCCCATCAATGTCAGGATAACTAATTTTGCTATTTCTTTTGCTGCTCAAGGGCTTTCATTAGGGGTTCCATATTTGGGGTGTTACAGTACCCACCTAATCTTCAGCATTCTTCTGCTGCACCACATTTCAAAACTTCTATTCTCTTTTTATCTAATTTGTTTATAGCCCATGTTTTACTTCCTACATAGCTACACTCCAGACAAATACTTCCAGAAAAGACTTCCAAACACTTGAGTCTATAGTTGATGATATCAAATTTCTCTTCTTTGGAAACACTTTTCTTGCCATTGCCAGTCTACATTTTATATCCTCTCTACTTCAGCCGTCATCAATTATTTTGTAGCCCAAGTAGCAAAACTCATCTACTACTTTAAGTGTCTCATTTTCTAATCTCATTTCCTCACCATCATCTGATTTAATTCATCTGCACTCCATTATCCTTGTCTTGCTTTTGTTGATGTTCATCTTATATCCTTCTTTCAAGAGACTGTCCATTCTGTGCAACTGCCCTTTGAGGTCCTTTGCTGTCTCTGGCAGAATTACAATGTCATCGGCAAACCTCAAAGTTTTTATTTCTTCTCTTTGGACTTCAATTCCAACTCCAAATTTTTATTTGGGTTCTTTTACTGCTTGCTCAGTGAGCAGATTGAATAACATGGGGGATAGGCTACAACCCTGTCTCACTCCCTTCTCGACTACTGCTTTCCTTTCATAGCCCTCAACTCTTATGACTTCTGTCTAGTTGCCTTACAAATTGTAAACAGCCTTTCACTCCCTCTATTTTACCTCCTCCTACATTCACAATTTCAAAGAGAGTATTGCAGTCAACATTGTCAACAGCTTTCTCTAAGTATGTAAATGCTAAAAAAGTGGGTTTCTTTCCTTGACCTATCTTCTAAGATAAGTCATAGTGTTGGTATGGCCTCATGTGTTCCTACATTTCTCTGATATCCAAACTGATCTTTCCCGAAGTCAGCTTCTATCAGTTTTTCCATTCTTCTGTAAAGAATTTGTGTTAGTATTTTGCAACCATTACTTATTAAACTGACAGTTTGGTAATTTTCACACCTGGTAGTAACAGTTCTCATAGGAATTGGAATTATTACATTGTCCTTGAAGTTTGAGGGTACTTCACCTGTCTCATATGTATAGCAGATCTGATGGAAGAGTTTTGCTGTGGAAGGTTCTGCCAAGACTTTCAGTAATTCTGATGGATTTTGTCTACTCTTGGGGCTTTGCTTTGGCTTAAGTATTTCAGTGCTCTGTCAAATTCTTCTTGCAGGTCACAGGGTATAGTACGATTTACCACATCACTCATTTCCAGTCATACATTGTCCAACTGTGTCACTGTTTACGCTACCTCAGGCATCACTTAGCACTTACTACAGAGATGTGTGGCTTATGAGGATCTGCTCTACCATTGTGCCCAATTCATTTTAATCCATATGCATAGTCAGTGCAGTAGCTGGACTTCTCTAGCACTGTGGAACTTTGATTTTGTGTGATTTTTCACAACCACTCCCAATTATGCACAGAAGTCCCTGTCTGTCAGCATTTGAGGGCTGCTGGTGTTGGTTTAGCTGTGGCTGTTCCTTCATGTTTCCACTTCACAGCTACATCACCAACTATCAGCTTGGGCAGCTTTAGCATGATTTAAATATCCCTGATATGGATCTGTTACTCAGGTGACATCCAGTGACTAGTCCATGTCCAAAACTAGTGTGCTCTCCTGACCACTTCATTCTGCTGTTGCTTCTTCTCTACTGACAACACAATACCCCCCCCCCCCCCCCCACACACACACACACACATACCCCATGTTTTACTTGTGAACCCGTCTCCTGTGAGAACTAGTACTACAACTGTACATCACTGAATCATGCTCTGGAATGTAGAATAGGTCCTATATCCTACAATTTCTTTTTTTTTTATTCTGTCATCCAGGGATGATTTCATAATGATTTAGGATTTTGCATCATAATACAATGAAGGTAAATAGCTCCAATATATACTCTAAGGCAAAGAAACAAAGGAATTATTTGGATGAGATGGAAATCGGTAGATGTGAGGTATGTGTACAGACAAACAAATGATTACAATTTCAGAAAAATCCCATCACTGTCCGGGGAATCTCCAAACACATCTATGGCCTGAAATCTCACTGAGTGGAGTAGAATTCTGTTCAATGATGAGTGTCACTTTGAATGAGCTGTGATGACCAGCAAAGATGTATCTGGAGATGCCCTGCAAAGTAGTGGGATACCAACCTGACTGTCACCCACTGTAAAGCCTGACAACCAGTAGTGATGGTCTTGAGGTATCATATCATTTCATAGCAGGGCCCCTCTGGTTGTCACCCTCTGCACCCTTGCAGCACAGCAGTCCACTGACAATATTCTATGCCCTTTTTTGTTGCTCTTCATGGCAAGTCATCCTGGCCTTACATTTCAGCAAGATAATGCCTGCCCACACATGGTGAAAGTTTCTGCTGCTTGTCATTGTGCTTGCCAAGCCTTACCTTAGCCAGCAAGGTTGCCCGTTCTTTCCTCAATTGAGAGCCTTTGAACATTTTGGGCAGGGCCTTCCAACCAACTAGGATTTTCCTGACCTAACAAATCAGTCGGACAAAATTCGGTATGATGTCCCTCAGGAGGACATCCAATAACTCTCTCAATCAATACTAAGCCAAATAATTGCTTGTATAAGAGCCAGAGGTGGACCAGCACATTATTAGCTTGCTCCATTTGTGAAGTTCTTTCTCCTGAATAAAACATCTAATTTTTCTGAAATCATAATCAGTTGTTTGTCTGTACATGTACAAAACATCTACCGATTTCCATCCAATTCAGATAATTCCTTCATGATGCTGCTGTTTCTATTTTTTGGATGGGGGTCTTAGATTGCACAATACACAGAATACATAAGTTTGCTTATGATTATAGGACAGGTCATCAGCCATGGTCTCGCTGAAAGAACAGTTGCAGCATTTGCCTGAAATGATAAAGGAAAAACATAATTAGAATGGCCAGGCAGAGCAAACTCCATCTTTCCAATGTAAAGTCAGTGTCTTAACAACTGCATTGCATCATTTGTATGGTCCATACCATGCAGTAATCTCTTTGATAATACACAGTGTACACCGAATATCTTACAACAAAGTTGGTGTTGCACCACTGCAGACACTATAGCTGCACACTCATGACCATGAACTTGCATGTCCCACATCCTCTTTCAGTCCATTTCAAAAACTGAGTCAGTATCCCACCTAATCAATGAAATGTTCAGCTTATTAGAGTGACAAAGCATTAATATCATGCACTACAGATCTAGTCACATTTGCTTGTAAAAGCATAACATTATGATTATGCATTTAATGTAACAGGGTGTTGTAATTGTCCCTTTTCATTATTAATGACATGTATAAGATAAACTTTATAATATAATTTCAATTACTTGAAATATATGAGCTTTCATTGTCTTTGCTTTCATAGAAACCTGGTTCGAAAAACAGTGTAGGTACAGAGTAAGGAAGGTGATGCTGAAGGTACTCTTTATGGTCTGCTCCTGCTCACAACAGTCCATATGTAGGAAACAGCTTGTTTCCTGCATTATGTGCACCCAAATTCTAAAATTGACAAAGAAAAAAAGAGTGTATGTTGCACGTAAAAGCAAAACATGACTAATTTTGTTACAAATGAGCCATGTTGGCTGTGAATGTTTATTTTTTGTTTTAAGCACGGAGAAGCTCTCACTATACATAAGTATGTTGCACATAAAAGCAAAACTTGGCTAATTTTCTTAAAAATGGAGCATGTTGACTGTGAATGGTTATTTTTTTGTGTTAAACATGGAGACGCTCCCACTATACATAAGTACAAGAAGGAATCATATGAGAATAATTATTAGGAATAATGACTACTAATCAAACAAAGAAACCATAATTCATTTTAAATTGTATGTAGCAAAGGTTCGAACCAACAGGAAGAAAACTCATATTATTTCTATTTCAGTGCAAAGTAGCAAGTGTATTCACCTACAAGCTAGATCAATATCACAGATATTGTGCAAAAATTTTATACCAATATCATGAATTTTTCTTATTAGATTGCAAAATCATGGGATACCTGTGGAAGCTTAAACCATGTGAAGGTGATCTTCAGACCTCTTTTGGGGAAGTGTAGTGAACTGCTTAGAACATATAGTGTGGTGTTAAAATAAACTAAGAAAAGAAATTAAATTACAAATTTAATATAGAAAGCTGTGATCAAAATTGTGTATTCAGGTCTTGTGTAATTGCATCAGAATTGGCCCACATTACAAGTGAGCTATGTATTGATTTACTTGAATACGTACTGACATTACTTGAATGTGTGCTAACATAACTTAATCAAACTGTTCTAACTAGGAACACAAAGAAGCACACATCCAGAAAAGAAACACAATTTATTGGCTCACAGGGTGACAATAACATGTGTACAGTGTAAGTATGGTCATGGAGTGACAACAACAAAAATACAGTGTAGGCAGTTACATGTCTCATAAACATTAACAACTGAGGACCTGGAGGCTCTTGCATGTCCTTATAAAGACACTTCCCCATCAGGTGTCACTGTAGTAGTGTTGTGGATGCACTGAAAACCAGGTGATGGCAGTTGATTGGGGGGCTCTGGTGCCCACCTCAGGTAGTTGTGAGCAAGCCAAGTGAATGTTGGTGTGCACTACATTTGCTGCTGTGGCCTAAGGTCTGCTGTGGATGGCAATTGTAGTAACCACTTGGTTATTACACTCCTCCTTCTTGGAGGAGGGAAAAACAAGGCATCACAGCCCACAATGCTGTGAGTGAAGAGACATCCATGGCATCTGTGGCAGTGCCAGCGATGGCAGTCAAAGGTGGGAGAAGTTCCCGATCTGCCCACATTGGCCCATATGGGCAAAAGTGAGTGGGACGAGAACATCCTCACTGACTGTGCACCCCAAGGTGACTGGTGAACAGGGCCAGTGATGGGGGCACAAACCATTATGATGTCAGATTGGAAAGGAGAGGTTCTGGTGACAGACCTGGCTTCTGTCCCCATTGACAGCAGCACCTACTCAGCACAGTGAGAGGCACCAGCACCTGCTGCAGGAAGCAAACCCACTGTCGGTCCTGATAAAGCCCTAACTGCCAGGATAAGCAGGCTTGAGCCAGCCTATATGACTGCCAAAGCCACCAAGGCTGACAAGGATGAAGTGTTGAACCCTTGGCCCGAGGATGAGGCCCTGCACTCATCCTGGGATGCACCCAGGTCTGGTGGCATACCACAAGACAATCTTTGATGCAAATCATGAAAATGCGGTGACTCTGCCAGCTATGGACAATTGGCCAGAATCCAGCATAGGCACCATCCAAACATGCTGCCCCAAACTGATGCACCAGGCATGGACATCAACAAAACAGGTGCCACTAGCAGATGCGTGCCCATCAGCAAGAGGATGAGCAGTGCTCATGGCTGAGAGCCATGCAGAAGCTCAGCAGGACTGTTGGCCCTAATTGGCATCATTCTATAAGGGCTTAACAATTGTGAAGGCCTCCTTGGCTGGGAAATCATCAATGTACTTGCAAATCTGCATCTTATACGTTTGGACATTGCATTCCACCTAGCTGTCTGACAGCAGATGGAAGAGAGGCACCATGACATGACAAATCCCATTATATGTACAAAAGCCCTTGAAAGACTGTGTCACTAATTGAGGACTGTTGTCCACACCCAGGTTGCAAGGCAACATTCATGCCTGCTGTCACAGATGGATAAAAAATGACATAAAGAAAACAAGAAAAAGTATGAATTGCCAACAATCATAAACTGTCCAAAACATAATCAGTTAAATCAATATGGACCTTTTCCCAGGGCTTTGTAGGGGTCAGCCATGTTGAAAAAACAGTGCATGGTATTGCCTGCTGTGCTGATCTGAACTCTTGTGACAGGCCACAAGAAGGTGTTCCACCTCCCAATCAAAGCTCAACCCCCAACACATAGCAGCACATGAGCAGTTTTGTATGAGGGATCCCCAGTGATCCTCATGTAATAATCAGAGAACCTCCCAATACAGAGCATCAGAAACCACAATGTGGGGCATGGACCCTAGTGTTGACAGGAGAATTATGTCATCCAAGAGGGAGAGGTGATGGTGCAATGCATAAAAATTGTAAAGTGGGTCCAGTGTCTGGCCTGGCAAACACTCAGGCCACCCATGTTGTATCATGTTGCCAGAGCACTGGATCTGCCATCACAGCAGAGGCAACAAGGGAAGTGGATATGGGGGAGTCGGCCACCATGTGCCTCACCTCCATATCCAGCTGAAAACAAAGCAGTTCCTCCTGGACAAATGAGGGGTCAGAGGTCAGAGGCCATGGGAGCTGGGACAGACCATCTGCATCTGTGTGTTGCAATGTGGGACAAAAATATATCTCATAATTGTACTGGGACAAGAACAGAGCCTAATTCTGAAGACAATGAGTTGATTTGTCTGGTAAAGACACCAACAGTTTAAACAGGAAAAACACCAGCTTATGGTCTGTAAATAAATAAAATTTTGTACTGTACAAGAACACATGAAAATTTTTAAAGCATAGACAATAGCAAGACCTTATTTTTCCACCTGAGAATAAAGTTTCTGACTTGAGTGTTTTTGATGCACATGCAATAGGCTATTCAGAGCCATCTGAATGGCAATGGGCCAGTATCACACTCACTCCATACTCGGATGTGTGGCTGACTCCCCCATATCCAGTTCCCAAGTTGCATCTGTGGCCAAGACCAGATGCTTGCTGGGTTGAAATATTGCAAGACATAGTGCAGAGTGGAGACTGGTTTTAAGCTTTACAAAATTACAGTATCAGGCAACAGACCAAACAAAGGAGCATGTTTCTGAAGCAACAGGTGCAAGAGCTGGGTGTTAGTAGCCACTCTGGGAATAAACTTGTGATATTATGCCACTTTGCTGAGGAATGTTTGAAGTTCTCATAGGTTAGCTAGACTGGAAAAAGTTGTACGTTGGCCACATGTTGTTCCAGGTGTATCGGTTCCTCCTGCCTTTGTTTCTTCATTTGTTGGTTATCCTTAATGTCAACATACTGCGTTGCTACACTGGCTGAAAAATGGGGTTTGTAATTTGAACACTGACTACTGTAAATGATGTAGCCAACAGATGCACAGTTGCATTTCACTGTCTTCTACTGTCACTTTTCACAGTGCCCCATATATACATTTATATTTCCAGCACACTGTTGTTTAACTTTACATAAGTGTCATTAATAGTTTTCAGGCAAACATCCACAATCTGCTGCAATAGTTTCCTGTTGAACATCGACGAGCAGTAAAACCTAACCAAAAAGTTCACAGTTCTTGAAGAATAGAAAGGTACTTATGGAGCAGACACTGTCACTGTTTTGACACACGGCCTAATTGTTTAACACTTATTCCACCGTTAATTTCAAGCACTGTTGTTATTCTAACCAGCACAGGTTTCTCGTCTGAAACTCGGCCGTGGACTGACTGTCTCGTGACCAAAAATCGGGCCCTTATATATCATCATAATAATAGGTACTGAAACTACACATTATTTAAAGTTAAATTTACAGAAATCATAATTAAAACTTAACTCATTAAATTAACTGAATACATCAAAAAATTCATTCTTTTTAACAGTTTCTTCTACTACAAGAGTTAAACCAAATTATCTGTTTAAATCATGAAATTAACAAATATAGTTACGCAAACAATACTTTTGACAAAACTGTTAATTACTTTGGAATTAAGGGCTGGCTTTGCTAACATGTTTTTGAAGAGATTGAAATAGATACTTTAAGATTACTAGTATTTCATCATCCAAAAGTTTATAATTATTACAGAATTTATATTTGTTTATATGTCAACAACAGAATTTAAATTACAAAACAATTACTGATTTCGCCCTATATTGAATGATACTAACTAGTAATAATCAGAATAAATTGGAAAATCAATTACATACATAAAACTAAGCACAAAATTAGATCTGGTGTTATATTCTTTAAACTGAGGGTCACTCTTTCTCTTTTATGAAAATGCAGAGTATATTCACATATGCTAATGTTAAATAGTTAAAATTAAAAAAAAGAGTTTAACCCTTAACTACTATCGACCGTCTCTCAGACCGCTACAAATTTTTGTGTCGAGATATTTCTCACACGCCTGCAAAGCCAAATGGACTCTTACATGTACCTTCCTATTGGCTGTCAAGCTACACGTGCCAGCATTCTTGCAATGTTGCTGCTCTTTGTTTCGTAATTATTAGCTTTGAGAGGTCTCACAGACGTACCATAGTGTTTGCGTGCCGCGTTTTTATTGCATTCTACTGTTTCTCCATGGCGGGGAAAGCTGGGCCTTCTATGCAACGTGTGTTATGTGAGACAGATGTCTTCACTTGCAAGATGAGCCTCAGACACCAAAAGAAGAATTCAAAAATCGAAAATCGTGCACCTTTTGCCCTCCTCGTCTGAAGAGGAAAACAAGGTATCCGTGTTAACAGTGTGGTGTTCCGATTTGTTTGAAGTGTTTGCAGGTGGAAATTGACTAAAGTATGATTCAGTGGCACATGAGAACAAGTATTTAGTTTTTACTTGTAATTTTAGAAGTAAAATGGTGGCAAAGTTTCTCCATTCATAGACCTATGGACTGAAATATTCGCTCTACATTGCAAAGTGAGTCGTAAACTGAAAGCTGACTTCGCACACAATTTATCGTAAGTCATGTCGGATTTTTCCACCTAGTTATATTGCCAATTTGGAGTATAATCCCTCTGATGAAAATCTGTGTGTGAGTAGAGAGCTAACTATTTGCTGTTATTTTCGTAACTCATAAAATAAAAATATACTCTAGATTTCGCTTTGTTTTAGTTGTTGAAGTGTTTAAAATACCGCAGTGTTTAAAAAAACTCAAATTTCTACAAAAGCCACATCTAAGAAGTGTAATGAATGACTGGAAGTCAAGAAACTATATATATTCAGCAAAATTCTGGTTTGGTGTATAAAATAGAAAAATGTGGTCTGTAAGACCCCTCGATAGTAATTGTGTTCCTGTGAATGTCCATAGTAGTTAAGGGTTAACGAGGCAGATGACAAAACAAGAGGGGAGTTAAAATTATCCCAGCTTGCTTTATCACACATTGAGTGACACCCTGTCAGGAAATTTCATGACCCAAATAAACAATGGAAGGCTGGAAAAAGGGAGACTTACAAGGGAAACTCCCCATTGCACCCTCTCAGATTTAGATGGCCCAGTGGATAGCCCATCAAAAACTGAACATAGATCAAGCATGAAAACAGGAATGGCTGCTCTACATTGCACTTCTTGTCCATTGAACATCTGTGGCAGTTATCGACTGCAAGAGTCGACCGCCTCATCTTTGAGAACGAACTTCTTTGAAAACTGAAAACTGTTGATCTCAGTGTGTTCCGAATTCTGTATTCAAGTGGATGTGTTTATACTGACATGATCAAAATAAAGTTAATTCATTATAAACGAGTGAATACTTAATGGTGGGTTCGATATTACCGTATGTAACATCTCCGACCACTACCCTGGTGACCCCGACACTCACGAACACTGCTTACAATGCCAGAAATGTGTACTAGAACATTGCCATGGACAGACAATGCAGCAACCCTTTGTCGGATTTCTACGTCCATCGACTTCGCATTGCACCACACCTGGATGCAGTGTACAGGAAGTGTAATTAGTGTGTAAATTCCTGGCTCTTGTGTGAATCGTGCTTTTTGGTAACTTTTGTCATCTTCTCACACATCGACAATGCGACCGAGATGCACACGTCGTCCGTCAAAACCCGCTCAATGCGTCGGTAATTTCACTTCCGGACAGTGCAGTGCTCCTTCGCTGATTAATTTGGACAATTTTGACTTGCTTTTGTGTGAGAATTATTACAGTGACATTCGTAAGTGCAGTGCTTTGACACCAGACAATCATGCCAAACAATGGACTGCAACAAACAGGGACTATGTTGCAAATCCCAGTTCGCACAAACTCCGAACTACGGCTAAATCGCATGCCTGGTCGAATTCACAAATGCCCGTCACAGCTACCGCATCTTCTGCGCCGTGTGAAAATTCGTTCGACCCGGTTTCCGCACAGCCCGTCTTCCAGAGTTCGAATGTTCATGCCAACTTTTCCGCTGCTTCTCCACGCTTGTCCCTCATTTGCAGCATTCAACTACCAACATATCTCTCAGACCAACTTCCAATGTGGTTCATGGCAGCAGAGTATATATTCTCCTCTTATGGCATCACCGACAAAAGTGAAAAATACCTCGTACTCTTCAGGTGCCTAAAGGACTATCATTATATATCATCAGTAAACACTTCCGGGCTAAGTTGCCGTGGTCGATCTGTAGAACTTCTTCTCCCTGACGTTTTGTTCTCAACTACGGAGAACATCTTCCGAGGTGAGTCGACAACTGGCTGCTAGGAGCTGGGGCCGCCACTTATATGGAGATCGTAGAGGGCGCCACCGCACGTCACGTGGCGTCAATGTGTAGCTACCTCTGGCTATCATCCGTTCTCTCGATTGCAGGCAATCAATGGTCACGTGATTGATGCAATGTCGACCGCCATATCTTGTCCAATTTTAATCCTTCTTCTTTACGATTAAAATTGTATTGATGTTTGTGGATTTCAATTGCCTCTCTATACATATATGTATAATAATGCGATGTCCTCGCTAGCACGCTTGTCTCACCAAATTTTATTTCGTGATCTCCATCCTTAAAAACATGTTCCACTACTGCCGATTTGTCGATATGTCCCAAGCGACAGTTTCTTTTGTGCTCCATCAACCGTGTATTGATGCTTCTTTTTGTAGTTCCTATGTAAACCCTGCCACAACTACACGGAATTTTATATACCCCTGGGGTGGCTAGGGGGTGATGAGCATCTTTTGTTGATCTTAGGCATTCACTAATTTTCTTAGTAGGTCTGAAAATAGTCTCCACCTGAAACTTGGCTAGTACTTTCCCAATGCAATCCTTGATGTTATGGATGAACGGAAGAAATACTTTTCCAGCTGATGGTTCTTGCTGTCTCCTATTTTTAGGCATTTTTCTACTTGGGTAAAGTGCTCGGTTAATCTCATTTTTCGTATAACCATTTTTCGCAAAAGCCATTCGTAAATGATTTAGTTCTTCTTGTAAGTAGCCTGGTTCACAAATATTATTGGCCCTATCCACTAGTGTTTTTATGACCCCCCTCTTTTGCCTAGGGTGGTGGTTTGAGTTCTTATGGAGGTAGCAATCAGTATGTGTACCTTTCCTGTAGACCTTATGGCCTAAGGTCCCATCCGCCCATTTGATAACTAATACTTCCAAAAAGTTAAGTTGTCCATTCTTCTCTTTCTACATAGTAAATTTGATCTTTGGGTTGATGCTATTTAAGTGCTCCAGGAAATCATTCAAGTCCTCTTTCTCATGATTCCATATTACAAAGGTATCATCCACATACCGATACCACTTCGAGGGGCTTTTTTTGGCCGACTGCAGTGCTTGATGTTCAAAATATTCCATGAATAAATTCGCAATTGTGGGGCTTAGGGGGCTTCCCATGGCTACCCCATCAATCTGTTCATAAAATTCACCATTGTACTGAAAATAGGTCGAGGATAGACAGTGTTGGAACGAGGCCACTATATTAGTGGGGAACATATCGGCTGTATGAGAGAGAGCTTCCTCAACTGGAACCATAGTGAACAAAGACACTATATCAAAACTGACAAGGATGTCATTAGGACCGACAGTAATTTCCCTCAATTTCTCAATGAAGTGTAGAGAGTTTTTAATATGACTCTCAGTTTTGCCTATGTAAGGTTGTAACAAAGAGGCGAGGTGTCTGGCTAGCTCTTGAGTAGGAGCTCCAATTGCGCTGACTATTGGTCTCAAAGGGACATCAGGCTTATGTATCTTTGGTAATCCATATAATCTCAGAGGATAAGCCTCTGTTTTACAAAGATACTTTTTAACTTCTGTAGGAATGGAAGACTGTTTTATCAGATGATTGGTGGCATTCAGCACATTTGTTGTGGGATCCTTTTTCAACTTCTTGTATGTGCTGGGTTCCAGGAGATCACTGATCTTCTTGTGATAATCCTCAGTATTCATTAAAACAGTAACATTTCCCTTGTCAGTGGCAACTATAATAACATTCTTGTCTGCATTGATCTCCCCCAATGCCTTCCTTTCCCCTTGAGACAGATTGCTGCTGGGTGGCTTAGCTTTATGTAATACCCTGGAGGTTTCCACCCTAATTTCATCAGCAGAATATGATGGTAACTGATGAATTCCTGCCTCTATATTAGCAATAATGTCCTCCATAGGAACCTTGGATGGAGTGATTGCAAAATTTCCTCCTTTAGACAGAACAGAAAGTTCTTCCTTAGACAATTCTTTTTCCGATAAATTAATAACCGTTTGGATATTGTTCGGAATTGGTGTTTCCTGTCGACCCTCTTGTAGACAATCAAACTTCTTCTTCTGCCTATTGGAAGACACTTCTGCACTAATCTCCATAGATCTAAATGTTAAACTGTCCACTTTGTTCCAATGACAAATCTGCATAGTATTGCTAGTACGTAAATGAAGATTTAGCAGTTGACTATCACATATCTCCAGTCCTCGTCGTGTCTGATGTATCCGCTCACTTAGTAATGCCAGTTCCATACAAGAATAAATACGGTTAGCTTGTGCCAAATGAAACATTCTTCTCACTTTTAAAAACTTGGGAACTATACCGGTATCATGACAGCGTAGCAGAAAAGTGAGTGAGCAAAGTTGTTGACCTTTCTTCTTGCGTAGGTTCTCCAGTCGTCGTACCCTAGTTGACATTTCCTCCCCATAGAGGTGTTGAATCATCCCATGTAGGCTTTCACTGCCGGCATCTTCATCAGTAAACACTTCCGGGCTAAGTTGCCGTGGTCGATCTGTAGAACATCTTCTCCCCGATGTTTCATTCTCAACTACGGAGAACATCTTCCGAGGTGAGTCGACGACTGGCTGCTAGGAGCTGGGGCCGCCGCTTACATGGAGATCGTAGAGGGCGCCACTGCACGTCACGTGACGTCGATGTGTAGCTATCTCTGACTATAGTCTGTTCTCTCGATTGCAGGCAATCGATTAGCATGTGATTGATGCAACGTCAACCGCCATATCTTGTCCAATTTTAATCCTTCTTCTTTATGATTAAAATTGTATTGATCAGTTATCAAACGGACGGATGGGACCTTAGGCCATAAGGTCTACAGGAAAGGTACACATACTGACCGCTACCTCCATAAGAACTCAAACCACCACCCTAGGCAAAAGAGGGGGGTCATAAAAACACTAGTGGACAGGGCCAATAATATTTGTGAACCAGGCTACTTACAAGAAGAACTAAATCATTTACGTATGGCTTTTGCGAAAAATGGTTATACGAAATACGAGATTAACTGAGCACTTCACCCAAGTAGAAAAATGCCTAAAAATAGGAGACAGCAAGAACCATCAGCTGGAAAAGTATTTCTTCCGTTCATCCATAACATCACGGATTGCATTGGGAAAGTACTAGCCAAGTTTCAGGTGGAGACTATTTTCAGACCTACTAAGAAAATTAGTGAATGCCTAAGATCAACAAAAGATGCTCGTCACCCCCTAGCCACCCCAGGGGTATATAAAATTCCGTGTAGTTGTGGCAGGGTTTACATAGGAACTACAAAAAGAAGCATCAATACAACGATTGACGGAGCACAAAAGAAACTGTCGCTTGGGACATATCAACAAATCGGCAGTTGCGGAACATGTTTTTAAGGATGGAGATCACGAAATAAAATTTAGTGAGACAAGCGTGCTAGTGAGGACGTCCCATTATTATACACGTATGTATAGAGAGGCAATTGAAACCCACAAACACCAATACAATTTTAATCGTAAAGAAGAAGGATTAAAATTGGACAAGATATGGCGGTCGATGTTGCATCAATCACGTGACAATCGATTGCCTGCAATCGAGAGAACAGACGATAGCCAGAGATAGCTACACATCGCCGCCACGTGACGTGCGGTGGCGCCCTCTACGATCTCCATATAAGCGGCGGCCCCAGCTCCTAGCAGCCAATCATCGACTCACCTCAGAAGATGTTCTCCATAGTTGAGAATGAAACGTCAGGGAGAAGAAGTTCTACAGATCGACCATGGCAACTTAGCCCGGAAGTGTTTACTGATGAAGACGCCGGCCATGAAAGCCTACATGGGTATCATTATTTAATTACGGACATTATCTGTGACAATTTAAGTGACAGGTACACCAGAGCGAAAGCTGCTTTAATTCAGCGCCTGTCACCAACATCACAGGAACAATTTTATCAAGGACATGCTACCGATCAATGACAATGCACCAATTACACCGACGACAATGCCGGCTGTTTCTCAGTGCAACACTAGATGTGCCACGCCTCCCTCTACGCAGCACCCGAGCCACACCGACTCTCCTTGACTGCTACTGACAGCGTTGTCATGGCCGCCGCCTGCTGGCTCACTGACCTCAACCCAGTCAAAACAGACAGCTGCGTGACATACAGTCGTGCAATGGCTACCACAGCCCCATCTTTTCAACAACTCACCGACACTACGCACGCTTACCGACCGGCCGTTCACTCCTCGATCACACCCACAACTTGTTCACCCATCCCAGAACACGATTTCAGCCGTATCAATGCTTCATACAGCAGTGAACGTGTTGTCACTTCGCCGCTGCCGAGTACAGAGTTTCACATTCGTGATCGCACACACGATCTCTTCTACTCGCACTGTTACGTCAATACTGTGCCGCCGACCTTGTCTTGTACGCCAGGTTACCCTCTGATAGAGATAGATTCTGGTTTTGACCCCATCTTACTCAGTGATACACAGCAGACTGCTTCACGACATACATTTTCGCCTGAACAATTGCGACAGCTACGTGAGGAAATTGCAACATACAACTTGTTGGTACAAGATCAGTTACACATGCTGCAGCCAACACTGACCGAGCACAACATGCAACGAGATGCTCCTGTCATTGTTCCGCCTCTGACTGCTGACAATCATTTGCCAATACTACCAGCTACAACTAATACCCTGACAATCACGCTATGTGGATCTATGTCCCAGATGTCACAACTGTCATCATCATGCCACCTCAAGTGGAAATTCTATGTTAGTGATATGAGACAACAACTTATTTACGCCACTGCCACCTTTCCTTGGTAGTTCCAGACACTTTGTTTCTGTACCACAGCATAACCAGCCGCATTCCAGTGCTGCTTGCTTTGCCATCCTCTTCGCTACCTCCGCAATGTACGACCAACACATCTGCCGTTTCTGCTTCGACGAGTGAGCATCTTTCCGCTCCAACACACAACTGTGCAGCAGTTTCACGTGAGCAGCTTGCAGCCTTACGACTTGACCGCAGCACCGACAGCAACAGCACACACGCAGCTCCAGTTCCATTGAACTGTGTCACCTCTCCGCCACGGACCAGTAGTTCATCCGCCGATTCGACTTCTTCACGTTCACATTACGTCTCATCGCCTTCCTGGTCTGACCATGGTTTCGCCAACAACGTCTGCCTTCCACCACCTCTCGAAGTTGCCATGCTTCATGCACAGGGCTCATGGCCATGCCCCCCCAACCTTCAATCATGGCTGTTTCGTACACCAAAGCACCGACACTGTCAACTCCGCTTGGAACATCATGCCCTCTACCGCTGTAACACACTCACCATCCATGGACTCTGAGGTGACACTTCCATCTACACTGAAGTCATCCGCTGCCAAGGTCAGCCATGTGCAGTTTGCTGTTTTCTCCTCTGCTGCGACATCAAGTGCCTCTATAACTCCGTCATTACAGCGAGTGTTGCTCATCTGGCAGCTCTTACGCAACATGTTAAGCCACACCATGCTTGCTCCTTTATGTCATGTAGCTAATAACAAACTGTTGCCGGACATGTTGCACTTACCGTGGTGCTCGCTGACAAATACTTTGGCAATACATCACATCTCATCTTCGACGCTCTCCGTACCTTTGATCGGATCAAAAGCCCGCTGCGCCGCAAGGCCTCGGCACGACGATGTTCTCCCCATCGACACGCCACCGCCTTCTGCTTCCACCATGCCATCAGCAGCATGGCATGGTCAACTTGTGGACGCCCTCGGCACTTCCTTCCCTCCACTGGTCGTGCCTACCAAGACATCGAGAAACGGTCTGATTGCGCCTCCTACTAGCGCCTGCCATGACATGATCGGTCACGCGCACCTGCGCCATCAGCCGGCTGGGTGCACACAGGCCTCTCATCATCCTTACCATGCTCCACACTACCTGTGGGGGCTCTGTGGCAGTTATCAACTGCAAGAGTCAACCGCCTCATCTTTTAGAACAAAAGTCTTTGAAAATTGTTGATCTCAGTGTGTTCCGAACTCTGTATTCGAGCAGATGTGTTTGTACCGACATGATCAAAATAAAGTTAATTCATTATAAATGAGCAAATACTTAATGGTGGGTTTGATATTACTGTATGTAATATCTCCGACCCCCACACAATCACTGTTTTTATTTTGCTTTTTTTTCACAATACCGTACATCTTTTTCCCGTTTTCATGCTAGATCTATGTTCAGTTTGTGATGGGCTATCCTGGGCCATCTTACAACTAGATCTTAGAGGGGGGAGGGGGGGAGGAAGTCACCTTTAGTGAGATTACATTTGAGAGCCACTGTGCTGGGGTGGCACAGTGATTAGTGCATCTGCCTAGTGAGCAGGTGACCTGGGTTTGAATCCTCACCTTGGTAAAAATTTTCATTTGTCGCTTCAGTCTGCATGTATATTTTATTACCAATAAACTATAATAACTCTGCTTAAAGTTATTCACACTTATACCATATAAATTTAATCAAGTAATTTAGTAAAGAAAGCTGATAATTTGAAAATAGCTGCTCTCTCCTAATTGTTATTATATAGCCGCTGTTTATCTCCTTTTAGTAGCTCAATATTGACTTGAATGTAGTGGTATTTTTCGAAGAAAGTATTTTTATATCTGTAAATACTGAATCCTATTTGTAGAACATTATTATATGTTATAAAACTTTATAACGCTGCTACTCATGACTGGTAGCAGTAAAGTTATTTCATAAAAAAAACCTAATGTTTTTATAGTTTTAGATTTTCACCAAACATTTCTGATAAATTAACATGGACTGCTACTTTCCAAGTACCTAACCAGAAAGTTTTAATCCCTAAATCTAGATATTCACATAGTTTGTAAAAAGAGTTGCTAATAAGATATGTTTTAAAACTACAGTGGAACTTTGATTTCAAGTTCTCTGATTTTATGTTTTTCATGATTCTAGACCATAAACACCTAGCCCCTGTGAAAAACACATAAGATAAATTCTAAAAAATTTCCTAATTTTACGTTTCTTCCTAGTAAGGTTTACCACAATGTCCGCAGCTTGTGGCCTTGCTGTAGCGTTCTCACTTCCCGCACACGGGGTCCCGGGTTTGATTCCCGGCAGGGTCAGGGATTTTCTCTGCCTCGAAATGACTGGGTATTGTGTGTCCTTCATCATAATTTCATCATTGATTCGCAAGTTACTGAAGTAGCATAAACTAGAAAAGAACTTGCAATACGGCTGCTGAACTCCCCCACATGGGGCCTCCTGACCAACAATACCATACGATCATTTCATTTACCTCGATTCTACATTTTTACTCAATGCCTCATTTGACTTCATCCCATTTTCTTCCTATTGACATTTGATGAGACTGAACAAGTTATAAGTGGCACAAAACACAAACAGTTTGTACTCCAGGTGGTGGCGGAGTTAAGGGAATATTTTAGGCCATTGTGGAGGAGGGAGATGTGAGAGAGAAAATGCTGGTGTAGTCCATGATTGGCATTGCTAACACAATTTGCAACATTTGACTTCACTGCACAATTATAGTTTTATTTGAGTGAAAGTGAAACCTTTTCAAACTGCCTCTGCTGTACAGCACAGTTTTGTCATAGTTTCAACCATCAGTACTCTGTGGGTTAACTCAAACACATATTTCGCATGTTTTGCTGTCTGACCACCTGTATTGCTAGTTGACTCCTTTGCTCTCTTCATGTTGCTCAAATGTATATGATCTGAATAATAAAACAGTGCACCCAGTATGTGTTTTTTTTTTTTTTTTCATGCTCAGCACTACGGATTTTGAGAATTTATTCTCATTGTCAAGAGCAAATATTTTTGCAACTATTTTTTGTGCTGATTGTATGTGAGTTGTGCCTCTCTTGCATTGTACTGTCTCATCTTTTTTAGGTTAAGGTACCATAGTGTCTTCTGTATTATGTACAACGCGCGCGCCCACACACACACACACACACACACACACACACACACACACACACAGTGAAATTTCACAAATAATATGAGTGATGGTTTGTGTGTGTGGTTTTCTGCACAGTGCCGGAGACACAGCATCCCATAACCTCCAGAAGATGGCTGCTTTGCAAGACAGACAGTACAATACAAAAATACTACTCTTATATGTGATTATGACAATGAGAGGGTCTCAAAATACTTCAAGCCAAGCATGAAAAAATATGTACATGCTGCAGTGTTTCATTATTTAAAGAATGAATGACAGTTGCAGGCTTTCCAAAAACTCCAAAGGCATCAATTATGTTGAACGAAATTGAGTCAAACATTTCTGCTTCCCACTTGTTGTCAGAACTTCTTGGAGAACCAGTGATACAAAATGTTAACTGAAGCTGTTCTTAATTATGTCTGACACCAGTTTCCTCATCAACATTCTGTTTTCTTTTATATATTCTAATTATATGCATATTATGAAAATATTTGATAAGCATGTCTCGTTGATTTTGGTAACACAAATTGATAATACAATGCAAATAATTAGTACCAATGTTAATAGACTAAAATGTAGTAAATTTCCAAACATCACAAATGACAGATTTATCTAATTTGAACAAAAATTATTGTTGGTTTAGTTGTTTGGATGTGGCTCCAATGTGCCCGCTGTTTATGAATCTGGTATGCAGATGAATTTCACCAATATAAGTATGACAGCATAGCATGCTTATTTCTACCTATACCATCTCCCCTCTAAAGTGAGCCAATTTAACTTAATGTGTGCATATCATTTATAGCAATAAGTATAATGTTTGACCCCCAATTATTGGCTTTTGTGATCAGGTCCTTGCATGGAATACAGAAAATTTATGCATTTTGAAAATGACTGTAAGAGAAGGATAGTGAGATCCTTTTGCTTTTGATACCCCAGGTTTTATACAGGGTGGAGAAAAATTGTCTCACAAAATTTTAACCCTGAATAGCAGATGCCGTTAGGAACTAAAATTGCTGATGCCGTGAGATTGCCCGGTTGCTGGATGCTCTGGACAAAGCATGACCGAGAATGCTTTGCTTGCTGAGGAACACAATGTATCCAAGGCAGCCCACATGCTTGGTGGTAATGCACCAGCCTTCCACTCTGGAGGCCTGGGGGCGAATCCACCTGGGTCCCGACACATCCATTGTAGTTTCATGATAAGACGTACTGGGAACAAACCGGTCAACAGCTGTTAGTTTGCGTACAGAAAGTCTTTTCCAAATTGTGTCAGCCATGAAAAGGACCTTTTTTGTAAGACATTGTTTACTTAAAGCAGGTGCTCGAACTGGTGACCCTCTGGCATGACACAAGCTTGGTAACGTCGAACGGTGTTTTGCTGAACTCTGTCAAAGACTCCTGACATTGCCCTGATGTGATGGCATGTTGAATGCAATCCATTAATTCCTCTTTGTTTCTAGGTGTTTCACATCCAGGTGGGTGAACTAGAACCTTGAAGAATCCCCACAGGAAAAAGTCCGGTGAGCATGAGGGCCATGTCCTATGAGCACGTCTGTCAATTACCCAGCTGTCAAAGAGTTCATTTTCATATCTGCGCACAGCATGACTACTGTGTGCGGGCACCCCATCGTGCTGCAACCACATGCGTCTCCTTATGTCCAGGGGAACATCTTCCAGCAGGCCAGGTAGAGCTTCTCGCAAAAAGTGAGGGTATTTTGTCCCAGTAAGTCAAGGAGGTAGACAGACTAGCCCAGTCAGATGGTTACCCACAATGCCTGCACAAATGTTGAGCAAAAATTGTTCCTGGTGTCTGTGGATGTACGTGCTGTGAGAATTTCCCCTTGCCCAGTAATGAACGTTTTGGCCATCCCAATGGAAGGTGCACTTGTCGATAAACAACACTATGGCAGGGAAGTCAGGATCTCATGCAACACATCACAGAAACCACCAGCAAAACCCTAGCCTATGTTCATAGTGTGCCACAGGATTTAGGTCCTGGACAGGGTGGAAACTAAATGGCTGCTGGGCATCATCCCTCAAAACCTACCAGACTAACCTATGAGTGACCCCCATGTCATATCTAACCGCTCGAGTACTTGTCATAGGTGCTTCCTCAAAGTGCCCGAGAACAGTCTCTTCAAATGCAGCATCCTGTTGTGTCCAAGGTCTTCCAGCATCACCATGATATCACGCTAACAAGCCTGTTTCGCCAAGTTGCCAGTGAATTGTTGTAAACGTTTGCAGGTATGGGTGGCATCTTGTTGGCTACCGTTCCTCATACAACCATTGAGCTTCATGCACCTTGCCATCAGCTAGTCCATAAACAAAACCCATATCTCATTGTTCTTCAAATGAATACTGTGCCGCCATGCTTACTGTATGACTAAATCGCAGGTGACGTGTGTGTACTCTGAAGTGAAGCTTATGTGTGAATGCCTCTGACATGTGGCAGATACAAACAGCAAGAAATATTCAAAATGTGTGCATATCACGTTGGGCAGTGACAGGACGAGGGGTGTTTGTATGTGTGAACCGACAACCATAGCGCTGCCCGTCAACCTACGAATGGCAACAGGGCAATCCCACAGTCAATCAGAGCACACGGCACCAAGTTCCCATACTTTAAATATGGTGCATTGTCCACCTACACAACATTAGTAATTTTGCTTCCTACTGGCATCAGCTATCCAGGGTTAAAATTTTGTGACACAATTTTTCTCCACTTTGCTGGTATAGCACTTAGCAGCCCCATCATTCAAACAAACCAGTAACAGCTTGCACTGTACGTGCTTGAGTATTGTCCTGCAACACATTTCTAAAGAAAAATCCATCAGTGGAATAAAATTACACTAGGACGTATTAAGTTTTCACGGGATTGAGATGTACAGTTCCATCAAAAGGCTAGCAGGAACCTAGTTCTCTTTGGAGCAGGCTTATCAAATCAAATCAGAAGAATTTCCTCTTATCAGTCAAAATTAGTTGCAACCATTCATTGGCTGCAACTCAAACATCATTCAGTCAGTCACAAACCACAGGAACTGGGAGCAGGTCTATGTTGAGCGCATTCACATGCTTGCAATGGTTGCAACTATATCTTGAATGAATCTTATGATACAACTACTGCAAGGTTGCGGCAGCAATGGAAAAACACAACAGTCGACGTGAAGTGTTCTGGACTGAGCCAATATATGATGAAGGGGCCTAGCCACCACCTTTTCTTGTGCCACATACAACTCAGTCTCGTCATTGCATATATGAGGGTTGGAACTTTAATAGTGGCAACTATTTAGTTACAGCTCATACAAAATAGATAGTGTGTTTCAAAGTTTTACTGACATTCAAAGTAGTCACCAGCATTGTGTATAACCTGTTGCCAGCGATGTGGAAGGCACAGGATACTCTTAGCAGTGTCAGTTGTGTTGACATTTCAAGCGGCACAGTCTACTGACCGACAAATTTGTAGCAGTTCTGAAGTGAATGCCGTGAAGTGTTTCCTTCAATTTAGAAATCAAGTTGAACTTAGGAGGGCTTAAGTCAGGGGAGTGCAGTAGCTGGTATAGCACTTAGCAGCCCCATCATTCAAACAAACCAGTAACAGCTTGCACTGTACGTGCTTGAGTATTGTCCTGCAAAATGGTGTTCAGGTCCTACAGAAAGTGTCGTTACTTCTTTCTCTATGCTGTTCATTTTTGGAACACAGCCTACGACCAGAGTTTTTCCACTAGCAATACTGTAGGGTTCATAACTGAAAAGACTATCATGTTTGCTAATGATGTGTGAAGTAATCAATGTACATCTTTTTTATATTGGTACGACTACCAGCCTCCTGTCCACCAGGATGAACAGCCACTGCCAAAATGTGGCCAAGTGCAAAGTAGATCACACTGTGGCATGACTTGCAGCTGAACATAACATGCTTGATTTCAGTGGCTGCTTTACTACTCAAGCCATTTTGGTCCTTCCTTCCACGACCAGCTTTTCTGAACCGCACAGACGGAAGTTATCCTTACAACACATTCTCTGCTCTGGTAATCATCCCACCCTCAACCTACAGTAACATGCTGTCCTCAGACCCTCCACCCAACAGATTCCACCCCCTCTGATCATCATCTCCTCCCCATTCTCATCTTCCACATTCTTTTGTTTGCCACCCTCTGCCAGTGCATCCGCCCATCTTTTTCCATTCCTCTCCTTTTTCAATCCTTTTTTTCTCCTCCTCCCTGCCCCACAACCTACTGACACTCCACCTTTTGACATACTACTTCCCGCACTCTCCGCCATACAGCATTCATCTCACCCCCCACCCTTACATTACTACCACTTACCCTTCACCTTCCCCTTCCCCGCCCTCTCCAAATTGCTGTTTGTGTCCCATATGATAGTTGCATTCCAGTCCAAACTGCTGAAGCTGGCAGTCATGTGTACATGAGGTGTGCTTGCTTGTGTGTATGAATGGTGCATGTTTCTCTATTGCTGATAAAGGGTGCGGCCAAAAGCTTTACGTAAATATCTTTTAATTGTGCCTGTCTACAAGTTAACATGTCTTCTTTATGGTAAGTAGCAATCTATCTTTTCCTACATTGTTCTTATTCCTATCTGGAGTTTCCATTGCTTGATTTTGCTGAATGGCTTTTCTTCCATCCTACAAACTGTGTTTATTCAGCGCCTCCCAAACCACATCTACTTCTGAGCCACACTGTATCAATGATCATCCACAAACAACACAGGCTTTGTGACCATGTAGATTGTTGGTACAGCATCTGAAGCCCCAATAGTTATATTTATTCCTATTGGTCCCACTTCATCCCTCATTCAGACGTACCTCAGTGTTTCATTTTCCATACTTACCTGTGCCATACGTACTTGTGATCCTCAACCAAATCCATTCCCCACCCCTCTCTTCCCTTATCGCAATACATACACTCTTCCATACCTCATCATGCCTTTCCTCCCACATTTCAGTACATTTTTATGTATCTATGCATATTTTGATGTGGTTTCATGCACTTTCATGCATTTTTGTGTGTTTTTATATATTTGTGTGTGTTTTTACGTAGCTGTGCATATTTTTGCATATCTACACATGTTTCTGCATGTCTTTACTTATAGTTTATGCATCTTTTCTCTTGTACAGCTCCTCTCACAACCATCGACATCTATTTTGCCCATTTCTGTGTCATTCCCATTTCCGTTACACCATTCCTGCCACAGTGGGTTCCTGCTCCATCTTTGTCCAGAAAAGTGTCCCTTTCCTTGGCTAAAACCCAGTCCCACATCATATTTCTCAAATGCTGCCTAAACCATGGAATTCCCCCAAATGGTCTAACTGTAAACATACCTTTCTCTGGACCCAACCCCTCCTTTCACAATGATCTTTACCTTCTGCCCAAATCTGACACTGCAAAAACACTTCTCCATGGCACAGACATCCCAGAACTATCTCTGCTTCCCCCTCAAGATACTACTACTGTACAATCCCTACTCCACACATCACATCTCTGAAATTGAATCCCTTGTTCTCCCACACCTGGAGGAGAATTCAGCCACCACTCCATAAATTATCAAACTTGCTGACATCCTACTACCACCTTGCGGCACCACTATCCAATCCCTATCCTACCCATACAGTGCTCCTCCTCGTCCACCCCTCATAGCACATAAACCCTGCATAACTGACCTTTTCAGCAAAATAATTTCAGAAAATGGAGTTTAGTATTTTGGCTCAAATGGCTCTGAGCACTATGGGACTTAACATCTGAGGTCATGAGTCCCCTAGAACTTAGAACTACTTAAACCTAACTAACCTAAGGACATCACACACATCTATGCCCGAGGCAGAATTCGAACCTGCGACCGTAGCGGTCGCGCGGTTCCAGACTGAAGCGCCTTTAACCGCGTGGCCACACTGGCCGGCTTAGTATTTTGGTCTTCTCTCCATTATTTTGTCAAAATAGTAGATTGAATTTTATATTTTGAATTCATTGAATGCTTCATGTACAGCTTCCCTTATGTCCATTTTTGATACATTCAGTTTTTGTTTGTCATGATGGCTTTGGTAGCACATTGAGGTACAGTTAGCTTTCAGAGCAACCTGCTAACATAACTGTTGAACCCTGATGTGTCTTTACCATCTCCTGCAACTTTGCTTGGCATATACCTGTCTCTCACATATTTTTCCATTTGTACTCAATGTATACAGTCTCAGAGAAGCACGTTTGATGTTGACCGCTCATGTAATCTGTTTCTTGTCTCTCTCACTGTGCAGAAATATCTCCCCTATCTTTCTTCATATTCCTATGATACCTGTTATAAACATGAATAACACAACAAATATATCACCATTCTATGGTTTATTGACACAACAGTGATACAAAGTAGTTCTGTTACCGAGAGCTTAGTTGTAGATAAACATTTTATGGAAATTATATAAATTGATGGTGGTTATACCATTGTCCAGGAAGTGGAAGTGAAATGCAGAATTCTGGCAGAAATCACAAGTCTATTGACATAGTAAGCTTAGTGAACATTGAAGTCCAAGTTCCAGTATAGCCTTCAGATTCTAAGTCCAGAGCACAGCCAAATCAAAATCGAACAGCAGGTCCGCCACAGCATATGTAGCAGTTCTGCCGGCTTTATTTCTTCGTTGATCATTTGTTGTCCTTGGTGTTGACGTATTGCATTGCTACACTGGCTGAAAAATATGGGTTTGTAATTCTGACACTGTTGTTGTTGTGGTCTTCAGTCCAGAGACTGGTTTGATGCAGCTCTCCATGCTACTCCATCCTGTGCAAGGTTCTTCATTATTCATCTCTTGGTCTCCCTCTATGATTTTTACCCTCCATGCTGCCCTCCAATACTAAGTTGGTGATCCCCTGATGCCTCAGAATATGCCCTACCAACCGATCCCTTCTTCTAGTCAAGTTGTGCCACAAATTTCTCTTCTCTCCAATTCTATTCAATACCTCCTCATTAGTTATGTGATCTACCCATCTAATCTTCAGCATTCTTCTGTAGTCTCACATCTCAAAAGCTTCTATTCTCTTCTTGTCTAAACTATTATTGTCCCTTATTTTATAATTTATAATTAATTTATAATTTATATTTATAATATATTTATTATAATATAATACAATACAATTTATTATTTATATTACTATTGCAGAGACAGGCTCTCTAACCATTAAGAACCTAACATTATTCATTGTTTTATTATTCCATTATTGTTTTGTTACCTAATAAATAAATTAATTTAATTATAATATTTAATATAATATATATAATATAATATAATATATAATTAATTCTGACACTGACTACTGTAAATAATGTAGCTGACAGATGCACAGTTGCGTTTCACAGTACTTTAATTTCACTGTTCACAACCCCCCAATTATACACGGTTATTTGGCCAGTGCACTATTGTTTAACTTTCGATAAGCCTCATTAAGAGTTTGCAGGCAAACCTCCACATACTGCTACAATAGTTTACTATTGAACATCTATGAGCAGTAAAAACCTAACCACAAATTTCACTGTTCTTGAAGAATAGAAAGGTACGTATGGAGCAGACACTGTCACTGTTTTACACACGGCCTAATTGTGTAACACTTCTTACACTGTTAAGCTGATGCATTGTTGTCATTCTAACCAACACAGGTTCCTTGTCTGAAACTCGGCCGTGGACTGATTGTCTCGTGACCAAACATTAGGCCCTTATATATCATCACCATAATAGTCACTGAAACTACACATTGTTTAAAGTTTAATTTACAGAAATTACAATTAAAACTTAACTCATTAAATTAACTAAATACATGAAAAAATTTGTTCTTTTTAACAGTTTCTTCTACTACAAGAGTTAAGCCGAATTATTTGTTTAAATCATGAATTTTAGGGAGGCAGATAGAAAACAAGAGGGGAATTAAAAGTATCCCAGCTTGCTTCATCACACATAGCTTTTCCTGGTTGTGGAGTAGAACATAGCATGATGAGAACTGGCTTATGGACATCAGTACGGACGTTAAATAAGGATCCATAGTTAGTGGAGCTCATGGCTGGGGTCACTGTATAATCCAGGTGGCCAATCGCCGAGTGCTATTGCTATGTGTGGCCAATCACTGAGGTTTGAAGCACACACGTGAAATTGGCCTGCGATACTAGCAGTGAGCCATGCATGGAGAAGTGCAGCCAATGATGCATTTCCCAGCTGCATGTAATATAATGCCACTGCTCGGTTCAGAGTTTTAATAGTCATGGATAGCACACCCCTTCCCCCTTGGGAAAGCGGGGAAGCATCTGCTGCAAATGACTGCCATGTCCATGTAGTACTTCTCTGAGTCCTCAGCATCATTGGTGATTTGGGGCACAGGGGCATACGGAGGAAAATGCCCTGGCCGGGGGTGAAGGTTGTATGGTGTGGACCTCAGCAGCAGAGCAGGAGGAGCCAGCAGTGTGTCTTCATCTTCATCCAGAATCACTCTAGCTGGTGACTGGGTGACATCTCATAGTCCAGGAAGGGCAGCCACTGGGGCTGGATGACATCTAGGGTAATTTGCTCTTGTTGGGGTGTGGTGTTGGTCAGCTAGCTGTGGGCGAAAGGCATGTACAAATCTGGTGCTACACTGGCTGGTTGGCTTGGGGTAAGATGGGAACTAGAGGACTGGTAATGCTGGTGCAGAGAGGGGGACAGAAAAAAGTATTGGGAAACTAGTCGGAGATGAAGTTGATTGCCATGTTGTAGAGCTTCTCCGTCCAGAAACTGCACCCTGAAAACCTTCCAGTCCCAGTGCTAGTTGATTGTTCTTGAAATCCAGACTGGTTGCCAGCCAAATCCTTTCTCCCACACCAAGGTCCCAGGGTGGAACTGGCCGTGATGTTAGCATTAGCAGGTTTAGGAGGGTCCAGGGCTGCCATTCATGGAGAAATTCTGTTGGACTTTTGTCTCCATTGGGTGTGGATCTGTGAATAGTAAAAAAAAAAAAAAGTTCGAGATCCATTGGTGGGTACAATGGGTGGTTTTTGTTACTGCTGCAGGTAACAACTTTGGGTAATGCAATATCTTCCCCAGAAAAGAATGAAGTTGTTTAAGTGTTGTTGGTCTGGCAAGTTTGATTATGGCTTTGATATGTTTATCCACTGAACAAATGCTTGAGCTGGAAATGATGTGACTGAGGTACTCAATCTCCAGCTGGAAAAAACAACATTTTTCTTTTCTGCATTTTAGTCCAGCCTCCTGTAAGACACTGTATTGTTTCAGGTTGCAAAGGTGTTCCTCCATGGTTCTCCCTGTTACAATATTGTTGCCTAAAAAGTTAATGCATCCATCCACTTTGAGTGCTAATTGTTCCAAAAACATTGAAAAATGGTGGGGCACTTGTTGTACCAAACATTAATCATTTCAAATGATAAAGCCCTTGTAGCATGTTAAGTGTAAGAAACTGTTGAGATTCTGCATCATGGGGAAATTGGAGGTATGCATCTGCTAGATCTGTTTTAGAGAAGAAGTTTCCACCTTTTAATTTTTACAGTAATTCTTCTGGCTTAGGAACAGTATATGTCTAAATCTCTGATTGGACACTGACACTTATTTCCAAATTGCCGCTTAGACGGGCCCTCCCCAATGGCTTTCACACTATGACTAATGGGGTAGTCCGCTGACTAGAAGGAATAGGTTCTAGAACTCCAATTGCAGTTAGGCAATCCAATTCTCCCTTTACTTGGCCTCTTAGAGCTAATGGAATGGTGTGGGCTCAAAAGTACAGAGACCATGCATTATGTTTCAGTGCAATGTGCACCTCAAAATCCTTCGAGGTGCCAAGTTCCAGGGTGGATAGGTCCTCATAATCCTGGCAAAGTGTCTCTAGGTCTGAGTATGAAACATCTTTGGATACCAAATTCACAGAATCATCTACTGAAAATCCAAATTTCTGAAAAGAATCCAACCCAAACAAGTTCTCAATGGAATCACTCTTAACGACTAAGAAGGTAAATGGCCATTGGAAGAACAATGTTGGGAATAGGCCCATCTGTCAGGACAGTCTTCACAACAATGTTTTTTTTAAAACAAATGGACAAGACAGCAATCATTTCGATATCCAAGACCGCTTTGAGCAGCTTGAGCAAGGTGGAGGACATTGTTGGTTAATGCTACAGCATCCTGCCTGTACTGTTGCTACATCCAAATCACCACTAGTGTGGCCATTGGCTGCTGGCTAGGATGTGTTTACACTAATGGTTGCTTTGTTGATCCATGACTAGTTTCTTGCCTGCTACTCGGGCCACATCGAAGCTTTGTGCTAAGTCTAAAATTTTGCCTAATGATGGGTCTTTAAGTTGAGGTACATCATGCTGGAAATCCATCGGGAGTATCCCTGTTGATAATGTCCCTGAACATTTATTCTTCATAGGAATCCTTACTTTTAGGGGTAACAAAATGATGTTTTCACCCTAAACCTTGCAACTCTATGGACCATTCTCTATGAGTCTGGTTTGGCTGTTTCTTGCATCATTAAAATACTACCTGGGAGGAAATAACATGGGTATGCTGCTGGTAATGATCAAGGCAAAAACAAAGATTTCATGAGGTTGGCATCAGTTACCTTGAATGTGTGTAAATGCTCCAATAATCTTTATTCATAGGCATCCCAATCCTCTAAAGCCTCTCATCAAAGGAGGAAAAGCTGGCACTTGCTGAGTTGCTTGAGTCTGCAGTAAGCCTTGAAGAAGTGGTTGGAGGGTACCAACTTCTGGTTCCCATCCTGCTAATGAATAAGTTGCAAGAGTAGAGCTTCAAATGTAGAGGGTTGCTGGCTCATTGCCATTTTTATTGTTTTATAACCAGGGATAACACAATAAACATATCACTGTTCTGCGGTTTATTGACACAACACTAATAGAAAATAATTCTGTTACAAAGTGCCTAGTTGTAGATAAACACTTCATGGGAATTATATAAATTGATGGTGGTTATACCATTGCCCAGGAAATACAAGTGAAATGCAGAATTCTGCAGGAAATCACAAGTCCATTGTCATACTAAGCCTAGTAAATTGAAGTCTAAGTTGCAGCATATCATTCTGATTATATTGTGGATGGGAGGGAGCACAGCCAAATTAACATTGATCAGCAGGTCTACCACAGCATAGCACGTCCTAGTTGTGGAGTAGAACATAGCATGATGAAAACCGGCTTGTAGACATCAGTAGTAGCATTAAATAGGGCTCCATAGTTAATAGAGCCAGTAGCTGGGTCACTGTGTATTCTGGGCAGCCAATCACTGAGTGTTATGAATGGCCAAACGTTATGGTATCAAGCACATGCACACAAAGTCAGCCTGCAATGCTAGCAGTGGGCCATGCATGGAAAAGTGGGGCCAATGATGCATCTCTCAGCTGCACGTAATAATGTACCACTGCTCAGTGTGGAGATTTAATGGTAGTGGATACCACAATACCAATAGTCAGTGAGGCTTTAACTGCCTTGTTATCACTGACTCCATGCTTGTGTTAATTAACTAAATAAAAAAGTTAGGCTTATTTACAGCTGGGAAATGTAAGATGTTACCAACACAAATCAGCTGTCTGACTGGCAGCTCAAGGTAGTTTTTAGATGAGGCATTTAGAACAATGGCACACAGATCATTGACCCTACCACCTACACTAATCGTTCAAGTTTCCTGGTCAATAGCTAGTATGTTGAAATCTCCCTTATAATATAACATGCTCAGGAAATTTATATGCACTCTCTCGAAGTTTTTTTCAGAAATGTTGCACCGCCATTGCCCTGAGGCACCTTGAATTGCAATTCCATTTTTAAGCAAATAAAAACAGGTTTGTCAATCTGGATTTTATCAAACTTACCAAATATCGCATACAGAAAGCTAGCTCTCCATTATCTGGGTTAGTGTGGACCCAAGAGAGCACAGATAACAGAAATAATGGACAATACAAAACACAAATCATTACCAGAAACTGATATTTACAGCTTTTCTTTGAAAAAAAAAAAAATGTACCTATCACACTGAATTCCTTCTGTGTTACTTATACATTACTTGCTGGAGGGACTGATGACCATAGATGTTAAGTCCCATAGTGCTCAGAGCCATTTGAACTTGCTGGAAACTGACTACTTAGTTACAAAATTACAGTAATGTATTTTGCTTTTAGTTCACTTTTTGCAAAAATTGTCCACCATTTTGTTTCTATTTTTCATTCAATTTTATCCTATTGTCCAGGGAGGCAAAATATGATTTTAGTCAAAAAAGTTTTGTCCTGTCTACTCTAATAAAAGATCAACACTTTCATTATGTATCAACACGGAGCAAGATTACTGATGGGAATCATGCCAGAAGAAAACCTAAATCATTTTTTGTTTACTGTTGGCTTTAAGTGAGATGGAAATTAAAAACATTCAGCTTCTAGGGAAAGGGCTAGGCAAAGATGCAGATAACAAACTGACTGTGGGTCTGTTACAAAGGTAGAGTTCCCATATTCACCTGAAAATTAAATGGGAAAGAATGAAAAAGTATTTCAGGGAAGTTTGGTCATGGGATTGGGGCTTTGCATCATCCTCCAATGGTAAAACATGAGTCACATGAATAAAAGTGTATTCTAAATAAAAATATTCTTTCTAATAACATTTCATGCTTCATTTTTTAGTTTTTCAAAAAATTTCTGACTGTACTTAGATAATCCCAATCCCAATAATCCTCACATTGAAAATCAGGAGCTTGCTGTACTTTGACTCTCCATTTCCCCTCATTCAGAATCAGATTAACTTGTTGTAAAATAATGTGAAAATACTGCACTATTATGAAACACACTTTCTTCAACTTTTGCAAACACAAGCATATCTTAATTTTACATTGACTGTTATAATCCAGTGGAACAGCATGAGATTACATTATCATAAAAATCAGTGCTACCTTTTTTTAAAGACGTGAATGTTGCAAACTGTATTAAGTATTACAGCAATAAACATAAATGAAGTAATGCAATATGGTAACATAATAGTTAAAACTGAATTTGTAAGGAATTTATAAAACTAAGAATAATTATAAAAATGTTTGAATGAAATACAGTGAATAAAATAATTCAGTTTCTAAAGAAACACATGACAGAAGCACAACATAAAACTAAAAATGTCATAATTTTAAATGTTGAATGATAAACTTTACTATATTCTTGTCATAAATCACTATCTTGTCCAGTACACATCAAAAGCTTCTTACTTTCATTTGAGAAAAGTATTACTGCTGAACAACTAATATCAGTTCACCTGTTGTACTTCATAATTATATAATAATAATAATAATAATAATAATAATAATAATGGTCGTAAATGACCATGTGCAAATCTTTCAATTGGGCCCCACTTCAGCAACTTGTGTGTCCCATGTATGGTTACTTATTTTATTCTGTTGATTTGCAACATAAAAGTCACTATTATTCTTACAACCATGTAAGGTACACATGCTGTGCTGTGGGGCTATCTGCACAGTTGTAAATGAAGAGCACACTTCATTTGTCACAATCACAGTGCAGACACTTTTATTGTTCCAAAATGATCAGTTGCAACAGTCTTATGCTTCCATCATCTGATATTATAGAACCTGTCATAAAATTGCAGTGTTACATTACAAGAAGTAAAAGTATAAAAGGCACTCCACATATATACATATCTTGATAGAAACACAGGTAGTAAAATGTGCACAGTTGATAAATATAGGAACTTTAGCATCAGAATTTTGAAAATAAAGTTACCAAAATTTAATATAGACCTTAATATATGAAACAGGAGTGCATTCCAAATACGATACTGGATGTCAACCAGTTTGTCACAACTTCAAACCCAAATGTTCAGAATTGGGCAGTACTGGGAGTCACCACTGTCAATTCTTTATGTATTTGAAAAATGCTAAGTTGCTCCTTTGTTTTATTTATTTATTTTAATTTGCTCCAGTAACTCATTTTAGTACAGTGTTTGTACATATGATATAAGGCAAGTCAGGGGTAACATAATTTATAATTAAAATAGTTATTAAGTGAGAGTACATAATCAACACAGTCAGTGTGCATAATGATATAATTAACACTGTTTGATAAATTACTTTATTAGGATTTTCCAGAAATTCAGAGACAGAGTAGAACCAATAGTCAAGAAGGAACTGTTTCAACTTGACTTTGAATGTATTTAATGTTGGCAAGCGTTTTAGTAAGAAGGCATATGGTTATATAACACAACTCCACATAAGTTTTACCTACTGTTTTTACATGTATGATAAGCTGCAGCCTAGTTTCATATGAGTGTAAATCATAGTTATGTTTGAAGATTTATAAATAAATAAAAATGCTGCCTTTTGTGAAGACCACTATTTCATATAAATATATAATAGAGGGAAACATTCCATGTGGGAAAAATATATATAAAAAACAAAGATGCTTTAACTTACCAAACGAGAAAGTGCTGGTATGTTGATAGACACAATAAAATAAAAAACACTCAAACACACACACAAATGCTCAAGCTTTCGCAACCCATGGTTGCTTCATCAGGAAAGAGGGAAGGAGAGGGAAGATGAAAGGATGTGGGTTTTAAGGGAGAGGGTAAGGAGTCATTCCAATCCCGGGAGCGGAAAGACTTACCTCAGGGGGAAAAAGGACAGGTATACACTCACGTGTGCGCGCACGCGCACACGCGCGCGCGCGCGCGCACACACACACACACACACACACACACACACACACACACACACACACAAATCCATCCATACATATACAGACACAGGCAGACATGTGTAAATGTAAAGAGGTTGGGCAGAGATGTACAGAGGCAAAAATGTTGTTGAATGACAGGTGAGGTACGAGGGGTGGCAACTTGAAATTAGCAGTGGTTGAGGCCTGGTGGGTAATGGGAAGAGAGAATATATTGAAGGGCAAGTTCCCATCTCCGGAGTTCTGATAGGTTGGTGTCAGTGGGAAGTATCCAGATAACCCGGACGGTGTAACACTGTGCCAAGATGTGCTGGCCGTACACCAAGGCATGTTTAGTCACAGGGTGATCCTCATTACCAACAAACACTGTCTGCCTGTGTCTGTTCATGTGAATGGACAGTTTGTTGCTGGTCATTCCCACATAGAAGGCTTCACAGTGTAGGCATGTCAGTTGGTAAATCACGTGGGTGCTTTCACACGTGGCTCTGCCTTTGATCGTGTACACCTTCCGGGTTACAGGACTGGAGTAGGTGGTGATGGGAGGGTGCATGGGACAGGTTTACACTGGGGACAGTTACAAGGGTAGGAGCCAGAGGGTAGGGAAGGTGGTTTGGGGATTTCTTAGGGATGAACCAAGAGGTTACGAAGGTTAGATGGATGGCGGAAAGACACTCTTGGAGGAGTGGGGAGGATTTCATGAAGGATGTATCTCATTTCAGGGCAGGATTTGAGGAAGTCGTATCCCTGCTGGAGAGCCACATTCAGAGTCTGGCCCAGTCCCGGAAAGTATCCTGTCACAAGTGGGGCACTTTTGTGGTTCTTCTGTGGGGGATTCTGGGTTTGAGGGGATGAGGAAGTGGCTCTGGTTATTTGCTTCTGTACCAGGTTGGGAGGGTAGTTGCGGGATGCGAAAGCTGTTTTCAGGTTATTGATGTAATGGTTCAGGGATTCAGGACTGGAGCAGATTCATTTGCCACGAAGACCTAAGCTGTAGGGAAGGGACCGTTTGATATGGAATGGGTGGCAGCTGTCATAATGGAGGTACTGTTGCTTGTTAGTGGGTTTGACGTGGATGGATGTGTGAAGCTGGCCATTGGACACATGGAGGTCAATGTCGAGGAAAGTGGCATGGGATTTGGAGTAGGACCAGATGAATCTGATGGAACCAAAGGAGTTGAGGTTGGAGAGAAAATTCTGGAGTTCTTCTTCACTGTGAGTCCAGATCATGAAGATGTCATCAATAAATCTGTACCAAACTTTGGGTTGGCAGGCTTGGGTAACCACGAAGGCCTCCTCTAAGCAACCCATAAATAGGTCATCCTAACCCACAACTTCTTCACTTTTGAAGGCCAGACATACGAACAATTAAAGAGAACAGCCATGGGTACCAGAATGGCCCCCTCGTATGCCTGGTAGGCCCTACCAGTGAGTCAGCATCTTTTATATGTGGTCAGTTTTTTATTTAGATTGTTAAGGTGTATCTTACATTTTGAATCCTCCTGAACATATATGCCTAAAAATTTTCTGTGACTTACATATGATACATTTTTTTTCCTACAGTTATGAAAACATGGTTTTCAGGATGGTGGTTTTGTGTGGTGTGAAAGTTAACTGCCACAGTTTTTTTCAGAATTTATGAGCCTGTTATCCCCGAACCACTGTGTTAAACTTTCGACAACTGATACTGTAGTTTCCTGCAGATTTTCCTTGCTGGGTTTTAATCAATATGCTAATGTCAACTGCAAAGGGTACTGTTCCATCATTTACTTTATCAGCCAAGTCATTTACATAAAGCAGAAATAAGACAGGTCCCAGAACTGACCATTGTGGAATTCCATACTTGAGTATTTCGTTGTTCCTTTCTGTAACCTGTTCATGATTGCTGAGTTATGATTGGATCCACATTTTAGGCTGACCTCTAATTCCATAATTATTTGACTAATGCAAGAGACTGTGATGATCGATAACACAATGGCTGTACTAAGATCACGAAATATTTCACATTCATATTGCTTATCATTTGCTGTTTTTAGTAGTTGATTTAAAAAGGCAAAAATTGCTGAATTGGTTGACTTTCCAGCTGTAAACCAATGTGAGTCATTTATCACAATTAGTTTATTTAAGAAGGTTGTTAATCTTCCAAGGAACATTTTCCCAAAATTTTGCTGAAGTCTGACAAAACTGAAACTGGCCTATAATTAACAGCTTCACATTTGGCAGCCTATTCTGCAGATGTGTCACTTTTGCAGACTTTAGCCACTCTCATATGATGAATTTACTACATCTGTTAGCAGTTCTACAGTAAACGTTGCATTAGCTTTGATCATAGTATCTGGTATCTCTTCAGCATCCTTTGAATATTTATTAGGTAATCTCTTTATAATTGTAGATAGTTCCCCAGATTTGTAGGATACATGAATAACATATTTGCAACAACTCCTTGATCTGACTGTATTCTCTTATTGTCTGCTAGCTTGTCGTAATGTGTGTTTATCAACTGCTATGCCATATTTGAAATATAATAGTTGGAAGCACTAGCAACTTGTCTGGGGTCAGTTAGTTTACTGTTTTTCTTATTCAGCCCTGTAGTACTGTTATTATCTTACCTTGCGCCAATTTCTCTTTTTATAATTAGCCATCTTGTTTTAATTTTATTCCTGAAATCACACATCAGTTAGTCACTTCCTGATTTTCTTGCCTTTGAAATAACTTGTTTATATCTTTTGAAATATGTAATAAAATCACGGTTACTATTTTTAGTACTGTCTCCTTTTATTCTGACATGCCATCTTTATCCCTTTTGGGCTGCACTTGTTTGTTTATTTGGTCAGAGTTAAATATAATTGTTTTTTTGGGAATAGCTATTTCCAAAGTATACTTAAGTGTGCCCATAAACTTATCATATTTGTCGCTGGTATCATTAAAGTTGTATATATCATCGAAATTTTCTCCCTTCAGTAGGAAACAAAAGTATTCCACATTTTCTGTATTGAAATTCCTTACAGTGCATCTTATTACATGGAGTTTCGAGTCTCCTACGAAATTCTTTATAAGAATTTGAACATATTAATCCCTAAAATATGTGTATCCCTTGTGTGTTATGGCATAGTTCCATGTATTTATCAAAAATATTGTTTCAGTTACATTGGGGCTTATATTGAATAATTCTTGGGTCTCTAATTGTCAGGTTTATTAGCAGCCTTCCTCTTGAGAGTGGTATAAGCGGTGCAGGTGGTGTCCTCATGTGTGTGTGTGTGTGTGTGTGTGTGTGTGTGTGTGTGTGTGTGTGTGTCTCTGTGGTTGAGGTTTACGGGTGCTAAACAGCGTGGTCATCAGTGCCCATGTGGTGTCCTCCATGATCTGGTTGATGTATTCTAGTCTTCATCTGCTTCTTGTATTCTTCTGTTCTAATGACCCTCCAATGATATTTTTAATGGTATCATCTTGTCTCAACAGATGGTGAACCCGTGTATCGCTTCTGTATTGGAGTTTGTCTTCCTGCTCTCTGTAATTTGATATCTTGTCTGCATCTTGATAGCTATTATTTGGGGTTTTCATCCTTCTTGTGAGTGTTCATATTTCACTTCCATACATCACAACAGTTGAATGAATATAGTAAACTTATAATGTCGTCTGTGAATTTATTGGATTTTGAGAAATCATTATTGAAGTCACCAAATATTTATATTTTTCTTGGAAGAGTTAATTTCTTCTGAAGGATTCTCCATGTGGTTATAAAACCCTTTTTTGCCACCATGTGATGACCTGCACATGCAAATAATAATTGGAATTTGGCTTGGTAATTCAATTATAGAGAGTTCTATTCAGGGTGATTTTTACACTGTGTACAAATTCTAGGGATTGATTGATGAGAGGATACAGAACGAAAAAGGTCTAAGGAACTTATGTCCGGGAATGCATGGTTTCCACATTAGAGATCATTTATTCAATCATACACTCCTGGAAATGGAAAAAAGAACACATTGACACCGGTGTGTCAGACCCACCATACTTGCTCCGGACACTGCGAGAGGGCTGTACAAGCAATGATCACACGCACGGCACAGCGGACACACCAGGAACCGCGGTGTTGGCCGTCGAATGGCGCTAGCTGCGCAGCATTTGTGCACCGCCGCCGTCAGTGTCAGCCAGTTTGCCGTGGCATACGGAGCTCCATCGCAGTCTTTAATACTGGTAGCATGCCGCGACAGCGTGGACGTGAACCGTATGTGCAGTTGACGGACTTTGAGCGAGGGCGTATAGTGGGCATGCGGGAGGCCGGGTGGACGTACCGCCGAATTGCTCAACACGTGGGGCGTGAGGTCTCCACAGTACATCGATGTTGTCGCCAGTGGTCGGCGGAAGTTGCACGTGCCCGTCGACCTGGGACCGGACCGCAGCGACGCACGGATGCACGCCAAGACCGTAGGATCCTACGCAATGCCGTAGGGGACCGCACCGCCACTTCCCAGCAAATTAGGGACACTGTTGCTCCTGGGGTATCGGCGAGGACCATTCGCAACCGTCTCCATGAAGCTGGGCTACGGTCCCGCACACCGTTAGGCCGTCTTCCGCTCACGCCCCAACATCGTGCAGCCCGCCTCCAGAGGTGTCGCGACAGGCGTGAATGGAGGGGCGAATGGAGACGTGTCGTCTTCAGCGATGAGAGTCGCTTCTGCCTTGGTGCCAATGATGGTCGTATGCGTGTTTGGCGCCGTGCAGGTGAGCGCCACAATCAGGACTGCATACGACCGAGGCACACAGGACCAACACCCGGCATCATGATGTGGGGAGCGATCTCCTACACTGGCCGTACACCACTGGTGATCGTCGAGGGGACACTGAGTAGTGCACGGTACATCCAAACCGTCATCGAACCCATCGTTCTACCATTCCTAGACCGGCAAGGGAACTTGCTGTTCCAACAGGACAATGCACGTCCGCATGTATCCCGTGCCACCCAACGTGCTCTAGAAGGTGTAAGTCAACTACCCTGGCCAGCAAGATCTCCGGATCTGTCCCCCATTGAGCATGTTTGGGACTGGATGAAGCGTCGTCTCACGCGGTCTGCACGTCCAGCACGAACGCTGGTCCAACTGAGGCGCCAGGTGGAAATGGCATGGCAAGCCGTTCCACAGGACTACATCCAGCATCTCTACGATCGTCTCCATGGGAGAATAGCAGCCTGCATTGCTGCGAAAGGTGGATATACACTGTACTAGTGCCGACATTGTGCATGCTCTGTTGCCTGTGTCTATGTGCCTGTGGTTCTGTCAGTGTGATCATGTGATGTATCTGACCCCAGGAATGTGTCAATAAAGTTTCCCCTTCCTGGGACAATGAATTCACGGTGTTCTTATTTCAGTTTCCAGGAGTGTATATTGTTAGAGAGACTGCAGTCTAATACACACTGCACCATGCAGCCACAGTTACAGTATGTATGGTTTTCTCCTAGACAGTGGTACTGTTCCTCATATGTCATGCCCAAGCACCCTCTCCTGCCATAGTAATGGGTAATGTTGTGTCCAATTCACTTCTCTTTCTGAGTCACCCTGTAGTGGATGTGATACAGTGTTACACAAAATGTTTCTGTATTCAAGTCACGAGCTTGTCGACATAGTGTTTATTTACAGAAAGGCAAATGTCAATGGGTGGCAGGCAGCAAGGTTGTATCAGGAGACCTATCCCTGCTGGCAACAACCACAGCATTCAATGTTTGCAACAGTGTTTTGCCATTTGTCTGAGACAGTTGGCCCACCAGTACAGGATAAGCCAGATGACCACCTGGAACATCCTCCATGGCTCTTGTTACTAGTCATCACTTACAGTGCATGCAGGCTTACTAGCAACAGACTTTCCACATTGGGAGCAGTTTTGCACTGATTTCTTCGCCAGGCAACCATGATTCCTGGATTTGTGTCATCCATCCTATTCACAAATGAAGCCACCTTCAGCTTTCATAACAATTGTCTGTGGGATAGTATTCAGAATCCTAATGGTATGGTGACATCACATGATCAGCATCAGTGCAGCTGGAATGTGTGGGCCTGGATAACTGACGACTGTATTTTGGGACTAGTCTTCTTTCTGCATTACCTAACAGGCAAGAACTATCTGTGTTTCTTGGGTGACTTTGCCTGCCCTCCTGGAAGAAGTGCCATTGATGATTTGAAGGGTTACGTGGCTGCTACATGATGGTACTCCAGCCCACTTTGCCACTAACGTCTGAACACATCTCGATAGTGGCTTGCCTGGTCAATGGATCGGAAGAGGGGGTCCAGATGCATGGCCTGCTAGTTCACTGGATCTCAACCCGTGCAATTTCTGATTATGGGACCATCTTAAAATTATCATGTATGCAGAGCCCATTCCAGATGTGGATACCATGGAGCACTGTATTCTTGCTGCTTTTGACACTGTTCAGATGCGGCCTAGCTGATATGAATGTGCGAGGCAGAACATGCTACGGCATGTACATGCATGCAATGAGGCACATACTGTAACTGTGGTTGCATGTTACAGTGCATACTAGATCACAGACTCTGTAACAATTTATGACTATGTAAATGGTCTCTAGCATAGAAACCATGAATTTTTTGGTTCTGTATGCTCTTGTCGATCAGTCCCTACAATTTGTATATGATGGCAAAATCACCCTGTATATTCTTCACTAGACAAATTATTATATTTAGTTACAATTGTTGTATTCCATATTTTCTCTAAGAAAAAGGAGCAAGATCATTTAACATTGTTTTTGTTTGATTAAGTTTATTGGACAGTGATTGAATATTCTCATGGAGCAATTAAAGTTGAGTACGGGGATTATATTAATTTTTGCTTGACCACTTAACTCACTTTTTGTACTAGTGTCTTTAGTAGAAAAAATATCCTGATTAGTCTTGTTGTTTGGCTTTTGCCTTGTTTGTACACTGGTTGCGGGACTCTGTAGTTCCTCTGTCAAGCTGTTTCTAATTCCCAGTGTATTACAGTTCTTTTTTCACCTGTCTATCCATTAGTGACTGCACTGTTGCTGTATGTATTGGTTTGAAATTCAGCTCAGTAGGTGTGCTGTTGTTTCTTCCCTTTTGCTTGTTTGTGCTCACATACTGATGCATAATTATGAACTTGCAGCAAGCTGCAGGTCAAAAATAGGTCTGAATTTTGTCTTAATATTGAAGTAAATGGTTGTAGCTCTGCCATATGTTGCATTGAGAAGTATCCATTTTTTGTTTCTTGATGGTGGCTAGTTTCGGATACATGTGTCCATCTTCAAACCATCCGTGCTGTAAGTATGAGAAATACAGGCAATGCCCATGTACAGAATCTGCCTCTGCAGTAATCAAAGTAGTATGTGGTCAACTTAACAGCAGCAAAGTATACCACATAAGATGGACATTAGAGAACACTGTATTTGGGTTTTCTATTTTTGCCATACACATGAAAGAGGCATGCCTATTGCAAATGTGAATCTGTTTACGTGGAGACAATGAGCTGTGTATTTTTCTTTCCAGCCATTCAGTGTTGAAATTTGGAGTGTTTCTTTGTACACACATTTATAGCAGTATTGATTTTTCTATCATGAAGTGATTCAGAACTTAATTTTTACATTCAGGTCTTGGGCATCTGATGTAAAAGGTGCTGGATGAATTATTCCATTGATTTTGTGGGCTAGTTCCAGTATGCATTCCAGAGAATCTGTTATGTTCCTATGCAATTCTTCCAGAGGTTTTGCTGTGTCATTCGAGCCATCAATTTCCTGAAAGGTTCTCAGTTGATTTGTCTGTGTTTGTAGTAACTTCCTTGATGGGTGCACCAGGTTTTATAATACTTTGCAGAGTGAAGTGGCTAGCTAATTTGTCCTGTAGCAATTTCCCACAGTTCCTTCATTGACTATCAGTTATGATTAGCATTTTGTCTCTTTGACTATTTGTTATCAATGCACTACACTATTGTTTTTCAAAGTCAACAAATGAATTAGTTCAAGATCAGCCCACATATTATGTAGCACTTCAAACCAGTTGTGTGTTGCACCTTGCTGGCCAATGTCTTTAATAGAAGTTATTTTAGGACTAACCACTCATGTGTTTTCACTTGTATCATAACTCAGATTTTTCACTAAAGCTTGTTCATAATGGCTTTGGGTTACATAATAAGTGCAAGTCTCCTTATAACTTTTGGGTAAGTCAGTTCACAGACTGGAGGAAGGCAGTACCTCCAGTAGCACCAAGTCTAGTAAACCACCGTTGCGTTCAAACGACTTTCATGTTAAGGACAGCTCTGCACAAACAGAGATGAGCAATCCTAAATTCAGAGTTCCATGTTCCTGAAAGATGCTCATGCTTCACTGTCAGTTATTAGCAGTGCACAGATTTTTAAGGGGGGATGTTGACGAAAACCACACACTACTTCAAAAATGCACCAAATACACAGTTTTGGAGATATGGCAATGAAATTTTGTACCATGCTTTACATGAAAGTAATACATTTACATATAAAATCCTTTGATTATGTATATTCAACTTTTTTAAATGAAATTTGAAGTTTTATTTTCAAAAACTAATGTATATGTTCCTTTTTCTCAGAAAGTATTCAAGAGATTTCTACAAAAATTTCTCTGTTTCCTCTCTTTATATGTTGTAAGCTTCTCTCATGATGTTTCTGGAACAGGTCAAATAGGAGAATTTTCAGAATTTTTGTAATTCTAATTCCACAAGTACAATTTTAAATTCATGCAAAATTCCAAGCACTTGGTCCCATATCTCAGCTTGCAATCAGAATTTCAAAATTTGCTCTTGAGACAATGTTTATTAGGTTTACAGAAATATGTGTACTAAATTTCATAATTCTAGCATTCATATAATCTGAGGAAAAGGTACATAAACTTTAAAAAACAAACTTTTCAGGAAACACAATTTAAAGTTCAACCTAACTTTTTTCCTTATGTCACTTCTTCAGAAGGCACTACATGTGTACTCTGGGTTGTCTTTCCCTTCAAGGCTTCTCTTCTGGTTTCTTGTTGTCTGTCTTCTTTCCTTTATCAGGTCTTCAACTGACTTTTCAGCTGCAGAGATGCACTGTGAATCTATTTTTCTTAGGATGTCTAGAGTAAAATTTCCTATCTTGAAGCTCATTCTTTCTAATACCTTCATCCTCCCAACATTCCCATCATTAAATACAATAACTGCATCATAAGTTGCAATTCTGACAACTGTAGCTGATGCAAATGTGTTTTTAGGGCATTGTTTCCATATGAGTGAATTTAGAGACCCATTTGGATTTTGGGTTTTGCCATGAACACACTTTTTGAGACGTACAGGATTGGCCAGAAACCTGTAAGTGGGCTTGACAAGATCCTGGATACAATTTGGAAGCCTCTCCTTGTGAATGTAGGGGTTGTTACCCCTCTGAGCTTGTACATATTTATACCAGCTAATGTGGCACAGACTATGAATAGGGTGTTCATCTGTTGACAACATGTGGGAATATGTAGCCCATACTGCACTTTTCATATCATTTACACTGGATAGGTTCTGTGTGATAGCTTTGCCATAATACACTTGAAGAGAGTCTATCATCTTCTTTGTGAGTCTGGTGTGTCCACCAATGCCCTTTCCATCTTCCAACTTTTTGCCCTTCATGTCACTGACAAGTTTCCTCAATCTTGAGCCCATTCTCTTCTGGATGTGACCTACGCATTCAAGTTTCTCAGTTGAAAGTTCTCCATAAGGTTTGCTCTCATTCACAGACTTGAATGCTCTGGAGTCACCATCCCCAAGATATTTCACATATCTGACACAATGTTCCTTGACAGATCTCTTAAAAATAATTTGCATACCAGCTCCTTCCATTCCACCACTAGAATCAGAAAATGTTTTCCTGCAGTTATGTCCTTTTATATCTTCTTCACATTCTGCACTGAGTGCACAGTTATGGCAGAATCTGCTCATAACTTGAACATTTAGTACCTCCCCTGTGTCAATACTTATGACACTTGACACACCATATAAAGACGTATGCCCTCTTTTCATGAATGTACCATCACGACACAACAAGATCTGTCCTTACATGACCAGAATCGTTCTCATCTAATGGGTCATTGTTTGCAATAGCTTCTACTGTAGCTGCTATCATACTGTCCTCACACATGTCAGAAATTATGTTTTCCAGTACACAGTTTATTTGTGTAAATTTCAGGCATGGTGCTGGCATATTCATTATTCCGCACAATAAATTTCCCCCTTCTCTCCCAACTCCAATGCACCTCAATCCATGGGTAAACCTCATTTTAGCTTCATAGTACCAGTTTTTACATTTAGAAGTTTTGAATTAGCTATCATCATCGCATTTTTTGCACACAATATGCAGATTGGCTGCCAAGCCTACTCCCTTACGATCATCTATAATCTGAATGTTATCACTACCACACGTCTTACAAACATAAGAAAATTTCACTGCTGCAGTCAATAATTCAAGGTCAATTAACCTAAATCCAGTGTACCGAGATTCATCAGTGTAGTATGCACCATTCACCTCACCAATTTTTCGCTTGGAGCTGCTAGGAGGTGAGTTCACATTTTCAGCAGGTGTTCTTACTTCGGACGTAGCCTCATTGCTGGTTTCTCATTGTTTCTCACATCTTCCATTCACTAACTTATTCAAATGCAGATTATTCAGTTTTTTGTTCACTGAGCCAGTATTGAAGTGCTGCTTCAAAACATGGGTGTGGCAGGGAGGCTGTGTTGCACTTTTAATTAATTTTCAGGCACTTCGGATCTGATTTCAACACTGAAACTTTGGGAACTTATTGTCCATGAGTTGTACTAACAAATAAAAAATAAATCTAAAATTGACATTTTTGGTCAATTTCATCAACATCCCTCCTTAATATCCTCCTTGGCAAAATAAACATGCTAACTTTGTTTACTATATTGCCCACAAGGATTTACCTAACAAAATAGGAAGATAAATATATGCAAAATATATAAGCATTTTTTCTCACAGACAAGAAAATATTGTTTTTTGAGATCATGGGGAATATTGTAACAGAGATTAATGAGTTTTACCAGGAACATTAAATATCTATGCAATACTACGTCTTAACTACAATTCATTTTTCTGGAATAAATGTATGTGCACAAAATAATTAAAGATAGTGTTCATAAATAGCATATCTTAACAGGCACTGCAAATGTTCCATTTATGGATATCAATGAATTCTTGTGCTTTAAGATGTTATGACTTATTAACTTCACAATTAATTTTATATTTCAGGTTGTTATTGAAAATTCGCATATCAAAGATATTCGACTACATGCATTTAATGTTGAAGCTGAAACATTCATAATGGTAAATAATTCAGGATTCAGATCAGTAATGCCTGGAGGATTCATCATTTCTGCACATCACATTGAAATAAGTAGAAATAGATTTGGTTATTTAATGACTAGGTCATTAGAAAACATAAGATCAAATTTATTGTCGCATTCTACCAACCCCATCTACATTTTTAAGCAGAATTACATTGAATCTGCAGATGTAGGATCTCTTCACTGTAATGTTTCTTCCTTTACTGAACATAATGGTATAATATACATATCAGATAATAAATTTGTCTGTTCATGTATTCATTTAAGTTGGATCACACAAATTGCAGATTCAGAACCAGAACTTGCTCAGTTTTACAAAACACTATTGGAAAATGATAAAAATAATACTTGCTCTATAGGTCTGTGCAGTTTCCCCCTCAGTTCACTGCGAAAAATGATAAACACAGAATATCAGTGTGTTGCAAACATTACTTATGATGAAATATGTAATCTTTATGCCATTTTTTCTATTTCTAGAAGCTCTTCCCAACAGGCCAACTATCTTGCTGTTTTACTATTGGTTATAGCAGAAATAATAGTCACATCACAATAAACTTGTATGCATTATTCTGACTGTTCTTGTTGTAAATTTTAAAAGTGGAAATGAAAAGTAGCATATAATTTCTCGGTCAGAATATACTTGATATATAAATGAAGAATGTACATAATGCTTTCCATGTCAATCAAACGTAAAACTATCCAGAAGCTAAAAGGTAACCAAGAGACATTCCATAAATTTGACAAAAAGATGTAACTGCAACAAAAGTAAAACATATTAATGAGTACTGGCACTGCAGGATGTAAATGCCTGAATTTCAATGTCCTGCTACTGATGTACTTGGAAAAGTTAGTTTTAATTTGATAGGAAAATTGTGACCTTCAGGGCTGTGAATGTATTAAACTGAAGTTCACAAGGGAAGTTTGTTGACCAGACTGAATAGCAAACTTGTGAAGTAGAGGACATGAGTTTAGCTATTCAACCACATCTCGATTCACTGACTTTCAGACATCATATAATCTACAAAAAGATCTGCTCTCTCTCTCTCTCTCTCTCTCTCTCTCTCTCTCTCTCTCTCTGTGCAAGATGCTTTGTGTTTTTTTGTTAGAATGACATATTGTTATCAGTTTTCAAGAAAGCCCTTGAAGATCTTGTTGTAACTATCATAGACAGATTTTTATTCAACACAAGAATATGAATAGAGAAGTACACATTTGGAACTCAAAGCTGCGAAGTTACAATACTGAGAATTGTGTGACATTGCATGACTTGAGGAAACTCCAGAGAGACAGCAGAATCCACTGACAGCACACATAGGATCTTATATAACACAGTCTACAGCAAGTGCCCAATTACAGTCAATGTCACAATGGATGGATTCTGCTGGTGGCACAGTAATACTAATGTAAGGCAGTACCACAGATGCAATAAAGTTGAATGACTATGCTGCAGCCTTTATGCAATGGGGACATGGCCCATACAAGTTAGCATGAACTAATAAACTGGCAGTTCCGATATGTATTCTGTGGTGGAACCTTAGGTGGTGTGCTTCTTTGAGCAACCCAAGTGTGCTACTGAGACAGATATCCATAGATGAAATAGCTACATATGGTTGAAAGTGCCAGTCCTCTGAAGCAGTGAAGGAAGGATGACTGGAGCTCATATACCATCTTCAGGGTCCACTGTGAAGTTTTGTGACAGTGCTCACTGCAGAAGATATGTCTCATTGTCTGGCAGCACCATACAACCTGTTCAGCTAGGGTTGGAACTGAGGGCATTCGAATCAATGCTGGCCAGCCATGGTATATAATTGGTGCCCAGCAGCATATTCATTTTAGCAAAAATTCTCCACAGTCACAGCCAAGTCATACACAGTGGCAGAGGGGTGATCCAAAGGTCATTATTTAATGAGCCCACTGTTATGAAGTTCTGAGTTGCCCATGGGCATAATGACTTTACCCAAGGCACTGTGTACCACCAGAAGTGAAACAGTTGCTGCAGATGTACTTGCTGGACATGACAGCAGTGATGGTGGAAGTGGCTACACAGATGTAGCTGGTTGATTTGAAGTCAAAAAGTACCATGATTGGTGGCTATTGTTTACAAGGATGTGAGGTCACCATACACACATTCACTATGCTGTCAATTATACTAGGCACTTACCAAAATAACCACATCCAAATAAGAGCACCTTTATGGAAATGAGGGGATCATTTTGAACACGTATGGGAAGCAGGCAGCTGAAGAAGTGAGAATAGTCCAGAATTATCTAGTGTGGAATAATTCTACAGGGATTTTGCCATTCATACATGAAGGCTCATATCAAAGCATTATGCTCCTGAATGTATGTGTAGTTTTGCGTGGTAAAAAATCAGTAGTCGGCATTAAGTAATAATTTGCTTTTATCAAACGTGTCAGTATATCAGTTTGTTTCCAAAGAGAAATAATTTGTTCGGGTATAAATTCAAAAGATCTTTAAAAGAATAGTGGGCGGGGGGGGGGGGGGGGGGGGGGGGGGGGGGGGGGCGGCAGCACAGCTTCCGTCTCTTTTCAACAGTATGTTCCCTCAAAAACTGCATAACATTTTACAGTGCTGTTTAGTGCATTACCATGAAAACCAGAAATGTTAAACAGCTGCATTACAGCAACCTGGATTAATGTCAGAGTTTTAAATTGTTTACTCAAATAAACTGATATTAGTTTTTTAACTTTTAAATATTTCTAATCACTCATCACTTTTCAGGTAATTTAATGTAATATTTTTCACTGGTATATAATTTATATCAACTTTCTTTTCAGTAATACTCAAAATATTCAGTCTTAAATCTCCATTCATCATATATAGCCTGAAATTAATATATTGTCTAAATTGCTATCGTATTTAGATTTCAATTTTGATGTGGTTTATCAGTGATTTATGAATTCTGTTTCAAATATACAAGGTTAATAATTTCAGGTAAATGTCACAAATAAAAATTCATCAAACAACTCCTTATTGGTTTTCAAAACTTCCATTATAAAAATATGTTACATTTATTAACAAGCATGCGAAAGCAAATGAGACTGAAAATGAACCAATACAAGATTACTTTAACACTGATATCTTCTTGTCTTTTCTTTTTTTCCAATTACAATAATCATCAGCAGTATTCCTAACACAGCAGAACACATCTTCTGTGAGGAGTGGCTGTTGGGTAAGAAATAACTCAGTTAGCATCTCTAAATCTGCAGACCACACTAGACGATCCGTCAGCTTTTACCATGGTTCCACATTGAACACATAACAAATAAAAAACACAAACATCCAGTAGTATTTAGACAATGACACTTATTAATCCAACAAAATTAATTGCCATGCATTGAAATAAGTAGCATGACGCACTTAACCATGTACAGTGATGGCAGTGTGCTCTGTAGTGGTACAGCTCCAAATGTTGAAACACAACACACATACTCGTAAAGTCCAGTTAATGCCTGTCTTATAATTTCCCTAGCTACATTTGTCATGTGACATTCAAATATGCATGTTAGATTTTCCACTTTCCCCTTACTCTAGGAGTAGATTAAGAAGGAAATCAATTATGGATGATATTATTGGTGGTAAAAAATTGAAATTTATTCCTAGATGAACTGTGGGCCATTATCAGAGATGACAGTATGTGGAAACATTATTCCAAAGAATTTGGTAAGTGCCTTCAATATCTCCTGTTATGTTTGTGCATTTATAAACAATGCTCAGGCAATTAGAAAGAGAAGGGACTTTAATCAACTGCATCAACTTTAAGAATGGATTCAAAAATTATATGAATTGGCTGCCACAGATGCATGCGATTGGCCATAATGCGAAAGAGGCAATCAATGATATATCACTTTTGCTATGTTCTGTGACAGTCAGTATCTTACTGTTATCGGTGTCATAGTTTGCCTCTGAGTTTCAGTTGTGTACTACTATTTTCATAGCCATTGTGCTCAATAAACATCTGCCTACTTCGGATAGAACAATCTTTTCATGTCACGTCTTGTCACATTCTACATTTCATTAACAAGTATGTGAATGAGTCTAATTCCTGTTATATTTTTTGTATCTACACTGCTATCATGTTAATAAGAAAGAATGACATTCTTCTATATTGCATCATTTTCCTTCCCTTTTTTCATTCTGTCTGTTTTTTTTCCCTCAGTCAGCACCTCACTGGTGATAATTCTTTGATCAAAGATGTTGTTTCAAGCACTTATAATAACTGTCTCTGACTACTTTACATAACTGGTACTTTTGGGGATGTGTTAAATTCATTGTATTTCAAACTTCCTGTGTACCTCTTAGAGAGTAGTCACAGACTACATACACTTAATAAGAACTTTAAGAAACACCTTCCTTCTCTTTCTCGCATTTTAACATTATGTGAAGTGATGGATGATGATCAACCATTTTGAAATTTTACTATGTTTTCACAAAACATGATCATTTGCAAATAAGTATCTTACTGTTATATTTTATAATATGCAGTTACATTTGTATTAAGTGCTTCAAATAAAGGAGCAGGTCATTATGTTAGTTTGTCGCATTGAACATTCACTGTGTTTTTAACAATGTAGTCATTGGTTTAGTCTCTGTGGCCAATGGTAACCTTATAACCCTTACGATTTTAATAGTCATGGGCAGAATTATTGACTATTTTCACAGACTACATACACTATTATATACTTTGCCTCGGTTAATAATTCATTTAGAGATTATTTCACCATTTTACAATAAAACAATTGCTACTGCAGTCTCAGGAAGGGAAGTGAACTGTGCCCAGGAAAATGTACCAAACAAGGTGGAATAGGGGTAAGATACTGAACTTGCACTAGTGCAGTTCAAATCCTTGTTTAGTTAACCAGATTCAGGTTTTCCACAGTTTCCGTGAACTGCTTAAGGCAAAGCATGATCAATTTCTTTCCCCCTTTTTTTATGATCCAAACTTGTGCTTTGTCTTAATGATGTCACTGTTAAACCTTAATCTTCCTTTTCTATCGTTATCTACAAAAAGTATTGTTTTCTTCAGTGTGTGCTTCTGAGTGTTCTGCTAAGTTATTCTTTCCATTTTATGCACACCATTAATCAATCAAGCGAAAAAGCCTGAAAAATCATATTAAAGTTATACCAAAGTCATTAAAGTTAGTTTTCATGCATGCTATTGTCTTTGATGGTATTAATTGTGTGACAATAGTCTTAGAAGAATATTCGTGTTTTGTCTCTTGCTATTTTTAACATTACCATTCTCAAACACTGTCCAATTTGATATCCTAGTCCATAGCACAAATACGGTAACATTTTCTTCAAAAGATCTCATTACTTAATTTTCCTGTTATGCTTTTGTTCCTTGCATACATAAGAATGATAATGTGCAACCAAACTTGGAATAATTCCATGAGAAACCAAGTATTTCACTTATATTTTCAGCAGAAACAAACAGCATTTATAGATTGAACAGTGTGTCATGCACCAGGCAGACATGGATGTCAATTGCACATGTAGTCAATTTGATATTGTAAAAAATTAAAATTTATGAAAGCCAGTTTCTCAACTTGGGTACTCTCTATCAGCTATTTTCTGTTTTGCTCATGTAGCAAAGAACTGTTGATCCTAATATTAACATTAAAAACATATTTTTTACTGCATGTAATTTCCAATGTGTTTCACAGTTCCTCATATGAAATGTCAGATACAGTTTTTAGAACCAATGAACTGATTTCAATACTAATTTAATCTTTATTGTTAAATGATTTCTACTTAATGTAATATTTCAGAATTAAAACTTGAACTGGAAATTGTGTTATATTTTTCTGTGTGTTCAGAATAAAGAAATCTGAACTGCAGATATGATGGCAGCTATTAAGATAACTTGTGCAAAGACCAACAGACCTGTAATCTAATTCAGCCAGTTTTTTGTTTTATATTTCATTGTATTGGTGCATGATAACAGTATAAAATTCTTATGAATGTAACAGATGAAATAAAGATGTGCAAAATATGAAAATGAAGGACTTTCTTTGCAAATCTTAATCTTGAAATTCCTACAAAGTTAAACTCTCGCAGCAAACACAGTACTAGCTCTGGTATTGTCATGATGCATTTCCTCCCTGATGGTAAGTTTTAGAATATCACTTTTAATACAGATTGATGAAACAAAGGTGTATGAATTCACAATCACCAGTACAGAGAACCTGGCCTAATGAATCAGATATAATTTTTTGTGTTGCTGAAATGTAAATGATGTGAAAATAATGTCAACATAAAAGCAAACCCTGTAAAATATGTAATTAGAAGAATTCAAAATGTAGTTCTTCAGGCTGTCCTGATGGTCCGCTTACATCTTGAGGTGTCGTGTCTTCTGCTGGATATAAGTGCCATCAACACACAGTGTTTCAACAACTTGACTCATGGTCTACATCATGTGGTACCTATGACTGTTAGTCAAGTGGACTGGGTCCAGTGTTTATACCTGCTGCCTCCCCTCTTCATAGTCAGCCCTCGGTGCTCTGTCTGCAATTCATTCCCCATGTCCTTATTCTCAGCACTTCTTTTGGAGTTCTTCTGCTGCAACCATTTCACTTTTGGCAACTTCAGTGCATGATCCCAGATATTGCTGAGCTACTACCCAGTGTCATCTTCATGAGGTTTTCCACCAACTTTATCTCTACTGACTTTACTGTTAACACTGTCCCAGTATCTGGCGTCTGTGCCAGAAGCCTCATTTATTTTTTATTGATCAAGGTCCACAGTCCTAGTTGTCTGGCCAATGTAAGACTTTGATGTTATGCTTCTTGAGAATACTGTTGGTCTTGGCAGAAATACTATTTACGTCTGAATCCAAGACAAGGATTTTACCAAATTTTTTTGCCCGGAAGTAGGCAGTCATCCTACATTCACAGCATATGATGCAGAGTTTTCCTTTTCCTTATCAAACAGAACCTTAAGCTTCCATTATGCTGTCCCTCTACTTTCTGCCACACCTGCCACGTTAACCTTGAACATACTTATGTGCTTGGAGCGTTGTTATATAACAGCAGGAAGTGTCTCTCACAGCAATTTTTTAATTAGATGTTGTTTGACATTGGAGATTCCACTTCTAAACTGTCTAGTACAATGTTTAATGGGTCATTGTGTGGAACAATGTGGTCCAACATCAAATTTTTTATATAAATGTGCAGTGTCTTGATGGGTAATGAATCGACCATCTTCAATGCAGATGCTCAATAATGTTCAACCTGCTGCAGAAATCTCAAAGTAGTGAGCATGGAGGGACGGCAGATAGGTGGCACTGGGTGGATTAGCCAGGAGGCATGTGAATATAGTCCACCCAAGTGCAATAAGCATTGCATCTGTATGGTGCAGTGGTTAACGTAACTGCCTAGTAAGCAGGAGATGGCGAGTTTGAATCCCGGTCTGGCACACATTTGCCACTCATTCCCACTGATTCCACATAAAGTCCTGATGCAGCTGACATCAATAGTTCCTTCCCTTCACTTTCCCTTTCCCCACTTCTACCCTCAATTTACATGATCAAATTTTTTAACAGGATGCATACATTACTATGGAGCAAATTTCAAACCCTCGGTTGTTCAGCATACAAAAGCAACAAACAATTGGGCAGTTTTGAGGAAATGTGGAGAAACAGAAGCCAACGTTGAGAGATGGTAAAAGGACAAACAATGTCTGAAAAATGTGAAGTTGACCTGGAAAGCTTTCAGTGGCCCACAGAGTGGATATCTGAAAAGTATTGAAATCTAAGTGGTGGCATTTGCGCATGAGAAACATAAAGAAGAAATGGCAGTTTCCTGGGACGTCATACAAAATAAAGCATGTGAATAGGCACAGGAACACAGTATCCAATTTAAAGCCAGCTCTGAGTGATGTACAAGGATGATGTGATGCAATGGGCTTGTGCTGCAACATCAAACAACCCTTGCTCAGTGTCATCCAGCATTGCATGTGAATGGTTGAGTATCAGTGATATATTATAAGACTAAGAAAAGAACGCTGGTTGGTTGGTTTAAAAGGGGGGGGGGGGGGGGGAACAAACCACAAGGTCATCGGTCCCTTGTTCCAAAGGAAACAATGCCACAAGGGTGAGAATAAGGCAATGAGACTTACAACTCAAAACAGAATGAAAGGAAAAACCACAACAACAACTGAAGGACAACAAACACTTAAATGGACAAAAGGGGACAAGAAAACCACAAAGACGCGAGAAACAGATACAAGAGGTTACAACAATAAAGCAGGTTACCATGGCTGGCTGACCATGAGGATAAAAAAGAAAAGCCAGCCACTCTGCAACATACACTCCTGGAAATTGAAATAAGAACACCGTGAATTCATTGTCCCAGGAAGGGGAAACTTTATTGACACATTCCTGGGGTCAGATACATCACATGATCTCACTGACAGAACCACAGGCACATAGACACAGGCAACAGAGCATGCACAATGTCGGCACTAGTACAGTGTATATCCACCTTTCGCAGCAATGCAAGCTGCTATTCTCCCATGGAGACGATCGTAGAGATGCTGGATGTAGTCCTGTGGAACAGCTTGCCATGCCATTTCCACCTGGCACCTCAGTTGGACCAGCGTTCGTGCTGGACGTGCAGACCGCGTGAGACGACGCTTCATCCAGTCCCAAACATGCTCAATGGGGGACAGATCCGGAGATCTTGCTGGCCAGGGTAGTTGACTTACACCTTCTAGAGCACGTTGGGTGGCACGGGATACATGCGGACGTGCATTGTCCTGTTGGAACAGCAAGTTCCCTTGCCGGTCTAGGAATGGTAGAACGATGGGTTCGATGACGGTTTGGATGTACCATGCACTATTCAATGTCCCCTCGATGATCACCAGTGGTGTACGGCCAGTGTAGGAGATCGCTCCCCACACCATGATGCCGGGTGTTGGCCCTGTGTGCCTCGGTCGTATGCAGTCCTGATTGTGGCGCTCACCTGCACGGCGCCAAACACGCATACGACCATCATTGGCACCAAGGCAGAAGCGACTCTCATCGCTGAAGACGACACGTCTCCATTCGTCCCTCCATTCACGCCTGTCGCGACACCACTGGAGGCGGGCTGCACGATGTTGGGGCGTGAGCGGACGACGGCCTAACGGTGTGCGGGACCGTAGCCCAGCTTCATGGAGACGGTTGCGAATGGTCCTCGCCGATACCCCAGGAGCAACAGTGTCCCTAATTTGCTGGGAAGTGGCGGTGCGGTCCCCTACGGCACTGCGTAGGATCCTACGGTCTTGGCGTGCATCCGTGCGTCGCTGCGGTCCGGTCCCAGGTCGACGGGCACGTGCACCTTCCGCCGACCACTGGCGACAACATCGATGTACTGTGGAGACCTCACGCCCCACGTGTTGAGCAATCCGGCGGTACGTCCACCCGGCCTCCCGCATGCCCACTATACGCCCTCGCTCAAAGTCCGTCAACTGCACATACGGTTCACGTCCACGCTGTCGCGGCATGCTACCAGTGTTAAAGACTGCGATGGAGCTCCGTATGCCACGGCAAACTGGCTGACACTGACGGCGGCGGTGCACAAATGCTGCGCAGCTAGCGCCATTCGACGGCCAACACCGCGGTTCCTGGTGTGTCCGCTGTGCCGTGCGTGTGATCATTGCTTGTACAGCCCTCTCGCAGTGTCCGGAGCAAGTATGGTGGGTCTGACACACCGGTGTCAATGTGTTCTTTTTTCCATTTCCACGAGTGTATTAAAACCTCCACCCTGAAAGCACTAGGGTGTTGAGGCATTGCTGCCCAACACCAAAGGTAGGATGCTGGAATAATTTTGAAGTCCACCACAGAGCGGCTAAAAGTGGGCAGTCCAGCGAGAATTGGACAACCATCATTCGTGAGCCACAGCAGTACCGAGGTGGGTCCTCGTGGCAGAGGAGGCAACCATGTGTCAGTCACATATGGCCAATGCGGAGCCAACAGAGAACCACAGCGTCCCTGTGAGAAGTGCACATGGAGGTCTTCCACACATTCGTAGTTTCCATAATAGCACACATCTTGTTGTGCATGCTGAGGTTATGCCATTCCGTCTCCCAAAGCCGCAAAACCTTGCAGCATAATAATGAACACAGGTCAGTTTCAGAGAATCCAGTCTGCATAAGGGGTTTCCGCATAGCCTGTTTGGCCAGCCTGTCAGCAAGTTCGTTGCCCCTGGGGTTGATAGCTTGTAGGCTGGTCAAGGAGTCAGCACACAGGAGAAATTACTCACCTGGGCATGAGTGGATGTGCTCAAGAGCACAAGATATGATTGCCAGCTCTGCAGTGAAAACCCTGCAGTCATCTGGTAAGGAGTGCTGTTCTATATGTCCTCCATGAACATAGGCAAAACCAACATGACCATCAGCCATCGAGTCATTGGTGTAAACCACTTAGCCCTGGTACATGTCAAGAATCGAGAGGAAGTGACAGCGGAGAGTCGCAGGGTTAACTGTGTCCTTAGGACCATGTGAAAGGTCCAGGCGAAGCTGCGGCCTAGGTGTATACCAAGGAGGTGTTTGTGAATGAACCTCAAGTATAGGTGGTAAAGGCAAGGACTTTAGTTTGGAAAGTAGGGATCGGACACAAACTGCAATTGGTAAGCACTGACCTGGGCCGCCGATGACGGAGATGAACCACCGTGGGTGGGAAAAGGAGACAGTAATTCGGATGCGCAGGAGAACTACAAACATGTGCAATGTAACTGGAGAGCAGCTGCGCATGCCTAAGGCGCAATGGAGGGATTCCAGTCTCCACCAGTGTGCTGGTCACCGGACTCATCTTAAAAGCTCCTGTTGCACTGTGTTAAGTGAATGTAACACTGAGGGTGCTACCGAACCATAAACCAGACACTCGTAATCAAGGCAGGGTTGAACAAGGGCTCTGTAGAGCTGCAGCAACGTAGAGTTGAAGATGAAGAGAAGATGTCGCTTGTAGTCAGATGAGAGATGTTTAATCATCTGACTGTGGATCCGATCTGGCCCAGGAGCTGTGTCGGGGCAATGTGCAAGGGCACTGAGGAGCTCCTACTCTGTAAATGGGGCGTTATAGGGTTCCCTAAAGGCTGAGGATTAGTTCTCCGATGCAGAGGCTCGAGCATAGTGCTCAGCAAAGTGCTCACCAATTGTGTTTGCATCAGTAGATAACATGCCATTGATGGTAATGCTAGGGACACCTGTTGGGGTCTAGTACCCAAAAAGACATCTGATCTTTGTCCAGACATAAGGCACCCAATGGTTGAGATGTTTCTCTCCCAACACTCCTTACGTCTTTTGTTAAGCTGTTGAATGCGGGTATGGAGCCTTTTAAAGACTATGAGGCGCTCTAGGGCAGGGTGCCGCTTATGACACTGTAGAGCTCGCTGATGCTCCTTAATTGCCTCAGCGACTTCCGGCGACCACCAAGGGACCGCCTTTCACAAGGTGGCACCCTAAAGAGCGAGGAATCGCATTTTCTGCCGCAGTAACTATTGTTGTAGTCACCTGCTCAACCATCACATCAACGTTACCATCTGGAGGAAGAGTCAATGGTGACCACAGTGGTGAAAGTTTCCCCTTGTTTAAAGCCCATCTGGACAGGCGTCAATGTGCCTGAAGCTGGGGCAGTGACAGGAAGATGGGGAAGTGCTCACTACCGCACAGGTCGTCATGTGCTCTCCAGTGGATAGATGGAACAAGTCCTGGGCTGCAAATAGATAAATCAATGGCCGAGTAACTTCCACGAGCAACACTGAAATGTGTGACGGCCCCAGTATTTAAGAGGCAGAGGTCAAACAGAGACAGTAAACTTTTGACATCTCTGCCTCGGCCAGTAAGCACGGTGCCACCGCACAAGCGGTTATGGGCGTTAAAAAATCTCCCAAAAGTAGGAAATGTTTAGGGAGTTGATCAATCAGTGCAGCTAACACATTCATGGGTGCTGCACCAACTGGAGGAAAATATACATTGCAGACAGCCACAGCTTCAAGAGGGGGTTTGAAGGGGCAGTGTCATTACAGACTTGAGTTTACGACATAAACGCAAACTCCACTTGACACTTGATTATAGTCGCTACGGTTCCTGTAATATACCTTATAGCTGCGGAGGGTAGAGGTCCGCATTTCCGGGAACTGGGTTTCCTGGAGGGCAATGCAGAAAGCGGGTGTAAAGCTTAACAGTTGCCAGGCAGTGGAAAAACCTGCCGCAATTCCACTGGAGGATGACATCATCATGAGACTGAGAAGGCATGGAACATTCAATGAGGCAGTTTACGTTTCAGGGTCACCCACTGCCACCGACTTATTGCCTGAGCAGTCTATATTCTTTGTGTCTGAGGGTCCGGCGAGATTTACGTCCTAAGCAGATGCCAGAATCTCTACCTTATCCCCAGACATAGAGCTCTTAGGTAGCAGTGGTGTGGGTGCCACCACAATTTCCTTGGTCTTAGGGGTCTTCTTTTTGGACTTTTCTTGCTGCTCCTTGGGTTTCTCTGGCTGGGAGAGCTTCACTGATTCAGTCTCTGGGACTGAGGGTGATCGTGAAGCCCTACGACCAGCTGCTTTTTGGCACTTCAGCCACTGGTGGCTGTCATCTTTCCATTAGCGGAAACCTGGGAAGGGAGTGACCCAAGGGACCCCTTCCTGGAGAGAGGAGCCAAAGAAGACTTATGCTTCTCCATCTGAGAAGTGGGGACTGGTGTCCCTGATGGTTCGAGGGGCAATGCTCCCAAGGTAAGTGGGCGGCAGCAACAGGAGGGGAAGTGCCCCCCACCATCAAGGGAACAGATGTAGCCTCCTGGGTCTGAGAGCCGACTGGAATTCATGGAACTGATGGGGCTACAACTGTTCTCATAGTGGCGGCATATGAGGTGGTCATAGCCACAGGATGTAGGCACTCATATTTTCTCTTAGCCTCAGTGTAGGTCAGGCGGTCCAGGGTCTTGTATTCCATGATTTTCCTTTCTTTCTGTAAAATCCTGCAGTCTGTTGAGCAAGGTGAATGATGCTCTCTGCTTTGACACAGATGGGAGGCGGTGCGCATGGATTATTCGGGTGTGATGAACATCCACAATCTCGACATGTGACACTGGAATCACAGAGGGAAGATATATGGCCGAACTTCCAGCACTTAAAGCACCGCATCAGGGGGGGGGGGATATATGGCTTGGCATCACAGTAGTAGACTATCACCTTGACCGTGTTGGTGGCAACCTCACTATCCCTCAAACCCCAATGGACGCACTGGATGAAATGAATACCTCACCGCTCTAAACTGGTGCGCAGCTCATCGTCAGACTGCAAAAGGAGGTCACTGTGGAAGATAATACCCTGGACCTTATTTAAGTTCTTACGTGGCGTGATGGTAACAGAAACATCCCCCAACTCGTTACAAGCAAGTAAAGTCCGTGACTGGGCAGAGAATGCTGTTTTTATCGAGACTGACCCAGATCGCATTTTGCGCAAGCCCTCCACCTCCCAAAACTTGTCCTCTAAATGATCTACAAAAAACTGTGGCTTCATCGAAACAAAGGAGTCCCCATCTGTTCTCGTACATAAGAGGCACCAGGCTGAATAAGGTTTGCTGCCATTCTTAGCCTAGCATTCCTCCCTTGGTGTGGCCAGAGGGGGGAATGATTTTGGGTCATATTTCTTATATATGAAGATAGTATCTGTTCCCGAAAGCACGGATATCATTGATGACCGTGCAGCTTCTCTAGAATGAAATGATAATTAAATCAACACCCTAGATGCAAACAGGCGTCGATATACATTTGATATACATCATTGGGGACATGTTGAAAATGTGTGCCCCGACCGGGACTTAAACTCGGGTTCTCCTGTTTACATGGCAGACGCTCTATCCATCTGAGCCACCGAGGGCACGAAGGATAGTGCACCTGCAGGGTCTTATTCCCAGCACACTCCCCGTGAGACCCACATTCCCAACATGTCCACACAGCTACATTCGTAGTGCACCTAACAGATGTTTACCCATCACACTCATTACTCGTGACAGATTAACCTACCAAGTCCCGTACATGTTGGGGCATAGTGTGTGCATTCACACACAAGAAGGTCAATGGCCGGGTAGCCATATTTTAACTATATATATATATGAAGGTAGTATCTGTTCCCGAAAGAACAGATACCATTGATGACCGTGCAGCTTCTCTAGAATGAAATGATAATTAAATCAACACCCTAGCTGCAAACAGGTGTTGATATACATCATTGGGGACATGTTGAAAATGTGTGCCCCGACCGGGACTCGAACCTGGGATCTCCTGCTTACATGGCACACACTCTATCCATCTGAGCCACCAAGGGCACAGAGGATAGTGCACCTGCAGGGACTTATCCCTTGCATGCTCCCTGTGAGACCCACATTTCCAACATGTCCACACAACTACATTCGAAGTGCACCTAATAGATGTTTGTCCATCACACTCATTACTCCTGGCAGATTAATCTACCAAGTCCTGTACGAGTTGGGGCATAGTGTGTGCGTTCACACACAAGAAGGTCAATGGCTGGGTAGCCATATTTTAACTATGTATTAGGCGCACTATGAATGTAGTGGTGTGGACACGTTGGGAATGTGGGTCTCACGGGGAGCGTGCAAGGGATAAGTCACAGCAGGCACACTATCTTCTGTGCCCTCGGTGGCTCAGATGGATAAGTGTCTGCCATGTAAGCAGGAGATCCCAGGTTCGAGTCCCAGTTGGGGCACACATTTTCAACATGTCTCCAATGATTTATATCAACACCTGTTTGCATCTAGGGTGTCGATTTAACTATCATTTCATATTTCTTAGCATTGAAGCTAGACTTTGTCCGCTTAGAGACTGCTGGCGGTGGAGCACCAGCAAGAGACGACGTTCTACGCTTCATGTGATGTCATCCACCTTGATGCCGCCTACTCTGACCAAGGGCCCTTCCCACAGATGCCACCCAGCCTCAGCAAGGGTCACCTGGCAGGATGGCCATTGCTGGGAGTCCCGATGCCCCAGGGAGATGGGCATCTACTCCTCTACTCCATGACATACGTGGGGAGTTAACAGCACAGGCATCAGCAGAACAGTCCCTGTGTTGTCAGGGGGCTACAACCAACAGGGTACATGGCGGCCCCACCACAACGGACTGGCTACCATGCTGGATATGAAGTGCTAAGAAGTCTATGGACATCGTCAGCGCAGAAAATGACAATGCATATTACATGGTGGAAAACGCATCCAGGAAGGTGTCCTCGCCCAGGAGATGGAGAATGAGCGGGACTGTAATGTGACGACGAGAAAGTGGGTTGAAGGTCTCTATGCATGAAGGACATGATGCACCATGTAAGGCACCCTTCCCCAATTGGCTCGTTCTTTGGGAAAATTTAGAAAGGTGGAAGTCAAACCCGACAGGGGACCATCACATAAAGGCCGAAACGTGAGAGACTCCTTTTAGTCGCCTCTTACGACAGGCAAGAATACCTTGGGCCTATTCTAACCCCTGGACTCACAAGCGGGAAAGGAATGTGCTTACCTTTTAGGGCAAGTCAGAAAGACTAACAAGGCTCCTGATAATTCGACGTGCCATCCAGTACAGCAGTTGAAGTGAAAAGCACCAAAAGTGTATTGGTTCACACTACAACAATGAGAAATCACTAAACACCATGGTGATGTGTGCGCTTGCCGATGGGACCCAACGTCATCCTCAATCATAAAACGATGCCAAAGGAAAATCTGCTGCTTGGTGTCATATTTCATTGCAAGAGAAAACAATGGATGACCGATGAGTTGGTTATAGATTGGCTGAATACAGTCTGGAGCAGGAGGCCAGGTGCTCTTCTAAAGAACCATGAGATGTTGATCCTTGATGCTTTCAAGAGGCATGTGACACCAGCAGTAAAAACATATATCCTAAAATTAAACACAGATCTTCTTGTCATTCCAGGAAGTATGACTTTGTAACTACATGTATTAGGCGTTGTGGTGAATAAGCCATTTAAAGACCATCTGAAACACTTGTACAGCAGTTGCTCACTTTGAGGTGGTCAAGCCCTGACTCTTACTGGGAGGCTCATAAGGCCGTCAGTACCTTTAATTGCAGAACAGATCCAGACTGCTTGGACACACATGCCCAGTGCATCAGTTGCAAATGGCTTTAAGCAGTGTTGTGTAACACAGGGATTAGATGGGAGTGAAGACGCTCTACTATGGGAAGAAATGCAAGCCAACCATGATTGTGGACCATTCCAATGAGGATGGCTAAGTGGCATCTGTATCTGATTTTATTTTCTATTTGCTGTTACTTTTATTGTCTCCTTCAGTTGTCTATAATAATAAGGTAGCACTTTGTAAGTTGTCAAAATAAACATAGTATGTGTATACATATTTTTCTGTAATCCCTTGTTGAACATTGGGCAGTCATCTTGGATTCAGAGATATATGGTAGATCATGCATAGAGCAGGCAAGCCACAGTCTGAGCTTCATCTTGGCCTTCTCTGTGATGTGGCAGAAGGCCTGGTTGAAAGACCTTCTCACTGTTTAACCATGTACCTATTTTTCGATACAGTGACGAAATAGTCTATCTGCTCTTCTTTTGACCAGCAAACTGAAAATGGCAGCTGACCATCAGTCTCCAGTTCCACTGCGAACTTTATACTTGAGTAGTGTGAGTTAAGATGTTCCAAAAACTCAGTGGGCTGATCATGGAGGCATCATCCACATACCTGAAGTAACACACAAATTTCTGTCTAGCCACCTCTAATGCTTCCTTCTGAAATTTCTACACAAGGAGATTGGCAACCACTGGAGATAGAGGCTTATCTCCTTGTAATATTGGTCACTATACAAAAATATATTAAAGCGAGTACACACCTAAGCAGGTCCACCAGAGCATAGTCAGATTTTTCTGCAGCTGGTTCCAGTAAGTCTTTCAGTAGTATATTGGTAAACACATCAACACTGACCATTATGTCAGATACCATGATACTCTGGTGTCCAAAATTAAAGCTACAAATGGAAATTTTTCAAGGTTGCCTTTATTTTGCCATAAAACAGTATAAACAGGTGATCGTAAAATATAAACAATGTAAAGAACACAGAATGTAATCAACTAGAACTTGCATAACAGTAGAAAAAAAGGTCCTTCATTTTTTTTGTAACTTAACGGATTTGCACACACATTCAGACAACTGGTTAATGGGCTCAGTATAGGGAGTGACCATCTCTGGCACCAACACAGGCCTGGCAACAATGGGACATGCTGTGAATGATGTCATCAATGTCATGTTAAGGCAATACTGCCAATTCTTTCTGCAGAGCTCCTCAAATGTCTTGGAGAATGGTTGGTGCATGCTGACATGATGCAATCCGTCTCTCTACTGCATCCCGGACATGCTCTGTGGGATTCAAATCAGGAGAGCTAGAAGGCCAGGCCAGGCCAGGCCAGGCCAGGCCTGCAGTATCTTCCGTTTCCAAGAAATCAACCACCATGCTTTATGAGGTCGAACATTATCGTTCATCAATACAAAGTCTGGGCTCACAGCACCTCGCAACAGCCACACGTGAGATCCCAAGATCTCATCACAGTTAAATCTTGCTGATGCACCCGTACAATTTCATGAAAAGTTTTGAGTGGTCAGCATAATCCCTGCCCATAACATTATGAATCCTCCTCTATATCACTCTCTTTCCACAATTTTTGGCTACCGAAATCATGTTCCACGTGCCCCCCAGGTGCGGATCCAAGGAGATTCACTCTCCAGACTGTAGGGAAAAAGCCTACTCACATCATTTAGAATTCATATGCTTTCCATTGTATGCCAGCCTAGTCCACTGTAACTAGCTATTACGTCACAAATGTTGTGCAATACCTTAAAAGTAAGTTAAATAATCTGAAAAGTTAATAGCATGTCAGGAGTAATGCTAAAATGATACTGTGTTAAGCTTGAGTTTAGTAACTTTAACAGTTTTCGAAATTTGGACATTTTACGTAAAAATCATCGGCCCAACAGGAAGGGGATAGAAACTTCAAAATTTATATTCAAATTCCAATTTCATTGAAATTCAATGAAACAGCATGCTGGATCTCACAAAGTAGATTAAGCAAGTGATTAGATAAAGCTAGGATGTTTAGATTTAGGTAGAATGGAGATATGCTATAATAACAAAGATGTGAGAAGTTTCCAAAAGGAAGCTATAAAACAATAGATGTAGCGTCTCTCCAAAGGGCAAGTTCAGAGCTCATCTATTGCGTGCAGTGAAACTAAAATAATTCTCTCACCTAAAGTATTGAACCTAGCAACATCAGAATTTTATTGTAGATACTTGCCTTGTGCTGATTGCACAATTATATTGAGAGCTACATCGACCTTCAGCAAATGAAGCAATTAATTATTTAGTAACTTGAAGTGGTGCTCTTCTAGCCCCAGCAGCTAGTCGGGAAGGCAAATTTTTTCGGCTGCACTTTCAGCGGTCCGCACCGCGGCTATGTAAATAAGAGCACTGCGAGCTATAACTCGGCCCCAGTTCTATTTTAGATTCTTATCAGAGTGCACTCCATGTCGGAAGCCACATTGCATCTGTGCAGTTTCAAGGGACAGCCTTGGATGCCATATTACGGAACTCGGTACTGCAAAACGACCTCGGTGATTTATTCTCAGTTTGCGTATGTCGTATTTTTACATGTCGCCGCAGGACAGACATTCTATCACTACCAGCGTGGCGTTTGGTGAGTATTAACACCAAATTGGGATGAACACTCATTTTGAACATTTACATTGATAACAATTATTGAACAGTTTCGTTATCTAGGCATAATAGGATCTGTGCAATAGACTTAACAGCTCTGACAGTACAAGAGCTGATAGTAACATTGCTTTAGTCTGAAACTTTAAGCTTTATCATTTTTAGAGTATAGTGAATATTGTTATAGTAAACTGCATTTTCTACGAATCCCAGACATCATCCTAAATCCTCAGCATAATGAACTTCAATGATCAATAACTCTATTTCTCCATTTATGGTAACACCGGGGACAACTGTTGGAGCCTGGTACCTGAAAAGACATTTGATCTTTGCCCAGACTTGGGAAGGTGATGTGTGGCACCCAATGGTGCAGACATCTCTCCCAATATTATTCCTTCCGTTGTTTAATAAGGTAGCGAAAACGGGCATGGAGCCATTTAAAGGCTATGAGGTGCTCCAGGGTAAGGGTGCCACTGTAGAGCTTGCTGACGCTCCTCAATTGCTTCAGCGACTTCCGGCAACCACCAAGAGACTGCCTTACACCTCAGACACCCTAAAGAGCGAGGGATCGTGTTTTCTGCCGCAGAAACAATTGTGCTAGTCATCGGCTCACCATCACATCGGTGTTACCGTGTGGGGAAGATTCTGTGGTGACAGCAGAGGTGAAAGTTCCCTAGTACGCCTTGTTCAAAGCCCATCTGGGCAGGAATGTTGGAACACGTGAGGCAATACTGACCCTACGACTTATCTTAGAAGAAAGATTAAGGAAAGGCAAACCTACATTTCTAGCATTTGTAGACTTAGAGAAAGCTTTTGACAATGTTGACTGGAATACTCTCTTTCAAATTCTGAAGGTGGCAGGGGTCAAATACAGGGAGCGAAAGGCTATTTACAATTTGTACAGAAACCAGATGGCAGTTATAGGAGTCTAGACCCACGAAAGGGAGGCAGTGGTTGGGAAGGGAGTGAGACAGGGTTGTAGCCTCTCCCCGATGCTATTCAATCTGTATACTGAGCAAGCAGTAAAGGAAATGAAAGAAAAGTTCAGACTAGGTATTAAAATCCACGGAGAAGAAATAAAAACTTTGAGGTTCGCCGATGACATTGTAATTCTGTCAGAGACAGCAAAGGACTTGGAAGAGCAGTTGAACGGAACGAATAGTATCCTGAAAGGAGGATATAAGATGAACATCAACAAAAGCAAAACGAGGATAATGGAATGTAGTCGAATTAAGTCAGGTGATGCTGAGTGTATTAGATTAGGAAATGAGACACTTAAAGCAGTAAAGGAGTTTTGCTATTTGGGGAGCAAAATAACTGATGATGGTCGAAGTAAGAGAGGATATGAAATGTAGACTGGCAATGGCAAGGAAAGCGTTTCTGAAGAAGAGAAATTTGTTAACATCGAGTATAGATTTAAGTGTCAGGAAGTCATCTCTGGAAGTATTTGTATGGAGTGTAGCCATGTATGGAAGTGAAACGTGGACGATAAATAGCTTGGACAAGACGAGAATAGAAGCTTTCGAAATGTGGTGCTACAGAAGAATGCTGAAGATTAGATGGGTAGATCACATAACTAATGAGGAGGTATTGAATAGAATTGGGGAGAAGAGGAGTTTGTGGCACAACTTGACTAGAAGAAGGGATCGGTTAGTACAACATGTTCTGAGGCATCAAGGGATCACCAATTTAGTACTGGAGGGCAGCGTGGAGGGTAAAAATTGTAGAGGGAGACCAAGAGATAAATACACTAAGCAGATTCAGAAGGATGTAGGCTGCAATAGGTACTGGGAGATGAAGAAGCTTGCACAGGATAGAGTAGCATGGAGAGCTGCATCAAACCAGTCTCAGTACTGAAGATCACAAAAAAAACTGGGCAGGCATCATGTGCCTTACGCTGGGGCAGTGACAGGAAGATGGGGATGGGGTCACTACAACATAGGTCATCATGTGCTCCCCAGTGGATAGATGGGAGAAGTCCTGGGCTGTAAATTGATAAACCAATGGCCGAGTAACTACCATGAGCCACACCGAAATGTGTGGCGGCCTCAGTATTTAAGAGGGAGAGGTTGAAATGAGACAGTAAAGTTTCGACATCTCTGCGTCAGCCAGTAAGCACGGTACCACCCCACAATGAGTTATGGGCATTAAAATCTCCCAGAAGTAGGAAAGGTTTAGGGAGTTGATCAATCAGTGCAGCTAATACATTCAGGGGTGCTGCACCAACTGGAGGAAAATATACATCTTCAAGAGGTGTTTCAAGGGGCACATGTTCACTATGGACCGAGTTTAGGACATGAATGCAAACTCCAACTGACACTCGATTCTAGTTGCTACGGTTCCTGTAATATCCCTTATAGGTGCAAAGGGCAGGGGTCCACATTGCTAGGAACCACGTTTCCTGGAGCGCAATGCAGATAGCAGGTGTAAAGCTTAACAGTTGCCTTAGCTCAGCCAGGCGGTGGAGAAAACCACCGCAATTCCACTGGAGGATGACATCGTGAGACCGGGAATGCATGGAACAGTCAATGAGACAGTTTACACCTCAGTCACCTGCTGCCACCTATCTATTGCCTGATCAGTCTATATCCACTGTGTGAGTGTCTGGCGGACGCCAAAATCTCCACCCCATCCGCAGCCGCAAAGATTGTGGGTAGCAGTGGTGTGGGTGCCACCGCAATTTCCTTAATTTCCTTGGTCTTAGGGGTTTTCTTTTTGGATTTCTCTTACTGCTGCTTGTGTTTCCCTGGCTCAGTCTCCGGGGACTGAGGATTTTTTTCTTTTTTTTTTATGGGGTTTTAGGGCACTCAACAACTGAGGTCATTAGCGCCCAGTCACAAATGTAAGTGCACATATAATCTGGTAAAACTCAAGGGGAGGGGGGCGACACCAAAAGTTCTGACAAAGACACAGATAAAATAATTAAAAGAGTTAGATGTCTTTGGACAAGTCCGTCAAAGCAATAAAACAAAGAACACGAGCAGCTGCTCGAGCGTCATCAGCTAAAATTTCCTGTAAAGTAGATGGCAGAGACAGGACAACACAAGATTGATTAAAATGGGGACACAACAATAAAACATGGCGCACTGCCAATGCATGACCACAAGGGCACTGTGGGGCAGGGTCACCGGATAGCAGGTAGCGGTGCCTAAACCGGCAATGCCCAATCCGCAACCTGGCCAAAAGGACCTCCTCTTGCCAAGATGGTCGGGAGGAGGTTGTCCAAGCTATTGGGAACAGTTTTATGGCCCGGAGCTTATTTTCTTGAAGTGACGACCAAGTATCCCACCATAATGACACAAGCCTCTTACAAACAACCCCACTAATGTCAGACGATGGGACACAAAGGGAGGCTGGCTGAGGCTGGAGGACTGCAGCCTTGGCCGCAGCATCGGCAGCCTCATTCCTGGGCACTCCTACATGGCCTGGAACCCACATAAAGCTAACAGGAGAGCCATCATCAGCAAAGGAATGGAGGGATTGCTGGATCCGTTGCACCAAGGGATGGACCGGATATGGAGCTCAAAGGCTCTGAAGAGCGCTGAGTGAATCAGAGCAGAGTACATACTGAGAATGGCGGTGGCGGCGGACATACTGAATGGCCTGATTGAGAGCAAAAAGCTCGGCCGTAAAGCTGGAACACTGGTCGAGGAGCTGGTATTTAAAGGTGACGTCCCCGACAACAAAGACACAGCCGACACCATCGCCAGTTTTGGAGCCATCAGTGTAAATAAAGGTATTACTGGCAAGTCGCACACGAAGTTCAACAAACTGTGAGCAATACACTGCAGCCGGAGTACCCTCCTTCGGAAGCGAGCTGAGGTCAAGATGAATGTGAACCGGATCCTGGAGCCAAGGTGGTGTCGGGCTCTCACCCTCTCTGAAGTTGGTAGGGAGGGCAAAAGCCAATTGTCATAGCAGGTGACGAAAGAGGACTCCAGGGGGCAGCAGGGCAGACACATACAACCCATACTGACGGTCGAGAGAATCGGCGAAGAAGGACTGATAAGAGGGGTGGTCGGGCACTGACAACAGCCGGGAGCATACCGACAAAGCAGTACGTCGCGCCGGTAAGTCAATGCTAATTCAGCAGCTTCATCATAAAGACTCTCGACGGGACTAGTATAAAATGCTCCGGTCGCAAGACGTAACCCCCGATGATGGATGGAGTTGAGACAGCGTAAGAGGGATGGCCGGGCAGACGAGGCTCCCATAATCCAGCTTTGATCGGACTATGGACCGATACAAGTGAAGCAGGACAGTGCAATCCGCTCCCCAAGATGAAGCACTAAGAACCCGGACATTAAGGGAATGTGTACAACGGGCAGCCAAATAAGAGACATGCGGAGACCAACAAAGTTTCCTGTTCAGTGTGAGCCCTAAAAGCCTTGTTGTCTCCACTAACGACGGGACCGAGATGTAAGGATGGCGGAAGGAACGCTTTATATCGCCAAAAGTTGATGCAAACCGTCTTCTCTTCAGAGAACCGGAAGCCATTAGCCACACTCCAGGAGTATAGGCTGTCAAGACAATGCTGAAGGCAGCTCTCCAGGAGGCATGTTCCCTGGACACTGCAGTAGATCGCGAAGTCATCGACGAAAAGAGAGCCTGAGACTTTAGGTGGAATGAAATCCATAATTGGATTAATCGCTATTGCAAAAAGGGCTACGCTCAAAACGGAGCCCCGAGTCACTCCGTTCTCCTGGAGGAAGACGTCAGACAATACGGAAACCACACATACCCTAACAATCGATCTGTTAAAAATGAATCAATAAAAAGGGGCAGGCGACCACGTAGGCCCCACCTGTGCATAGTGTGGAGGATACCTCCTCTCTAACAGGTATCGTAAGCCTTCTCCAAATTGAAGAACACAGCTACCGTTTGGCGCTTACGCAAAAAGTTATTCATGATGAACGTCGACAAGGTCACAAGGTGGTCAACAGCGGAGCGGTGTCGACGAAAGCCACATTGAACATTGGTAAGTAGTCGTCGAGATTCAAGAATCCAAACCAACCAAGCGTTAACCATGCGCTCCATCACCTTACAGACACAGCTTGTAAGATAAATGGGGCGGTAACTAGAAGGAAGGTGTCTATCCTGCCCAGCTTTGGGTATGGGAACGACGACGGCCTCACGCCAACGCACTGTGACCTGACCTTCGGTCCAGACACGATTATAGGTACGAAGAAGAAAGCATTTGCCCGCCGGAGAAAGGTGTGTCAGCATCTGAACGTGAATGGCATCTGGACCCGGAGCAGCGGACTGAGACAGTGCAAGTGCACGTTCGAGTTCCCGCATGGTAAAGGGGGCATTATAATCTTCCAGATTCAGCGAATGGAAGGAAGGTCGCCGAGCCTCTTTTCTGGGAAGGAAGGCAGGGTGGTAATGGGCAGAGCTTGAAACCTACGCAAAAAAGCGGCCGAAGGGGTTGGAGACATCCACAGGGTCCACAAGTACCTCATTACCTGAAGACAGGCCAGGTATCGAGAAGTGAGCCTTAATGACCAACAGCCGGCGCAGACCACCCCAGACGACAGAAGAGGAAGTAAAACTGTTAAAGGAGCTTGTGAAAGAGGCCCAACAAGCTTTTTTGCTCTCTTTGATGACTCGGCGACATTGCGCTCGGAGTTGTTTGTAATCAATACAATTCGCCAGAGTAGGATGGCGGCGAATGGTGCGTAAAGCACATCGTCGAGCACGGATAGAATTTCTGCAAGCTTCATTCCACCAGGGGACAAACGCGACGTGAAGAAGAGGTGGTACGAGGAATGGAACATTCGGCAGCATTGATGATAACAGCCGTGAGGTATTCAACCTGACTGTCACAGCTGAGAAAATCTTGGTCCGGAAAGGTCGCCAGGGAGGAGTAAAGTCCCCAGTCAGTATGTGCCAGCTCGAGGGATGTGGGGATGGGGTGTGGTGCAGGAGACGAACGACACACGGGAAACGGTCGCTCGAATAGGTGTCAGAAAGGACATACCACTGGAACCGACGGACAAGAGTGGTAGAACAGATCGAGAGGTCCAAGTGGGAGTAGGTATGAGTAGAGCCCGAGAGGAAAGTCGGGGCACCAGTATTGAGGCAGACAAGATTGAGATGGTTGGAAACATCCACCTAGAGGGAGCCTCTCTGACAGGATGCAGGAGAAACCCCAAAGGGGATGATGGGCATTGAAGTCGCCAAACAATAAAAATGGCGGAGGAAGCTGAGCAATGAGGTGCATCATGTCAGCCCAACTAACTGCGGATGACAAAGTGTAGACAGTACAAACAGAAAAAGTAAAGGCAGAAAGAGTAATACGGATAGCTATTGCTTGGAGTGGGGTGGTCAATGGGATGGGATGGTAATAGACATCGTCCCGAACGAGCAACATGACCCCACCATGAGCTGGAATACCATCCACAGTGGTTAGGTCAGATTGCTCAGAGGTATAGTGGGTAAAAGCAATACAGTCAGTTGGGGGTAACTTCGTTTCCTGGAGACCAATGACGAGCGGACAGTGCAGGCAGAGCAGTTTTAATTCCTCCCGATTAGATTGAATACCTCTTATGATCCAATGTAACAGAGCCATCGTGAATCAGAGAAAGGGAGAACGAAACGGGTGAAGAGCTGGTCACCTCGACAGCCGCGGAGGGCCAGGTTTCGAGGGAACATCGCTACAACCATCGGGAAGCGGATCCTATTCCATCGAGTCGTCACCAGCTGCGGCCACATTCCTGCATTGCGCAGGAGGGGCAGCATCGTCTGCCGACGACAGGCCAGCTGAGCGCCTGGCAGCAGAGCGCCGCGGCGAAACTGAGGACCCGAAGAAAGTCCTCGCGCTCGGGGTCCTTTTTGGAACGCCGGACCTCGGAAGCCGGGGTCCGTAACGTTTCCCCGATGGACGCCTAAGAAGAGGATTGCTTCTCAGGCGGCGGAGGAGGAGGAGGGAGGGTGCCCCCGGGGCAGAGGGGGCAGGGGCCGCGAGGGAGGAGGATTTGGGAGGCGGAGGCATAGACCCCGGATAGGGTGAGGATACTGCGAAAGGAATGGACACGGCCGAAGCAAACAACGTTGTCAACATCACGGGATGGAGGCGGTCATATTTCTTCCTGGCCTCAGAATAAGACAAGACGGTCCAAGATTTTCAATTCTTGTATCTTCTTCTCCTTCTGATATGCGGGGCAGTCTAAAGATCTAGGCGAGTGGAGGCCAGGACAATTAACGCACCCAGGTGGTGGGGTGCATGTATGACCCTCACGAAGAGGACGTCCACAATCACCACAATGGGGCTCAGCTTCACACCGTGACGGCATGTGCCCCAAGTGCAAACATCGAAAGCATCGCATAGGAGGCGGGACGTAAGGTCGCACGTCGCACCAGTAGCACATCACCTTTACCTTCTCCGGGAGAACATCCCCCTCAAAGGCGAGGATAAAGGCCCCAGTGTCGACGCGACGAACTTTGGGGCCGCGCTGGACTCGCCGGACGAAATGCATGCCACGGCGTTCCAGGTTGGCCATGAGCTCCTCATCAGTTTGCAGCAGGAGGTCCCGATGGAAAATATCCCCTGCGTCCTACTGAGCGCCAGGTGTGGGACAATGTACACTGGGATGTCCCCTAGTCAGTCGCATGCCTGGAGCGCCACCAACTGTGTAGTGGAGGTGGTCTTTAAGAGAATGGACCCCGAACGCATTTCACTAAGAACCTCGATTTCTCCTAAGATATCCTCGATATGCTGTACAAAGAACATGGGCTTGGAGGTGGCGAACGTCCCCCCATTGGTCCGAGAACAGACTAAATAGCGGGGGCAGTATTTCGCCCCAAGCCGGCGGGCCTGTCCTTCCTCCCAGGGAGTGACCAAGGGGGAAAGGTAGAAGTACCAGAACGGAGACAGAACTCTTCCTCTTAGAAGATGCGGCTGCAGAGCGACCTGATGCAAGTTGACATTTCATCCGCGAAACGTCCGCCCCGATACCACCCACTCCGACCAGGGGCTCTCCCCACAGGGGCCACCCAGCCTCAGCAAGGGCCACCTGGCAGGATGACCGTTGCCGGGAGTCCTGATGCCCCAGGCAGACGGGCATCTACTCCTTGGCTTATGTGGGGAGGGTGCAGCCCAGGTATTGGCGGTACGATCCCTGTGTTGTCAGGGGGCTACAACCTAGAGGGTACATGACGACCCCACCACAACGGGGTGGCTACTGTGCTGAATTTCGGGTGCCATGGAAAATCCATCATGTTTGTAGGTGCAGATGGGGACGCACTATGGACGTAACTTGTGCAATCCATCAGGTGATTAGGCCCAAATTGAAGAACAGTGGGTGCATTTAAGACACTGTTACGATGATGAGTGCTGAGGTCTTAGTGCACTGAGGACCGGTGATACACCACATAAGGTGTCCTTCCCCAAAAGGTTCGTACTTCTGTAGAATTTTGAAAAATTGAGGTCAAACCCCAATGGGGACCATCACATTGAAGGCTGAAATGGTTGAAACTCCTTTTAGTCGCCTCTTACGACAGGCAGGAATAGCTTGGGCCTCTTCTTACCCACACTCGCAGAGGGGGGGGGGGGGGAGCTGAGGACGAGCGTGAAGCCCTACGACCAGATGCTTTTGGGCTCTTCAGCTACTGGCGGGTGTCATCTTTCCCACTAGAAGAAACCTGGGAAGGGAGTGACCCAAGGGACACCTTCCCAAAGACATACGCTTCTCTGCCTTAGAAGTGGGGACGGATATCCCTGATGGTTGGGGGGGGGGGGGGGGGGGGATGTTGCTCACGAAGTAGGTGGTGCAGGCGCAACAGAGAGGGAAATGCCCCCCACCATCAAGGGGGCAGGTGTAGTCTTCTGGCTCTGAGTGGTGACCTGGGTTGGTGGAGCTGATGGTGCCAGAACTGTTGTAGCGGCGGCGTAAGACAGTGTCATACACACAGGAAGCAAGCGTTTAAATTTTCTGAGCCTCAGTGTAGGTCAGTCGGTGGTCCAGGGTCTTTTACTCCATTATTCTCCTTTCTTTCTGAAGAATCCTGCAGTCAGGCGAGCAAGGTGAATGGTGCTCTCCACTGTTGACACAGATGGGAGGCGGGGCACATGGAGTATTGGCATGCGATGGGCGTCTGCAATCTCGGCATGTGATGCTGGAAGTACAGCGGGAAGACATTTGGCCGAACTTCCAGCACTTAAAGCACCACATCGGAGCAGGGATAAAGGGCTTTACATCACACCGGTAGACCATCACCTTGACCTTCTCAGGCAATGTATCACCCTCAAAGGCCAAGATGAAGGCACCGGTGGCAATCTGATATCCTTCAGACCCCATTCGACACGCCGGACGAAATATACACCTCGCCGCTCTAAATTGGCGTGCAGCTCATCGTTGGACTGCAAAAGAAGGCCTCTGTGAAATATGATACGCTGGACCATATTTAAGCTCTTATGGGGCTAGATGGTTACAGAAACATCCTCCAGCTTGTCACAAGTGAGTAACTCCTGTGACTGGGTAGAGGATGCTGTTTTGATCAAAACTGACCCAGATCTCATTTTGGACAAGCCCTCCACCATCCTGAACTTGTACTCTAAATGCTCAACAAAAAACTGAAGCTTCGTCATGAAAGATTCTCTATCAGATCTCGAACATACAAGGTACCATAGCGAATAAGATCCGCTGCCATCCTTAGCCTGACATTCCTCCCATGGCGTGGAACGATTTGGAGTCATACTTCTGTGCGTTCAATTGAGCTTGTGATAGCTTGGAGACCACTTGTGTTTCACACAAGCAAGAGACGATGGACTATGCTTCATCGCGTGTCATCCGCCCTGATGCCACCCACTCCGACCATTGGCCCTCCCCACAGGTGCCACCCAGCCGCAGCAAAGGCCACCTGGCAGGATGGCCATTGCCGGGAGTCCCGATGCCCCAGGGGGATTGGCTTCTACCCCTTGGCATACGTGGGGAGTTAACGGCGCAGGCATCATCAGCAGAGCGATCCCTGTGTGGTCAGGGGGGCTCCAACCAACAGGGTGCATTGCAGCCCCACAACAGACTGGCTATCGTGCTGGACATCAGGTGCAAAGAAGTCCATGGTCATCGTCGACGCAGATATCGACACTGCACAGTGCATGGTGGAAAATGCACCCAGGAAGGTGTCCTCGCCCAAGAGATGGAGAATGAGCAGGACTGCAATGCAACGAGAAAGTGGGCTAAAGATCTCAATCCACGAAGGACAATGCATCTTGTAAGGTGCACTTCTCCAATTGGCTCACTCTTCGGGAAAATTTTGAAGAATGGAGGTCAAACCCTACAGGGGACCATCGCAAAGGCCGAAACATGTGAAACTCCTTTTATTCACCTCGAACGACAGGTAGGAATACTGCGGGCCTATTCTAACCCCTGGACCCACAGGGGGGAGACCTGTGTGCATCCACGAAAGATCTTATGCATGTCCAAGAACAACTATTAGGAAGACTGTATGAAGTGACACTGCTCGACGTAACACCCATGCACATTCTGACTGACAAAAAACACTAGACAGGAGTTGGGTTGGGAACTCATTCTGCAACCACCTTATACATCTGATCTTACAACTTCAGATTTTCACTTTCTTCACTCTATCAAACAACCTTCAAGGAAGTTCCTTCCTGAATGACATTGTGCTCCAAATATGGCTGAACGAGTTCTTTACCTCAAAACTAAGTGACTGCTATGACCGCAGAATTGGAAAGTACCCCAGCACTGGAAGACTGTTGTAAATAGTGAAGGAGAATATATTATTCATGGCTTAAATCCGTTTACTAAACTTATGGAAAAGTGCCACGAACTAGCACACTAACCCAATATTTCTCAATAACTTAATAGTGAAGCAAGATTTGTTAGACTGGGTATTTTTAAATAAAATACTAATTGCTATTAAATAAAATACTAATTGCTATTAGATTATGCTGCCTACTTTGGCAAAATATGCAGTTCTATCTCAGTACCAGTTTTGGATAAGAATGCTAATTACCCTGAAACTAAATGAGTGCAAAATTTGCCAACATATTTCCAGCATTAGCTGTCTAAACACTTCAGTTATGTATACTTTTGATCTACTTCACCTGAAATTTAGTAATTGGGTACATTTACAAAGGAACAATAACAAAGCTTTATGTTACTGGTATTCTCTATTAGAACATTGCATAGGTAACAATTCTACTTATGAGTTTCAGTTAACTAAAAAAATATAATGAATGACAAAGTCAAGTTGGCTAAACCCTGAGTAAACATTTAAGGTTTTTGGTACTGTGCACATGCCATAAAAGTAACACTAAGACATTTGGAAAAAATGAGGAAAGAAAACATAACACAGGGAAAGCAGTTACCTGTTTTGTCACAGGATTTCTCAGACAATTCCGGTTTTGTCTCTACTGGACGAAGCAGGTGGAACATCAGACTAATACTGCATTAACATAGTTCTACCCCATTTGAACATTATATGGTTTTGTTATACATTTGTCCCTCACTATGTGACAGGCCACTCTTATACGGTTGCACTGTTCTAGTACTGCTTATCTCAACAAATCACGATCCGAATATTGTGAACTCCCAACTGTCAGTTGTGTATTTCATAATTACATTAAACAGGCCAACAATGAAAAGTTTTATAATGAAATACTTATTCTTATAGATTTTAATATGTTAAAGCCTCAAAAATATCCATATCAAGCAATATACATTTAACATTCAACACACACGTTTTTAATTTTACAGCATGTGATTTTGTGACTACAGCAGAGAAATTTTTCATTCATTGTGGATTGCATTACGTAAATTCACTTATCAGGAAATAGATCAAAACATTTAAGGAGACCAGTTCAACACTGGACCAACTTAAATACAGGCAACATGGTCATCAAGAACAGGTGAATCTGTGTGGAGAGTGTAAATCTGTGTTCATAACCTCTTCACTTGTAAGCATGCAAGTTCTTTAATTAGGAATAGATCACTGCACAGAATTCTACAAAAAGATTTTGAAATGTACCCTTACAATATCCAACTGGTGCAAGAATTAGACCCTCAGGATGCCAAACATGGGCTGCAGTTCATTAATGTGATTGAGTGCCCTTCACTTAATGTTTTCTGGCAAGGCTCATTTTCACCTGAAAGGTCACATCAATAAGCAAAACTGCCACTACTGTAGTGCAACAAATCCTACAACAGAAGCACGAGAACCCCTTTATTCACCAAAAGTTACTGTATAGGCTGTGACATTAGCTTGAGGAATAATAGGTCCCTACTTTTTCGAGGACATCCAGATTTTATCCCCAATGGTTTCTCATATGGGAATATGCCAAATCTAAAAAAGAGAGAGAGTGTGTGCGCGCGCTCGCTCAATCTGACTTCTCTGGAGCAATTGAAAGAAATTATCCGCAGCAAAGTGGCGGCCATCCCAGTGTCTACATGCGAAGCCATCTTGCAAATTTTTTTCATCTTTTAAATGAGTGCCACAGGTGTGCTGAATTGCATTTTTAAGAAGTAAATTCTTAAACTGTGTATTTCAGTAATGAAGATTTTGTCAATATGCTTCAACCTTTATTCTGTTTCGACACATCCAATGTTAACTCTTGAGACAACGTGTTGTATATATACATCTCCCTTAATTACTTTGAGTTTGTGCTCTTTGGCTCCCTTTCACACAACAACTTTGGACTCAAATTTATATTACCACGCCACAATTTAAGTTGCACTTAAAGGGTTTATTAAAGTCTTACTCAAAGGCAGAGATTTTTCTGCATACTGGTATCTCCGTAAGTTTCATCTGCCAAACATAAATCAACTTGAGGAAATTATAAAGCTAGCTAGTAATTACTTTCTGCGGGAGAAATTTTTAGTACTGCTGATAGGCACAGGAAGTTAAAGAACAAAATCATCCTAGCTCTGATGATTATTAGCACATTACTTGGAGATGAAAATATGATTGGTTGGGGAAGTCAAAAAGGTAGGATATATAACTTAAACCCTAGCATGCTGTCTTCCCTTGACAGGTGGGTTCTTTACCTTAGGAACAACTGTCATGTTTGCTGGACCTAACACTGGCAGAGGGATGTGTAGGTATCATTCAAGGAGTTCTGTTCTTAGGTTCTAGACATGCTGAAAAATTAAGTTGGGCTGTTTGCTTAGTCTCAAACTTCACTTTTGGAAGTTATCTAGATTTTTCCCTGAAAAAAGGCAAATTCAGTGACAGACGAGTTCTTTCTCTGCTGTATTAGATGCTTTATAATGAACAAAGAAAGGAAATAAGCTGGTAACAATTCTTATGAGATAGAGGTTTCCGTGTAATTCAACAACCTTAGTTCATATTGAAAAATTATCCATTCTCGTTACACGTTTTTGCTGATATTTAACTAAAACTGGTGTCACAAAACCAAATACAATTGAAAGAACTGGGGTCAGATAATGGATTTAGTGGAAAAAGGTTACAGTAACTACCAAGCAGTTACCTGCTTTTTGTTGGCCTGTGCTATCAATCTTAGCTAACATTCATTTCATCTGAGTAAGAAGTCGCAATGGAACACATCCCTTACTCTCCACAATACTTAGAGCAAATCAGCTCTTACGAAACACTGCTGCTTCCTCTCCCCCCCCCCCCCCCCCAAAGAACAATACACAACTACATTGAATATTGACATTCTGATGACGTATGTATGAATATGATTAAAATACACTGAAAACCTTTAGACACATTCAATTGATGTTCATTATCTGTGAATAAACTTCCAGTAACACTTTGGTTAAAGGAACAATATCTATTCTTTACTATTAGTACCAAATGCACCCTTTTCAATATCAGCCTAGTGCTGCTGCTGTCTTCAAACAAAAGACTAGCTTAATGTAGCTCTCCCTGGTTGTATAGCCTGTGTGTCTGCTGAAGCTATTGCAACTCAGCACTTACTACACACAAACTTTGGTCTCTCTATGATTACTACACCTAAACTAACTTCTGTACCATCCATCTAATTCCTCAACTTTCTCCTATAGCACCACATTTCAAATGGCCTCTTTCAGTTCTTGTCTGAAATATGTATCATCCACTTTTCACTTGCATGTAAGGCATTAATAACTTCAGAAAAAACTAACACTTAAATAAATTTAGTGTTGAATGTAATTTATCTTTTCCAGAAACACTTCTTGCTATTGCCAGTCTCCATTTTAAATCCTCTACATCTACCAGTTAAAATCAAACAATGGAAACTCCAGGTTTTGGCAGATGACGCTTGAAGTGATCACTATATCAAGTGGAGATCTGCAGGTAACAGTATAGCCCCCATTTTGACCAGAACCAAGGTTGGAATCTCCCTACATGTTGGCCAGGAGCCTGAAGATTGCCTAATGTATCGACAAAACTGGTGGCCAAAAAATGACAGTTTGGGAATTATACCACTTAAAGGTGTTTGATTTGACATTCTCTCTCCATATTGGAATGTCAATATAATAAAAAGATAGATTGATACTATACAACATAGCAAATCTAAGTATTTACTTCTCCTTAAAATCCATTTCCGAAATCCTCTGGTGTTTCCTCCACTGATTGCTCAATGTATAGACTGAGTAACACATGCTAGAACTGTGCATCACTCCCTTAACTACTGCTTACCTTTCAAGAGTACACCAATGTATTTGTCCTCATTTACTAGTGTAAATACAAGAACAAACATGTACCATCAAAATGCTGAAAGCATGTACATTAAATGCATCCACACCTTGTCTCAATGTCCTTGCAATGCTGGTATGATCACTGTTATATGATTCAAAGAATGAGAAAACTTGAATATTTCAGCATCAAATACAGCAATATTATCCAATATCTTAGCTCTATCCGAGTTGACCAACCACAACAAGAAACTGCATTAAAATGATTTTTTCAAAATAAAAATTCGCAACAAAAACCTTTAACCAAGCAATATGGAATTATAATCACACCAACATATTTTGAATTTCTTGTTTATTTGAAAAAGTCAATGTACAGACACCATGAAAGAATAGTTTACTTCTTCTTAGACACACCGACTGTCCTTCCTCTGCGGCCAGTTGTTTTCGTGTGCTGACCGCGCACTCTCAAGCTGAAAAACAATTACATCAAATACATTTCACATATAAACCATAGTAATATCTGACTCTTATGAATAAAATCAAAGTGTTATAAATTATAGCTGAACATTTTCAGTAATGTAGGCTTTCACAAACGAACTGATTAATTTACGAAGTTTATTATGGGTCATTATGAATAAACCGCTTCAATTCTATTAGTTTTTAAAGATACACTTACACATACAACCCAACGAATATCTTCATTACGAGTATAGATTTAAGTGTCAGGAAGTCTTTTCTGAAAGTGTTTGTATGGAGTGTAGCCATGTATGGAAGTGAAACAAAGACGGTAATTAGTTTAGACAAAAAGAGAATAGAAGCTTTTGAAATGTGGTGCTACAGAAGAATGCTGAAGATTAGATGAGTAGATCACATAACTAATGAGGAAGTATTGAATAGGATTGGGGAGAAGAGAAGTTTGTGGCACAACTTGACCAGAAGAAGGGATCGGTTGGTAAGACATGTTCTGAGGCATCAAGGGATCACCAATTTACTATTGGAGGGCAGCGTGGAGGGTAAAAATCGTAGAGGGAGACCAAGAGATGAATACACTAAGCAGACCCAGAAGGATGTAGGTTGCAGTAGGTACTGGGAGATGAAGCTTGCACAGTATTGAGTAGCATGGAGGGCTGCATCAAACCAGTCTCTGGACTGAAGGCCACAACAACAAACCTCATTAATGGTATTACATGTTCTTGGTTAAAGTCTAGATGAGTGCCAGTGGTATCCTTGATGGTGGTTCTCTATTGCTCACAGGTTGGCAACATGTCTAATTTTGTGTAGCCAATTCTCATGTGGCCAATGACAGGCAAGAAAACAAGCAAGTGCTGAAATTTATGAAAATTTAAGATATTGTCCAACTTGATATTTCTGTGGGTGAAACTAGTAGCAATTTTATTCATACTTTGAACTATTACTTTTGAAGTGTTGCTACAATCACATCAAAATTTCATATTTCTTCCTGTATGCCTGCTGCTCCCTCAATGGCTGCATACAATGAACAGCTGACACTATTTCCCATCGTACCTCATCGCAACTCCTGACAACATTCCTGCACCAAACAAGTAAGTACTACCACTGGCTCCACTCTAGACTTACCAATGTTCTTTATTATGAAAATTATGACATTGATTTACTATAATTAAAGTACTTCACAAGGCAATATTGTTTCAATAATTCGTTTTAGAGAAATAGGTTACTGAGAAAAACAAATTGAGATTTTCATTTCCCCCATTCCTTAAGAAATTTGGATAACTTACCCCCAGTAGTGCCTCATTCCACGATGGGCCCTGATTTTCTTCAGCCTCTCAAGATCTTCTCGGAGCTTGCTGTCCAGGTAACTTGAGGTTAACTACAACAATTAACAATATCTTCTACAATGAGGATTTAATTTATGCAAGAGCAAATATACGTAAACCAATGAGTTTTGCATGAATGGCAAGAATACTTTCACCCTTATCACTTTCCTCCATTATTAAATTCAAGAATTAAACTTTCACTATACAGGACAGTAGAGTTGTGATATATCTTAAAATGTTATATACCCTAGCTGTGATGGTTGACAAGTCAAACAGCCCTTTCTGCTAGGATTTTCTACTAGACATTGCAATTGAACATATTAACTAAGGCAGGAAATCCAGGATGGAATAATCAGAACATTATGGAAACAATACTCACCATGTAGTGGAGATGTTAAGTTGCAGACAGGCGCAACAAAAACATTGCTAAGCAAGTGAGTTTGCAGCCAAATGTCTTCTAAAAAGTGATACACAGGGGGGTGGAGAGGGGGTGTATCTGGAGAGCCCAGAGTAGCTAGAGCAACAGTCTGAATAACTGACTAATCTGGCCTTCTATTAAACTGACACTACCTTGCTGTTTTGTACAATGAAACAAAGCAAGGCAGGACTACAGGGCACTTTTAGATTTGCTATGTGGCTTAATAACGATTGCACCCTCTTGGACACAATAGTCTGGGGAAAAACTGCCCAGTCAGATCTAAAAGTAGGGACCACTCAGGAGAATTTTCTTCAGGAAAAACAAACTGCTATTCTACAGGCTGGAGCATGCAATGCTGGCTCCCTAAATTGAAAGAGAATTTAATCATGGAAATCAGCAGGTAGAAGTTGGATATATTGGGAATTAGTGAAATCTGGTAGAACTAAGATCAGGGCTTCTGGTTAGATAAGTACAGGGTTATAAATACAAAATCAAATAAGCCAACACCTACCCACTAGCACAAGTTTGTACACCAACTAACTATAGATGAAGAAATTTAAAGACTGCATAATAAACATGGAATTATTTAAGATAATTAAGGATGAAGAATATTTGACTGCAATAGGAGAAATTCTTAAGTATGAAAAGGAGAAGGAAAAGAAAAAAGTAATGGGAGAAAGGAAAGAAGCTGCCTGGTACTATTTTGCCGAGTAATTTAATCACTACCGCTGTAATTAAAGATCATGAACAAAGGTTGTGTACATTGAAGAGACGTGGAGACACCGATAAGTTACTGACTGATTACAGAATGGTAAGAGACTCAAAACCACATTTTAAACTGAAAGACATTTCCAGTGACAGATGTGGACTGACAAATTACTGGTAATGAAGTGTAAGTTAAAGCTGAAAAAATTCCAGAAAAGCAGAAAATTGTACAGATGGGACTATAATTATTTAAAACAACAAGGATTTTTTAGAGTTTTGAAGAAAGCATTAGGCAATGACAAACTGGGTAAAGAATGTATACAGGTAGCCTTCACAGATAAAACAGTGAAGGCAGGTCAGACACACACAGAGACAAGGCCCTGCAGAAATTCTTTGATAACACACGACAGCAAATGAAACATGTACAGGGGATACAGACGTCTACATTAATAGTTGTTTCATGGATCATGAATACGACGTTTCTCAATGAGCGCGCGCGCACACGCACGCGCACACACACACACACACACACACACACACACACACACACACACACACACAGTTACTACTTCATGCATACAAATTCATCTATTGAATAGAAGTTATTCAGAAACTTTAACAAAATTTTATTGAATAGATAAAACTACTCGTCAAGCAGTGGCAGAAAACACACAAAAGAGGGTTGCAATTATGCAAGCTTTTGGAGCTGGCGGCACCTTCAGACAATTTAAACACTGGTTGGCTATCTGTCATACTTTTAATGATATTTGGCAAATGACCAAAGATTCTGGCAGCATAATTCACCCCTTTCTGTGCCAAAGTCCAATTTAACTCAGAATGGTGAGGATCATCCTTTCTTCTAGTGTCATAGCTATGCACATTGCTATTATTTTTGAATTGGGATGGTTATTACCAAATTTCAGAAGTGGACTTCTGTATGGCGAAGGTACTGTGAATACCCAAAGTTTCTTAAATGTCTGCAAGGTTATCTTGAGTGGGCTCCAGCCATTATTCTGATTACATGCTTTCATGCAATGAATATTTTTTCTCTTTAATGATGAATTACCCCAAAACATAATGCAATATGGAAGCAGTGAATGCAAATAAGCATAGTAGGCTAATTTACTGACATTTTGTGATCACAATTTACAATAACCATAACATAAATCACTGAAACTAACCATTTCAGCAGATCAATGTGTTTCTTCCAACTCAATTTCTCATCAATGCACACACCCAAAAATTTTGAATTTTCTACCTTAGCAATAGACTTCTGTTCAAAGTCTATTCATCAATGGTGTTATGCCATTTACTGTACAGAATTGTATGTTATGTTTTCCCATAATTTAGTGAGTGCATTTGTGGAGAACCACTTAATTTTCTGAAAGATACTGTTTCCAATTTCCTCGGCTAATTCTTGTTTGTTGCATGTGATTACTATAATTTTATCAGCAAAAAGAATTACCTTTGCATCTTCACGAATACAGAGCAACAAGTCATTAATATATGGAGTCCACCAGAAAAAATTTATACTCTTTGTCTGGCTATCGATTTAGTCGTTTGACTTGAGCTACGAGTGTGTTGCAGTATGGTCTTTGCCTCAACAGATGTTAGTACTAGAGAAAACAAGATAGCTGGAGCACTCTACATTCGAGCAATGAAAATATATCGTTAAGTGGTTTTTCAAGTTTGATAATGGCGTTTAAGTGAAACGTCAATGGAGGTGGGAGTTTGAAACAGAACCACAAAGAACATGAACTCTTCAGAAAATTTGCATTCTGTTGCCTATTAGCTAGTAACTTGTTTTGTATGACTTAAGATTAAACATACGATACATAAAACCAGTTAAGACAAGAGACAAGCAAGGCAGTACATATTTCTTTAATCTGTAAGTCCTGGCATTTTTTTCTCTCTAATCTTGCTACAGCTTTCATGGCCTGTTTTCCCTCCTGCGAAAGAATCTATTACCTCATCAAAGTTGCTTCATGAAAAAACGAAATATCATCCAATACTGAAAAACCGTTGATACAAATAGTACCCAAGACTGGTGTGGTTTCTCGATCTGATTACATGTGTTTTGTCACTGTCTGCTAGATAAAATGAAATAGACCTATCTAATATTGCAGCAACTGTTAACACACCAAATGAGTTTTCACACAAATGGACATTTTTATAACACCAGAGAATATATTTCACGAAGTACCAATATCAATGCCTATTAGACCTACTACAAGCAAAAAGTTTTATGTTAGAAAATAGTTTCACATTTCATTCATACGCTCCAGCTTCTTAAGAATGAGATCGAAAAGTAGTCATACGAAATTTTTACATAAATATGGAATAGTCATTTTTCCACAATCTGTGTGATGTCCCCATTTCTTCTCCTTCCTTGTTCTAACAATCTTGTCACCGCTAATTCTGTAGCTATTCCTGCCAGTGTCAAAATTTATTCTCCAGTTAACTTCACTAACCTTGTCTATCACCAGTTTAGTTATCCCGCATTTATTCTACAGTAAGGCATTATTACATGTCCGTAAAACACATTTTCCGCACATTTTCTGAACAGAACTTAAAGGCCTGCTCACCAGGGTCTGTACAAACGGCCCTTATTAGTGTAGCAATCTGGCCAAAAATTTGTCACAATTTCATTTTCTTGGATACACAGAAGATAACACATAATCTTTCTTACCTGTTATTCCTGTTAGTCCTTTATTTCCACTCTGGTTGTCTGAATATATGGACTTCACTAGTAATTATAACAATGCTGATTATTCGCAAACCCAGCCACCCACAAACAGCGATTTGCATTCAAGAGCTTGGCTTCATTTGGTTCAGCTCTGTCCCCTTTTGTCTGCAAGAAATTTTATTTGTCGATGCGCCAGGGATTCAAAAACCAACAGCAATGCATTTCAAAATCATAAGAATAATTGACAGACCAATGTGGGCTGGGCGCTTTGTGAAAAAAGGTTTTTCCTCAATAAAATGGATTTGGCCCCCTGCTGAAATTGCAGCCTGGGGCAGATACCCTGGTTTGCACCTGGTTCTACAGCTGTGTAGTCCACACCGGGGAAGGCAACATCGAAAGTCTTGATGACTACGAAGTGAGAAGTGTGAATAACTCAGAACTTCAAAAAAGAATAGTCTCATCAAGATTTATCATGACTGCTTTTCTGCTATAACTATAGAATCAAACTGGTTAACTTCACAATTTAATCATGTGTTACCTAAGCACTGGAGATCACATTAGTAAAATCACTGCATAACAGTTGCAGCAGACACTGTACAAATAACCTGCAGGTTCTGCACCACTGCCACATTGTGTAAATTTTGAACTTCACATCAGTCTTCCTGGCTCTTAAAACTGATTCACATTGCTGAGAATGATTAGGATGTATTGCGTAATGATGTGCTAGTTTAATGCTGGTTCAAGGTATAGCATACTGTGGTGTTACAATAGTTTCCTGTTAATATGGAACATTTGCGTATACATGAAAAATTGTATAAATGTGTAGGTATGGTCCTTCGTAGTTTACTCACTGCTGTTTCATTTTAAAGTGAGAAAACCAGCATTCATCACCATGCGAGTTTCTTCACAGGTTAGGAAATCTAGCAAGGGCTTCTTTACACATGGTCCCAGCTTATAATACTTTGAAATGTCAGAGGGCAACACTAGAGGAGATACCTTTCAGGATCTTGAGCTTATATTTACTTCAATTTTTTTCAGGTTTCCTTAACTTGCAGTAGATCTTTACAACTATACTGCCAGCCAGATACTGCTGATGGGATTGCTTGTGGTAAAATTTTGATAACAGAGCCCAAAAAATTACTTTTCAAATGTGTCTTCCTAAAATTATTACAGCCACAAAAAAGAAAACTATTCTTCATATTTTATTCCTTATTCCAATCAACTTCTATAAAGAGTTTGGATCTGCAGAACTGGCTGCAGTAGAGGTCTAAAAACAAAGACTTACTTGCAATTTTTCAGCGAAGCTAATTTCCTGTCTTCAGGACTTTTGATGTCTGCCATAGCGAATTCTAACCAACTGTAGAACATAAGAGAGGTCAGATTTAATTTGAGTATCTGCAGAATAAATGCCCGTTTTCAATGTAATTCCACATACTTTTTCTGTGGCTTTGTATAGTAGCAAATTAGTTATTTTTGGTGGTTTAGAATAGTCTTCTTGATGAAAATGATTTAAAAGAGCTTGCAGATGACTATTTTTATAGAAGTGGACAAAAAATAGCCACTTTTGGCATTGAGGGAAATTCAACTCTGCCCTCTATTTGTTAACAACTGAAAAGCAGTAAAATTTTATATGCTAAGACCTAGTATCAGTAAGTTGTTACATGCAAAGTTTTACATTTGCCCCAGTTACTTACGGAGATATAAAAAGCAAAACTTTGCATTTTTTATAGTAATTTTCAGCCAACTGCTTCAAATCATCTTTATGCAGGCCAGCTAGAAAATAAAGTTATACTCGATCAAGTTTTGTTTCTTTCAAGAAAATATTTCCAAAATGTATCTCAAAAGTTGCTGAAAACTCATGGGTCCACTGCTGACAGCTGCACTATGGGGTCCAACAAATGACTATCTCCATAAGGATTGAAATAATGTTCGTGAAACTGACACTGATCACTGAAAACATGTGAGAATGTTCACACAAAATTTCAGCAAAATATGTTATGGTCATCCGGGAATTTGTGAAATCAAACAACTTGACATGGGATGGCCCAGCAATATAAATGTGTGTAACTCTGCACATCTGCTTTGTGTCCACGAAGTCATCACAATGATGGACACCCGTTTCCAATATACACAATGTGGCAACCACAAAGTAACTGAAAACACCCATGAACAAAAATTTAAACCATGCAAAATATTCCACTTCAGCAATAAAAATTAATGGGGTGGAAAGTAGGGGGTCTTGGGCAGGGAGAAGCTAAATATATAGTCAGAATGTCACCATTCTAAAACAAATAACGAAAAATTACGAACACAAAAGCCTCAGGAATAAACTGAACCAATAACCACAAAAAAATCTGGAATCTAACATTTCATTTGGCCTATGTAGCTCAAAGAGAAATGAAACCAGGCATGTCTTCCTATCCCCTCCCCCCCCCCCCCCCCACCCACACACACACAAACTGAAATAACCATTACCTACACCCACTGAAACATTGCCACATACATTTGTCCCTGGTTTGTGAAGCGAAGACTTGGCTCAATGTAATAACTTATGCACTTTCTGCCAAGTGACCATGTACGTGGAGAACTCTCCAGAGTATATATAGGCCATGTTGCTGCCCACAACAGCAACCAACCAATGACTTTTCACATCCATAGATGGTACTGAACACAAAAATAAATAATAACTTTCAAACCATTAAATTGACAAGCTAGCAATTTCAAAACCAAAAATAAATCAGTAGCCAATAATGACACTGAAATCAACTGCCAAGGCAGAAGAATAATTCAGACAACATCACGTCACACAGCACTATGGTCAATACTGCAATACTCTCCAACAATTTAGAAACAAGCAACACTGAGTGCGCCATCACTTACACTTTGCAAAAAATTTCTAACATGCTGCCTCTCAATGACATCATACAACACAACTCTCACATCAAGGGTCAAAACAGATGGGTGGAACTGGACCCTTTCACTTACCCATTGGTCCCATAGTTAATTAAAAATGTGGTCAACATTTTAGTGCTAGTTATAATACACAGTATTAATGACAGAGCAGAAGCATGTAATGGAGATTAAGTCAGTGCTGCAAATTTATACACCACGCTTGAACACCTAATTGCATGACATTTGTGAAGTCCATATCTTAAGACTAAAAAATATTGTCTTTTGCAAATTATGGATAAGGGCATATGCTCTATAATAAAATTTCTCTGGTGTAGCAGTCTGACACGTAGTGATAGCTTACTAATGCATCAGATTAATTTAAACATTTAATTGTACAGAACCCCTTTGTTTTCCTGAACTCAAAAATCTAACAAAGTTCAGACTTTTGAAAATTACCAGCTCAGAAATACTAGCGGGGTTCGTCCTGGTGTACTAAATCGTACGTAACTTACTAATGGAAGGAACTGTGGGGTAAAACCTGTAGAAAGGTCAAAGCTCGGCCGCAGTAGACAAATTCGAATAATACAATTACTCAACCATCATGCTCACATTTAACTAATATTCCACCAAGTACAGTGTGCAAAACGCATCAATGTGAAACAATTTGCCATTTTCACTGTCAAACAACTATAATAACAAACCTGAGAGTATTTTCCATCGACAATGTCCTTCTGCCTATTAAGAAACCAGTCTGGAATTTTATACTGGCGAGGATTGCTCATAATAGTCACAATCTTCTCCACCTGAAAGAAGCAAAACGACGTAAGTTTACCCATTTTTCATCATATGGCGAATTAAATCTCTCCAACATCTCACATACGTACCTCCTCTTCAGTGCATTCACCGGCTCTCTTGTCCAAGTCAATATTAGCCTTCTTTAAAACTATATTAGCATAACGTCGACCGACTCCTTTAATTGCTGTCATTGCGAACATAACTTTCCGCTTTCCGTCAATATTCGTGCCCATGACACGAAGAATGTGTTGGAATTTCTCTGGTATCACGAGAGACTGAGAAGAACAATAACCATATTAAAACACTGTAGGAATACATATCTCTTCCACAATCTCTAGAAAACACTACTCTAAAATGAGATGGGTAAATTTGCAACAGATTACTAGCTTACCATTTTGGAAACGCTCTCCTCTGCCTAACGTGGCCTGCTAGAAAATGAACGCCAAAGAAGTTCGTAGTGAATGTGATGGTGGTGCAGCATGTCAATACGATGAGATCAAATCGCAAAGATAGCTTACCCCATAAAGTCGCAGACATTACAATTAATATACAATAAAACGAACGAAAGCGATTTATATACAGTGACAATAAAAACATATTACAAATAACAGAAATGTACGTATATAGAATAACTTCGGGTAATTTACTTCGAAGGTTAAGAAGGAAATATCTAGCTGATAGAGAAACAATAACTATCTATTGACTTCTAATTCTACCTTGCATGAACGTTTATGATGCAGTTTATAACACTAATAGCAACAAACAGCATTTAAACAAAATTTGGTGAGCGAACAACGATAAAACAGCAAACTGATTATTTCCACAAGACGTCAAATAACGGAACAACAGAAGTCATCACCATCAAATGGCAGTATATCGACATTAAGGCCCGTCCACACGCAACGATATGTCTGCCCAAATGTCTGCGCACATTACATCTGCGCAGACAGATCGTTGCGTGTGGACACAAGATTTGCACCAACCTGAGGTGTGTTTGAGCGAAACTTCTCAAATCTGTGGGTTCAAACCACATCTGCGTTGACAAGTTGGAGCCTGTGGACAGGAGATCGCCACAAATCTGACGCGAAACAGCTGTTTGCTCAGTCTAGTGTTTGTATTTGTGCGCACAGGGCATTAAAATGGCCGACACTCGTCAGTGTTCTCGAGAGTTTGTAATAGAATTCATTGAAATATATAGAAACCACCGCCGGCCGGTGTGGCCATGCGGTTAAAGGCGCTACAGTCTGGAACCGCGTGGCCGCTACGGTCGCAGGTTCGAATCCTGCCTCGGGCATGGATGTGTGTGATGTCCTTAGGTTAGTTAGGTTTAAGTAGTTCTAAGTTCTAGGGGACTGATGACTTTAGAAGTTAAGTCCCATTGTGCTCAGAGCCATTTGAGCCATAGAAACCACCCATGTTTGTGGAAGAGTAAAGTAAAGAATATAGTGACCGAGACAAAAAGACAGCAGCATACAATGCTCTAATTGAAAAATTGCGGGTATTATTTCACTCAACTCTTGTTTCGATATTGCAGTTGAAAATTCCAAATCGTTGTAGCTCCTTCCTGTTGCTAGGAATCTTAATGTTACCGCCAGCCGTTCATGAGGAGAAATTGCCCTTCTCTATACAAGTATTTTTTCTCATAATATGAGGGGTTACAAGCTTTAAGAGATAATTGTAAGTTTCGACATCCATCCACAAATAATTTCGCCAGTCGTTAAGTTCGCCCTGCAACTTTCGCAGTAAATTTACGTGAGAAAACTGCTTTCGCTTTAGCAGCCACTGCCTACACCATTTTGACTGCTTTCTCTGTTTCTGGTCTGAATGTTTTTTGCAACTCAAGTTGCGAACACAGACCACAACAGAACTTCCTTCATTTCTATATTTCAAAATAACTGAATTGAACTTTTGACATTTACGGGGAGTGTAGTCGCTTGCCACTGATATTTCTTTTCTACACCGACAATGGCGGGCGAGTAGTAGATTGGGGTTTGTGTCGTGTAAACACAGCACATTTGCAGCGATCTTTTGCATGTACAGACATCTGCGCCGATGTCTGCGCAGACAGATCGTTGCGTGAGGACCGGGCTTTAGACAGATGAAAGTTTACTAATGGGAAAAGCAAATTTGACAACGGATGTTCTTCTTAAAAAAATCTGTAGGGAACTGCATAAACGAGGAATTACGGGAAAAGTGTCGTCCACACATTACAAAATATCAATGTTTATTTGGTAGCGAAAATATATTCGGACACATCAAACAATATTTATAATAGAATACATAAAGCATACCGATATTTAACGTAAGATGTGTTTTTTAAAATACCAAATAATATCAAAAGCAACTGTATTTTTTCCTTCAACTGAGCCGAATTTTTCAGCATAAAAAAGTTTTTTCTAAACATTGTTTCACAAATTTATATTTTTATTTACCAGCAGAGTAGGATTTTTCTCTGTCCAGGTATTGTAAAATCTAAATCATTTTCCACTTTGAGATCTCCAGCTCATCTTGTGGAAGAACACTCAGTGAAAAAACTATCCAAGTTATCACGGACCATTTAGCATTCTCTCTCGAAAATAAAACACAATAATAAAATATAGACCAAGAAGTAACAAATGCCCTGAATCCACTACTATAAAACGAGAGAGATTTGATTTGACTGGTCTTTATTTGGTACTGTAAAACTACATATCGTAAAAAGATGCTATTGTAATGTGGGACAAGTCAATGAATACTCTTCGCACATCCCAGAGATTCCTCTCCAAGGGATCTATGGCAAACGATAAATGTAATGTAATGTACATTATTGTATAGGTAAAAAAGGAGGAAAAACAAACAACTCCAGAGGTTTGTTTAAATTATATCCAGGCTGGATGGATGTTTTTTTGTACTCTATTGAGAGTAGCTGAGTCTTTATGAAGGCTCTGTATCAGCTTTGTGTTATCACAGTCACAATCACAGTTTGTGTGGAAAAGATTTATTTTGTCGTTTACAAATATCGTTAACGAGTAGATGTACAGACTTTTGAGCAACAATATAAATGCCTACAGTTTGCCCGATTTCAAACAACACAGATCAGTCACACAGATCTTTTTTGCATTTTTAATTTTTTTCCATTTTTGCGGTATTTCCCAGGACATACAAGACAAGAAATGGAAATATGCAAAAGATGACAAAATTATAGTTTTGCTGTCAACATAGGGTAAAATGTCTCTTAGTGCAAGATATGTTGAGCTTAGTTTCTTCAGCTGATAATCGATATGTTCGTACAATTTTAATTTATTATCCATTTGTATTCCTAGGTATCTTGTATGTGAAGATTCATTTATTTTCTGGCCATTGATATCCATTTCAAGGGTTTGAAGCTTGTTAGTTACGATCTGAAACCAAGGTATATTGGTTTTTGAGAGGTTTAATGATAGACTATTTGCTCCGTACCATTTGTGTACTCGTTAAGCTGTTGTTTCAGTTGTAATCTGCATTGAGGATTTCATGCCCTTGACCAAGATACTACTTTCATCAGCAGACATTACTATATTTGCATAGTTATTGACTAATTCTGGTAGGTCACTCATGTACACTAAGATGACCAATAATCCAATGATCAAGCCTTGGGGAACACCATACTTAATAATTACCCAGTCTGGTTTTATTGTTTCACCTGCACTTGTTAGGACAACTCTTTGTTTCCAGTTATGTACGTAGGATTCAAGCCAAGATAATGGCTGGTTTTTGATGCCATAGTGTGGGATGTTTGTACTATAATCTGCGACAGCGTTTATAGATTCTGCGCTGGTGATGTGGTGTAGACAGTTGTACAACTAGCCAATCAGCGCACAGTCGGTTTCCGCGTTCCATATTGTGTAAACTTCCATCATACTTTAGCCTTGCATCTTGTTTTACGAGCATGAAACTACGTTTGACTCAGATTTTTGTGATCTGTGGGTTTTTTCATACTGACTGAAAGACAGAGAAGGCGCGAAGTGTTTCAAGGACCTGGTTTTTAAAGCATACTCGCTCTACAAATTCGGGACAGATTTAGCGAACTGGTCTAGTAGCATGCAAAAGTGCAGGAACATACTGCAGCGGCCTGCGGCAATACTGGTGCACTTTCAGCTGGGCTGACAATGCAGCATTAACTTTAGCTGTGTGGCCAGAGGCAATTAACGGTGTCGATGACTAATATATGGTCTGTTTCATACAGTCACAAGCTTCATCGTGATTACAGAAAATCCCTACAGGATACATTACACAGTTCAGATCATCCAGAATTTCTTTTGTGAGACTGTATATTACCCCCTTTGTGGAGAGCCCACTGTGAAAGCCGAACTGGGAGGCTGACAGTGAGTCATTTCATGTTAGGTGTTAATACAGCCTGTTGTACACTAACCTTCCAAATATTTTTGAAGGAACTGGTAGCAGCGAAATAGGCCAATAGTTAGATATTACAAGCCTTTCACGATCTTTGTGCATTGGTATCACTGCAGCATATTTTAATGTATTAGGAAATGTAACAGTTTTCATAGACTAGTTACATAATAAGCGAGTATGTTGCTTTTTAAGTCATCATGTTATGTTAGTGCCCTAGCTGAATTTCCATCGTTCCTAGAAGAGCTAGTACGGATGATGTTTATTATTTCAATGGGTTTATGGATTTGAAGTGCAGTGTCATTGTTGATGTGTGCTGGGCAAGATTAAGCACACAAACTAAGCTGACAATTGGCGATGTGGCTGATAGGAGCGGCTGTAAATTGGAAATGCCTTTAAAGTGGCTCCCGTCGGCCGCCACGCCGAGTGTCGA